>NW_022436993.1:8467347-8971024 GCF_009761245.1 Sapajus apella
AAAAAAAAAAAAAAAAAAAAAAAAAAAAGAAAGAAAGAAAGAAAGAGAAAGAAAGAAATTTGCTTTAAAATATTTACTTATTTGACATGTTTTTGCCATTAGCCATCTTTCCAAGTCTCAAATGTCTCAGGCCATATTACTGTGATTCTACATTTGTGGGAAGCATATCAGTCAGTCTATTTCCTCACAGCTTGAGCTAAGGTAAAATATTGCATGGTATCAGTCAAGTTGATTTTACATATGGTAATTCACAAAGAAAGCCAACATTTCTCAAGTTTTTTCTATTAAAAGAAAAGCTCTCTTTCAATCCTTTCTAAAAGTAAAGAAGAGAGGAGTTTCACTCATTTTCTTATTACATGCTGTTTTTCTAGGAAAGAAAACATTCTAAATACTTTTGCCATTCCTGTGTTCTAAGAAAAGTGGTAAATTAAAAACATTGAATGATTGTGGCTGCTCTAATATCTTACATCTCAAGAAAGCCTTCCATAGGCAATTTCAAATACATTGCATTTAGAGTACTATAGTGCTGTCCTTATCATACACACATCAACAAAGGCTGAAGAGGCTAAGGGAGTTATCCAACATTACAGAGTTAGTGGGGAAGTATGTTCTCAGAGAAATCCTGATTCAGACACTTTACTGATGACATCTGACTACAGGGTGGAAAGAATGAACTATGACAATGTGGAAATATATATACCTACACAGGGTTAATCCATCCGTGATCTTATTATTTGAGAGGTTTTATGCTACAGACTATATTCTTGGGTCCCCCCAAATCTATATGTTTAAACCTAACCCTGAATTCAATGGTATTTGGACATGAGGCTTTTGGGAGATGATTAGGTAATGAGGGTGGGGCCCTCATGAATGGGATTAGTGCCCTTATAAAAGCAACCCCAAAGAGCTGCCTCATCCTTCACCATATGAGGATATATCAAGAAGGCCCTCTGCAAACCAAAAAGCAGGACCTCAATCTCTATCAAATCTACCAGAGCCTTGACCTTGGATTTCACAGCCTCCAGAACTGTGAGAAATAAATTTGAGTTGTTTATAAGCTATTCATTCTAAGCTATTACATGACAGCAGCCTAAATGGACCAAAAATCTTTTCTACTTAAATATACATCTTCCCAGAGCTTGCTATCAAGCTGAACCTTGTGGCTGTAATGCCTTCTCCTGTCATTGTTTTCCATTAAGCACCATAGGAATGCTGCAGAAAGAACATGAGTTTTCCAGGAATGTAAGAAAATGTCAGAAAATGGAGAAACTATATTGTATTAAATATGTTTTTAAAATCACAAAGTTGAGTTGATGATCATTTAATGTCTAGAAAGTGTACCCGGTAGTATCTTGTCAAATGTAATTCAACTCATATGATTATGCATAAATAGGCACATTTTAAATATGCTTCATGTCATTAAGTACTTCAAAGAGGATCAGAGCCTCTGAGGGCCATAAAAGAACCCCACCTCTTACTCTGGCCTGCCTGGAGATAACTGTTTACTTGTCAAATGCCAGCTCAAGTTCACTTCCTCTGAGAGGCTGTTTACTATTCCGCATTTCTGTTTCCTGTAGGCTAAAAAGTTAAGCATGTATTTCTCTGTGTTGTGGTGATAATTTATTCTTATAGTGATTCAGTCATTTATTGTAGTTTTTGTTCATTTGCTTGTTTTGGGGTTTACTCTAAAATACTGCCTGTATTTTCAATTAATCTGGAGCAGGGACAAGTTATTACTCATCTCTTTATTCACAGCAGTAAAAATAGTACAGGTAAGATAGTAGGTACCCCACAGTCATTTAAGGAATTAAATTTTCTTTCTGTTCAGATGCCAGAGCACCTGAAATTATACCTATATAATTATACGTTTTTGGAGTTTACCTATGCTTATCATAAAATGCACATAATCTTGAGAATTATATTGGAGTACTTTTTCCTGGATCTTTTGCATAGCTTACTATTTTACCTAGGAGTGCATAGACACAGAATATTATAATCATATTTGATCATTTAACTTTTACTCAAAGGATGATGGCTAACCTGAAACTTCCTCTCCCCTCCATTTACTTTTTCTACTTCTTCTCTTGATTATAATAAAATGTTTTCCCTTCATTCCTTCCAATTTGGACCTATCATAAAGTTTTTTTACCAAGAATCAGTTTTCTTAAGTATTATCTCAAAACTTTGACAATTCAAGATTTTCTTTTAAATAAACCTTTTCATAATTTACTCATAATTCTAAGATATTCATTTTCTCTTTTAGTGAATAAGAAAAAAACAAGAGACCAAGACTGCTTATCCTCATATTTAATATTTTTACATTTATTGATTCTTGATTAATTACAATATATGCTACAGATGTCCAGCATAAACTGGATCATTTAATGTATAATTGCTCCTTTTAGATGAACTCAAGATCTATTGCTATTACTTTCCATGGGCTGCAGCAATTATGTGCCTGAACAGAATTAAGTTCCCATCTCCTCATGTCATGGGACATTGACTCAGGGAACATGAGAAAGAAATAGAAACTAACTTGAGGAAAATGTGGTATACAAAACTGTCCTACAAAACTTATCATAGCCAAAGTAGTACTTTTATGAATGTTTTGAGGTTCCTGAAATGAGGAAAACCACAGATATCACTATTAACTCATGTAAAAAACAAATTACATTTTGCAGAAATTAATTGTTCACATGATATTATGTAATATTGTCACTAGAGGAGTAAGTTTTCAAAAAATACAAATGGACTTGGCAACAAAATATTGCTCTTATGCTTCAAATTTTTTAAATTAACAAGAAAAATCTAAGAAAAAAATTTAGAGCGTTGAAGAGATGAAAGAGTCAAATGATGTCTATCCCATATATTATTGCTTCATTTTGAAGTTTATTTATCATATTGATATAGAGCTAACAGATGTGTTAGTTTTTCCATAAGGATAACCATTATTTATGACAGCAGTGTGTCTGTCGGGGCTGAAGTTTTGGAGACAAGAGTAACCTTTTTACAATTTGATTGGTTTAATGTCATAACATCATTAGAATTCCAACACAGACTTTTGAAAAAAACAATATCACCTATATCTGCAAATTATTTAATTGAATCGTGCACCTAACACCTGAATTCACTTGTCGGTTTTTATCTCTTGTCTCCTTCTTGAAGGTGTTTTTCGAATGGGAATAACAAACTGCTAATGTGCTTTTGAGCCAAAAAGTTACATGTCAGAGCTGCCTTCCAAAGGCTCACTTTCATAGAGCTATTTTATTGAGGTCTAAGGTAAGTTTCAGAATAGGGGGATAAATGTGGAGCCCACTGAATGGCAGATTTGATATGGCAGTGTTGTAGGCTACAAGTCAGAAGTCAGGCTTCAGCATTCAGTTCCATAACTACACTTTGTGATTGGCTTTAGGTAGGCAAGTCACAAATCATATAAAATTGGGGTGAACATCCCTCATTCAGAGAATGGCTTTGAGAATTTGATGAGATGATACATAAGAAAGCACTTGAAAAGTGCAAAAGATGAAACAAATCTTAAACTCTATTTAGATTTTCTCCTGTTCTGCTACCTTAAAGTCTCAAGCTTGACCTAAGGTTGAAGTATTATGTTAAACCACAAAACTGTACCAAGAAGCACTTCTTTGAATTTAACTTCAAACACATTACAGGTCGAGTGTTCCTGATCTGAAATCCAAAATTGGAAACGCTCCCAAAACTGCAACATTTTTAAGTGTTGACAGGATGCTCAACCCTAATTGGATTTTCAGATTACAGATGCTCAACTGGCATGTATAGATCAAATATTCTCAAATCAGAAAAAAACCTGAAATCTGAAACACTTCTGGTATCCAGTCTTTCCAATAAGTGGTATTCAACCTGTATGTACTCTCTTTGGGTGATTTAATTAATCTCTGTTAATGCAAATCATGACTTCATAAATGAATAGCATCAAAACTTAGATGGGAGAATAAGTTATGGTGTTCTATTACATAGTATGGTGACTATAGCTAAGAACAATGTACTGTTATGTTTCAAGGTAGGTAGAAAAGAGGATCTTAAAAGTATCACCACAAAGAAATGATAACGGTTTGAAATGGCAGACATCCTAACTACCCTGATTTGATCACTATACATTGTACACATGTATTGAAACATCACCCTGGACCCTATAAACATTAACAATTATCATGTTTCAATTACAAACAAAATAAATGGCATCATAGCTGTCATTTATTGAAACACTGTGCATATCTAATTTAATCACCCACTAAAAGCTCTATGAAGTAGCTCATATTATTTGTACTTTAAAAACGAAATTGAAAGAACTTGTTTAAGAAAACCAGAATGTAGGCCAGGTGTAGTGGCTCACTCCTGTAATGCCAGCACTTTGGGAGGTCGAGGCAGGCAGGTCACCCAAAGTCAGGAGTTCAAGACCAGCCTGGCCAAAATGGCGAAACTCCGTCCTTACTGAAAATACAAAAATTAGCCTGGCGTGGTGGTGCATCCCTGTAATTCCAGCTACTCAAGAGGCTGAGGAAGGAGAATTGCTTGAACCTAGGAGGCAGAGGTTGCAGTGAGCTGAGATTGAGCCACTGCACTACAGCCTGGGTAACAGAGCAAGACTCTGTCTTAAAAATAAATAAATAAATAAAAGAGAGAGTGAGAGAGAGAGAGAAATAAGAAAGAAAACTAGAATGTAAATCCAGATCTGCCTGTTCTCACCTTTACGTTGGTCTGGAACTGCAAATCCCTGTTACCTGCAGCATAGTAGAATCTTCGCCGGCTTATCTAGGTTACTCAAATTTAACATGTTTAAATCTGAATTTATTATTTTCCTTCCAAGATGAGATTCTGCCTTAAATTCATAATTTAATTAATTATAACAATATCTACTTGGACTTACAAGCCAGAACCTACAGTCATTTTACATCCTCTTTCTCTAAACCACCATTACCACATAGTTAAAAAAAGAAGGCCAATTCTACTCTAAAAGTAGGTTTCAAAATCTTCTATCCACACAGCCACATTTTTAGTCCAAATTCAAATAATTGTTGGTTGATACGATAGCCTTTACATTGGTCTCCTTTCTCTCAGTTATTCTCTATCCAAAACCCTTTATCATGTTGTAACTGGAGTTGTTTTCCTAAAATAACAATTTTGTAAAAAAACGTGTGGTCACACCATTTCCTTGCTAAAAGGACCTTCATGGGTCTCCTGATAAATATAGCCTAGAATCCAAGCTCCTTGTCAAGACACAGCATCCTTTATTAACGTGCCTTGACCTATGTTTCCGGTTTCATTTTCAGCATAGTTTGTATCCAATCCTCAGACATATGAAATCTGTCTAGAAAGCGTTTGGTCCAGCTTCTATTTCAATGGGCTTCCCCAATATTTTTTGCCTTTAAAACTCTCTTTCATTCTTCAGACTTAGCTTTTCCTAGCTCCTTCATTAAATCTTTCTTTAGTAATCTGTCTGCCACCTGTCTGTTAGCTGACAAACTGACATCTCCTGGAAGGTAAGGCTCAGAATTTAGCTCCCCATGCCTGAAAACTACAGTATTATCATATATAGAAATGGTTGATAATTTTTTTGTGAAATAAATGATTCAATTAATAGTCTACATCTGAATACACTGGAAATTCAAAAGGTTATCAAAACTGTAATTTATTTTAATAAGGTCTGGACATATTTATACTCAGTAATATTGTATAGACATAGAAAATGTTTATCTTAAATAATGAGATTCAGAAAATATGATTAAATATGGAGTATATTCTAGCTCAAAGCTTGAGGATAGCCACCTGGTAACACAAATTCTGGTTTCCCCAAATATATACTCCAATTAACAGCAGTTACAAGTAGATTTTTAAAGAAAAATTAAAAACATTGCTAAGTTGTTTACAAGAATTTACCTTAAAATAACATAAACTCGTGATTGGCTGTAGATTGTTTTTTCCATCACAAATTCTAGGAACATGAAGGTAATGGAGGAGGCAGCTAGTCAGTAGCGAAATGTCCTTTAACAATTGCCCTTGGCTTGAGTGTGGTAGATGAGGTGTGGAGCATGACTGAAATCTTGAGTAATGCTCCCTGCAGGAAAGGGACTCTGAATTGAGATCCTTGTTGCCTTTGGCCAGACCACCAGCTGGCCCATTACTCAAGATAACCATCACAACCAGAAAAGCCACTTGCAGCCCCTTACCCCTGGCCCGCTTTGCCTAGCAGAGCCTGATACAGTATCCCTGTTGTTGCCAGAAAAAGAAGTCCTGATCCAAACTCCAAGACAGGATGCTTGGATCTTGTGTAGGAAGGAATGCAAGGCAAGTTACACAGTGCAGTGAAAAGAGTTTATTGAAAGCTGCTCAGTTACAGAGTAGGGTGTTCTCAGAAAGCAAGAGAAGGAATGCAGCACATTTGTTTTAAGTTTTTCTTATATAGGGGTCTTATCTATGTAAAAGCTAAGCTAAATTATGTCTGCATGTGGGTGAGCTGACGGAATGACAGAATTTATTACTTTGGTTGATTTAAAGAAAGGTATCCTTGGCATTTTAGTGCATAAGCACGAAGCATTAAGTATTATCATTTTAAAAGTGCATATTGTTACAGTAAATAATGTTGGGACATCTGGGTATTTTGTTGTCCCAGGTGTTTGTCCTTGTAGGCATTATTAAGCTGCTTCCTCAGCTTTAAACACCATATGACCACGGGTCATGACTGGCAAGGAATGTGCCTTGCTAGTTTGAAGATGATTTTTAAAAAGGTGTTACTTGTCTGGGAGCAGTGGCTCACACCTGTAATCCCAGCACTTTCGGAGGCTGAGGCAGGCAGATCACCTGAGGTCAGGAATTCGACATCAGCCTGGCTAACACAGTGAAACCCCATCTCTACTCAGAATACAAAAAAATTAGCCAGGTGTGGTGGCATGTCCTTGTAGTCCCAGCTACTCGACAGGCTGAGGCAGGAGAAACGCTTGAACCCAGGAGGTGGAGGTTGCAGTGAGCCGAGATCGCGCCCCTGCACTCCAGCCTGGGTAACAGAGTGAGACTCCGTCTCAAAAAAAAAAAAAAAAAAGGGTTACTCTTCTGGCTCTCCTGTGTTCCCATTTTCCTAACAAGGTCAATTCCTGCACTTGGCCTAATTGGCTTTTTAAGGTACCAGCTGGAGGATCCTGTCACCTCTGCTGTTTCCCTTGCACTGGAGCACAAGCCCTGAAATAAAGCCTTATCTGGGGAATCTGCTTGGCCCATGGAAATTTCCATTACGCAAGGACCCAAGAGCCTGTGATCTGTAACAAAAGCGGGTTAGAAATTAGGTGATAAACTTCCAGCATGGCAGCACAAGAAGCCATGCTGCCCTGTTCCCTACTGAAATGGCTGAAAATGACAAGAAACAACAACCATGTAAAACTCTAGAAATGATCCCAAGGACAAAGAGCAAATGAGCAAACATCTATTCAAGAACATCTCTGAAAATTCAGTAATAAAAGCAAGAATTTATAGGACTTGAGCCAAGACCTGTTCCTTCAGACTCCCTGTCATCTCAGTGAAGCAGACTTGACATTGCTGACCCCAAGAACACAGGGCTGCCTTTCCTCCCAGTTCACAATTGGAGGGCTTTCCTCCCAGGAGGAGCAGGGCATCCTTGCTTTCCATTTCTGATCCCAACTACCTGCTGCTGGGGCAAAGTGCTGCATGAGTGCTGTGGAGGAGCGGGGATACCTTTCTGCCTAGCCATCACTCCTGGGATAGAGACTCTACCATGGGTGTATTATGCTGAAATACGGGGGCCCTGCTCACTCTTGCTCTCACTCACAGTGCTGGGGTCCTAGAGCAGGGATGTCACTCACAGAGACTGCCATCCTCTCCACTCATAATTCCAGAATTCCAGTTCAGAGATTTCCTGGGTGAAAACAGGCAAAATCTTGCCTGTTTAACACTTGATTTATTTTTAAGGAACTGACTTCATTTGCAACAGAGAGAAGAAATTCAATCCTAGAGGCACTATCAAGAATAATTGCAGTTGTAGTGAAAGGTAATTGAAAGGAGATTCAAGATCTCCTTGTAGGGTAGGTCTGGCTAGGCTAGGCTCATGCCTGTAATTCCAGCACTTTGGGAGGCCATGGCAGGAGGACTGCTTGAGCCCAGGAGTTCAAGGCCAGCCTGGACAACATAGTGAGACACGATCTCTACAAAGAAACGATTTTAGAAAATTAGCCAGGTGTGGTGATGTGCACCTATAGGCTGAGCTACTCAGGAAGCTGAGCCAAGAGGATTGCTTGAGCTCAGGATTTTGAGGTTGCAGTGATCTGTGATTGTGCACTTGCACTCCAGATTGGGTGACAGGGTGAGACCCTGGCTCTTAAAAAAAAAAAAAAAAGATATAGTCTAAACTGTAGGTCAGCAGGTTTGAAGAACAGAACCAGGGAATAAAACATCTGGAAAGAGTCTTCCCAGAGTCTGCCTGAGGTCTGAGCAAAAATCAGTCACTTCAGTAAACTATTCTGTCAGAGAAGCTGCAATTTGATTGGATTCGTTCATGGAATAATTTATGTCTTAGAGCATTGTTAAAGACAATAGAACAATCTGCCAGCAACTGGTATAGTTTAAAAGGTAAGAGTGGTCAAGGAAAGAGATGAAAATAGTCCGACTAGTAACCACTGTCATCCCAGGGTGACTATGGGCATACCTGAAGCTGTATCTTCCAGAGAAAAAACATCAAAAGCTAACATCAGAGGCGAAGAGAAATGGATTTTGCTGAAATAATCCACTCAGGCAAATAATAACGAGTCCTCCCTGGGGTTGGGTAAGTACTCAGAATTTCTGAGTACTCTTTTAAATTAAATAACATTTACATTAAAATATATATATATGTCATTATATATACTATATAAAATGTTCAACAAAGAAATTATGAGGCATACAAAAAAAAGGAAAGTATGACCTGTACAGTAAAAGAAAAAAAAAAGATAATGGAAACTGTATATGAGACAGAGCTGATGTTAGATTGTTCAGAAAAAGACTTTTAAATAGTCATTATAAGCATGTTCACAAAGCTAAAGCAATGAAAAATAAAAAAGTAAAAGAAAGAATAATAACAATATTAAATCCAATACACAATATCAATAGAGATAGAAATTTTAGAAAACAAATGAAAATTCTAACTAATTACTCAAATTAAAAAATGCACCATAAGGGCTCAACATTAGATTTGATCTCACAAAAGAAACAATAAGGAAGTAGAAGACATATCAATAAAAATGATGGAAGCTGAAGGACTGAAATGGAAAGAATGAATATAAAGAACGAAGAAAAGTGACAAATGCTTCAGAGAAATGCAGGACATCATGAGGCATATCAATATATGTGTAATGGGAACAGCAAGGGAGAGGAGAGAAAAGAAGGGAAAAAAGTAGGCAAAAAAAAAAATAGCTGAAAGCTTCCCAAATTTATTGAAAAACAGTATTGTACACATCCAGAAAACTCAATGCATTTTACATAGGATAAATTCAAAGAGAACCACAAATGTACAAATCATAGTAAAAATGTTTAAAGGTAAAGACAAGGAAAATGTCTTGTGTGCAGTAAGAGAAAAATTACTCAGTGTTTAAAAGGGAACCCCATTAATATTGATAAGCCATAGAACAATCCTCAATAACTTGAAAAGGATAGAAATAATGCAAAGTATGTTCTCTGGCTACAAAGAAATGCAATTAGAAATCAATAGCATTCCAAAAAGTGGGAACTTATAAATATGTGGAAATTAAACACACTCCTGAATAATCAGTGAGTCAAAGAAGAAATTTAAAAAAATCAGAAAATACTTTGAAATAAATGAAAATGAACATACACCATACCAAAACTTATTCGATGTAATTGAAGCAGTGCCTAGGGGCAAATTTATTGCAGTAAATGTCTATCATGTAAAGGAAGAAAATATCTTAAATCAATGACCTAACCTTCTATCTTCTGATGCTGGAAAAAGAAGTGCAAACTAAACATAAAGCAAGCAGAATGGAGAATATAATGAATATTAGAAAAGAAATTAATGAATTAATAAATAGAAAAGTGATAGAGAAAAATCAATTAAACCAAAAGCTGTTTCTTTAAAAAGAATAATAAAATTTGCAAGTATTTAGCCAGATTTACCACAGAAAAGATAGAGGACTCAAGTCACTTGAATCAGAAGTTTAAAAAGGAACATTACTACGGACCCTACAGGAATAAAATGGATTTTAAATGAATACTGTATACAATTTTATGCCAACAAGTTGAGCAGCTTAGAAAAAATGAACTAATTCCTAGAAATGTATAAATGACTAAAGCTGACTCCAGACAAAAATAGACAATCTGACTGGACCTATGAATGACTAGACTGAAGAAGTAATAACAATATAATAAATCACTGACAAAGAAAAGTCCAGGCCTCACCACTGAATCTTACCAAATATTATATTTAAAGAATAATTAAAACCAATTATTTGCAAAGTCTTTCAAAAAATGGAAGAAAAAGGAATGTTTCTCTACTTTTTAAATGAGACTTCTATTACCTTGATATCAAAATTAGACAGAGACATCATAAGAAAAGTACAGCTTACTATATTTTATAAATATAGGCACAAATTTCTTTAACCAAATACTAGCAAACTAAATCCAACAATATAAAAAGAATTGTACATCATTGCCAAATGGGATATATCCCAGAAATGCAAAATTGGTTCGATATAAAAAAATTACTATTAAATATTATATCAATGTAATAAAAAACAAAAATCACATGATTATACCAATACTTTTATGATAAAAACACTCAACAAACTAGGAATAAAAGGGATAATCCTCAATCTGATAAAGGCAAGTACGAACAAACCACAGTTAATATCACAATTAATAGTAAAAACGACAACAGAAAACAACAACAAAAACTAGAAGCTTTCTCCTTAAGACAAAACAAAGAGAAGTATGTCTTCTCTCACCACTTCTATGCAATGTTATACTGTAGGTATTATTTAGAGTAACTAGGCCAGCAAAATAAATGTATTCTTTAAGACACTTAATTGTGTAAAAAAGAGATATGACTACCTTTGCAGACGACATGGTTTTGTATATAGAAAATCCTAAGGAATTCACTAAAAAGTATGAGAGCTAATAAATAAGTTCAGTTAATTTGCAGAACAGATGACCAATATTCAAAAATCAATTTTATTTGTATCCACTTGCAATGAACAATCTACAAAGAAAAATTTAAAACATTTCATTTGCAATAGCATTAGAAAGAATAGTTTGTCCGTTCTCATGCTGCTAATAAAGACATACCTGAGAGTGGGAGGTTTAATGGACCAACAGTTCCACATGGTGGGGGAGGACTCACAATCATGGTGGAAGGCAAAGGAGGAGCAAAGTCATATCTTACATGGTGGCAGGCTAAAGAGATCTTGCGCAGGGAAACTCCCCTTTATAAAACCATAGATCGTCTGAGATTTATTAACTGTCATGAGAAACAGCGCTGGAAAAACTTGCCCCCATGATTCTATTACTCCCACTGGATCCTTCCCATGACACAAGAGAATTATGGGAGCTACAATTCAAGATGAGGTTTGGGTGGGGACACAGCCAAACCATATCAGATACGATACTTAGAAATCACTTTAAGAAAAGAAGTACAAAAATTATACTCTGAAAATGGCAAAGTAGTGTTGAAAGAAATTAAATAAGATGTAATAATTGAAGAAATACCATGTTCTTGGATCAGAATACTTATGATGGTAATACTCTCGAAGCTTATCTACAGATTCAACACAAATACCATCAGAATCTGTATGATTTCTTTTATAGAAATTGACAAGCTGATTCTAAAATTCAAATAGAATTTCAAGGGTCCTGGAATCACCAAAACAACTTTGAAAAAGAAAAGCAAAGTTAGAAAACAAACACTTTTCAATTTCAGAAGTTACTATGAAGCTTGATTAATCTAGACCTGGTAGTATTGGAACAAGGACATGTATATAGATAAATGAAATAGAAGTGAGAGTCCAGATACCAATTCACACATTTATGGTCAACTATACTAAACAAGAGTACCAAGGGCATTTAATGAAAAACAAACAAACAAAAAAACACTCTTTTCAATGAAAATGGCTGAGACAGCTAAATAACTACATTACCCAAGAATGAGTTTGGTTATCCTCATCATACTATATACAATAATTTACACAAAATGGACTGATATTGAAATACAAAAGCTAAAACTATAAAATTTATGGAATAAAACATAAAAATAAATCCTTATGCCGTTGCATCTGGCAGTGGATTCTTAGGTGTGACACCAAAAACATGAAAAACAAAACTAAAAATAGATAAATTAGATTTCAACACAGTTAAAATAAAAAACCAAAAAACAACTTTTGTGCTTCTAAGGACACCATCTGAAAAGTGAAAAGACAGCCCTCAGAATGGCAGAAAATATTTGTAAATTTTATAGCTGAAAAAGGACTTATAGCCAGTCTATATAAAAAACTTTTATAATTCAAAAAGAAAAAGACAACCCAATTAAAAAATGGGGAAAGCATCTGAATAGACACTTTTGTAAGGAAGGCATACAAATGCCTAATAAGCACATGAAAAGATTCTTGACATAATTACTTATAAGGAAAATGCAAATAAGTATCACAAGTTATAACTTCATAAACACCAGGATGACTAGAATCCTAAGTCTGATACTATCAAGCATTGATGAGAATGTGGATAAATTACAATCTTCATACACTACTGGTAAGAATGTATGATCATGAAGCTGCTTTGGAAAACAGTCTAGCAGTTTCTCAAATAATTAAATATAGTGTTACCAATTAACTCAGCAATTCCACTGCTAGATTTCACCCCAAATAAATAAAAACATATGTCTACATAGAAACTTGTATAAGGATATTTATAGAAACACTATTTGCAACAGCCAAAAGGTGGAAACAAATTAAATGTGCATCAACTGATGAATAAACAAAAGGTTGTATAGCAATGCAATGAAATACTACTCAGCCATAAAAAAGGAATGTAGTACTGATATGTTCTACAACATAGATGAACCTTATTTAAATATAGTATGCTAAGTGCAGAAGCCAGTCACAACATACCACTGATTATACAACTGTATTTATATGAAAATCCAAAACAAAGAAATCTGTAGACACAAAGTAGATTTGTGGTTGCCTTAGGCTGGGGCAACAGCTTGGATGAGGATGACAGCTTGAAAACTATGAGGTTTTTGAGATGAAAAAATATTCTAAAATTGACTCTAGTGATGGTTGTACACAGATCTGTGAATATATTAAAAATCATTGAATAATAGTACACTTTAAATAAGTGAATTGTTATGGTATGTGAATCGTATCTCTAAATAAAGTTTTGTGGTTTTTTTGAGATAGAGTTTTGCTCACTGCAACCGCTGCCTCCCAGGTTCAAACGATTCTCCTGCCTTTGTCTTTGGAGTATCAGGGAATACAGGTGTCTGCCACCACGCTCAGCTAATTTTTGTATTTTTAATAGCGATTGGGTTTCACTATGTTGGCCAGTCTGCTCTGGAACTCCTGATCTCAGGTGATCCACCTGCCTTGGCCTTCCAAAGTGCTGGGATTACAGGCATGAGCCACCACGCCTGGCCAATCAAGTTATTTTAAAAAAGAAGAAATCAGGCAAAAATTTAACAACTTGTAAAAGGCCAAGCATGAGCTAGCATGTCAGTGGTGGAAGGTGGAAGCCTCAGGAAATAGTTGAATTCACAATTACTTTTCCGTAGACTTCTATCAGGTGCTCACAAAGAAGTCTGGGGGCAGAGGAGGAAACTGGAGATTTCTCTTTGATGGCTACGAAGGTAATTGGCTGCTGGTGGAGACAAGCTTGGAGTACTACCACTTCAGCGGTCTCTGCTGCAATGTAGGTGGCTTAAATCACTGGAACATGCGCAGCAGTTCAGCATCTTGTCCACATACGAGGAGCTCAGCTGAAAATTCATGTCCTCTGGGTAAAAGTAGAAACAAAATCCATCTTCCCGTAGAAGGATAGGTAAACATCTTGTATCTAAGGACATAGACAAAGGTCTATTCTTGCTAGGGAAGTGGGGACAAAGGGAACGTACTGGTTTGCTAAGGCCCTCATAACAAACTACTACAGACTAGGTGGCTTAAATAAGAAATTTATTTTTTCAGAGCCCTGGAGGAAGTCCAAGATCAAGTGGCAGGTTTGGTTTCTTCTGAGGCCTCTCTCCTTGGCCTGAAGACAGCTACCTTCTATGTTCTCATGTGGCCACATCTTCCCAGGTGCACATCCCTGGTGTCTCTATGAGTCCAAATTTCATTTCCTTGTAAGGACACCTGTCAGATTGCATTAAGGCCCATCCTAACAACCTCTTTTTAATATAATGTCCTCTTCAAAGGCTCTGTCTGCAAACACAGCAGCATTCAGAAGTACTGAGGGTTAGGGCTTTGACATATTAATTTTGAGGAAGACATAATTCAGTTCTTAACAGGATAGAAACTGTAACTCTCAGTCCTTAGAAAGACCAGAAAACTGTCTTGTCTGAGATCCTAACTCAATACCCAGAAGAGATCTATTACTGCTGGGTTAGGTGCAGAGAACACTCTACTCCTTAAGACCAATGCCACAGTAAGGACACCCAGGAGTGCTGATGAAGTGCCACCCCGGAGGGCCAGTGACACACACAGGCCAGAATAATACCACAGAACTCCCTCCATTGCTGCACCCATCCTGAATCTAGCACCTTGTGGGGACAGAAAGTGAAGAGAGACTCAGTTTTTTAGCTTAGACATGCAGATGTTGCTGAACATGAGGGTGGAGCGTGAACACAGAAAAAAAAAACAAACCTTTAGCATCTTAGCCTATACTCAAAGCACAAGATACCAAAAGCCAATTGCTAGAAGATTTGAAGTCTCTGGTAAACTGAAGAGTATGAGAACAGAAACAAAGATGCAAACTTCTGATTAAAATAGTTCAAACCCACACACCAAAATCATGACTAAAGAAGCAGCATATGCTGATTTGTAGACATAAATACTATTTTCTTCAGTCTCTGCCGCTATGTACGACATTCAGGATTTGATAAAAATCTATCAGTCCCAGGTGCTATGGTGGCATGCACTTGTAATCCGAGCACAAGAGGAGGAGGCAGGTGGGAGGATAGCTTGAGCCTGGCAGTTGGAGGCTGCAGCAAGTCACCGTTGTGCCACTGCACTCCTATCTAGATGACAGAACGAGACCCTGTCTTTTAGAATAAATAAATAATTTATCAGACAGATTGAAAAAAAATAAAAACAAGGAAAACAAGGAAACAATAAAGAGATAAAGTAATCAAAAGGTCCAGTTTTGAAGTTACCCAGGTTTGAAATTATCTGATAGAGAATTTTAAATAACTATAATTCACAAGAAGCTTGTGGAAAAGTAAACATGTATGATAAGAAGGGAAAATTCAGCAGATAAGAAGAAATAATTTCTTAAAAGTCAAATGGAAACATTAAAAATAAAATGTAGGATATCAGAGGTGAAAAAGTCCTGCAATGGGCTCATCAGTCGGCTAAGCATAGCTGAGAAAATAATAAATAAACTTGAAGATGGGTCAGTAAAAATAATCCAGGCTAAAGCTCAAAGATAAAAACTGTAAAAACAAACAAACCCAAAACAGAATGAGCTCCCAGGAGCTTCAGGACAATATCAAATGGTCTAAAATATATGACATTGGAGTCCCAAAAGAAGACAGAGAACAGAACAGAATAAAAATATGCAGAGGTAATAGCCAGAAATTTTCTCTCTCTTTTTTTTTTCCAGACACTTGAAAAGGCAAGAATTGTTTTTGAATTTTTTTTTAATTAATGGAAAAATAAAAGCCACAGATCTATGAAGCTCAAAGAGCCTTAAGTAGGACAAATTACTGAAAACACATCTATACACATCATGATCAATCAGATAAAAATGAATGATAAACAGAAAAATATAAAAAGTAACCAGAAAAAATATAAATATTACATAGAGATGAACAAAGATAATTTCATTAGACTTCCTAGAAATTCTGTAACTCCTCCAAAAATTAGTGATATCTTTAAAGTAATGCAAGAAATCTTTAACATGACTTTTATACTAAGCAAAAAAAATCTTTAAAAAGTTAATATGAAATTAAAACTTGATTAGGCAAATGAAAGCTTAGAGGATTTGCTGACATCAGCCCTGTGTTTAGTAAGGAAGTTCTTTATTCTTGAGACAGAGGAATGTGACATCAGATTGAAAATTAGAAACTATCCAAAGAAATAGTGCGCTGGGAAGAGTAAAAATAATGGTGAAATACAAAAGACATTTTTCTTTGTTTTGAGTTGCTTTAAAAGATAATTATGTAGATATAGTAACAATGGAGTTTTGACACACATAGATGCAAAAGTATACAAAAAACAGCATATAGAAAAAGGGGAGAAGATGAAGGAATACTATTGTAAGGTCCTTATGCATGAAATGGCATTTCAAAGTTTACTGTGATAAGTTAATGATACATAGTATAAACATCTACATCGATCACTTAAAAATAATATAACATTTTACCTAAAATAGAATACAAGAAATTTTAAAAAGCATAATTTAAATCAATATTGATAATCATTTGATCTGATGCTCTCATAAAACCTTTGCTATCAATTGAAAATACAAATATTTTAATGTAAGCCTTTACTTCTAAAATCAATACCTTTATCTTTTTTCATACTGTAGTTTCTCTGCAAATTCAAATATAAAATAATTAAGATTAGCTGGGCATGGTGGTACATGCCTGTAGTCTCAGCTACTTAGGAGGCTGAGGCAGGAGGATCACTAGAGCCCAGACCAGGAGTAAGTTCAGCCTGGGAAACATGGTAAGAGCCTGTCTCAAACAAAACAAAACAAACAAAAAACAAGAAAAATCCATAAACAAACATAAAAATCCCCTAAGATTTTTATAGTGAAGGATTTTGTGGAACAAGTGAACAATATTTTGTTAGCAAGAAATAAGATGAATTCTTCTCCTTTCCACTCCTTACCATGGTAGAAAAAATAATGAACTTGCATCACAAAATCACTTTCTAAGGCATTATACTTCTAAACATACCACTGCAAATATAGAGACAGTGTGATAAGCTTTAGCAAAAAGAGAAATTTTATGTGTGGAGCTTTTAATGGAAAGAAAGGACATTGTTTATTTGGTCCTAATGCTTTTTACTCCACTTTAATTAATATTGATATTTTAGATCAAAAAAACATGAAGAAAATAGAGTATTTATCTTTTTAGTTGCCATAAAACACATTAGGTCCAATAAAAGTTGAGCTTTTAATTGTAATATCAGCTTTGATAATTTTTCAACTTCCAAATTACAGTTATTGCTGTAATGTGATTCATAGAAACCCATCAAACACTGGTTCCTTTCTTGCATTAATTGATCTACATTCATTCTGATCTTTGGCTTGGTAGTGGTTTTATGCCCTGCATGGGAATGAACACTGCCCAGGCTGGTTTTCAGAAATCTTTTCCCATCATTCATCCTTTCTTTTCAGTTCTGTCTCTAGATGCTGCAGTAGATCAAACCATCTCAAAAGCAGCAACGTGCTCATTGTCTTTTGAGTCATGGTATGATACAGAGTGACGAAGAGGAACAAGAATATTTGGAACAGCTACAATAGTGTCTATTATGCATCAATCATAGAAGGACGAGCTGAACTGTGCAGAATTGATAAGTGCCTATTGTTGGAGCCTTTTCTGTAACGTCAAATAGAAATAATCATTTGGACCTAGAGTTTTTTTAGGGGAAGACAGCCTCTGCTGGAGGAGCATTTTCAGTGTGGTAGGTGGTTCTGCAATTCATGTAAGGCACATCAAATGAGCGATTCAATTTCAAAGAACTGGTTTTAATTACTTTGGCAATACTAAATGACCAAGCATTGAAATGTATAATACCAAGCACCGACTGGCAGTCTTTTGAATCAGAAATAGTCCATTTTCATATTTGTGTTTTGCAAGCAGCTTAAGTGTGGAAAAATGCGAATGTTTTGGGAAACTGCAAATGGGTATCTGCCAAATAGATCCATTAGGAGAAAAAATTCTAGTGCTCTTGAAAATTGTAAAATTTGCTTTCAGAAATTTCTAGATCACAGAAATCCTGTTTGGCACACACATAATTTGTCTTGTCTCCATACTTAGAGCACAGGCTACTCTGCCTTGTTTCCTCTGTTAACATTTACATTTTTAAATAAAAATGTTCCATATTTCATTCTATTTAATTATATGATACAATATCTCTGAATCTGATGTACTCTATTGAGTGTTCTTCAAAAAGTGAAGTAGCAAGGTCTTTTTCTCATAAAAATTTTTAGAGGAATTTATTTTGTAGAAAAATGTACAAATTTAAGAAAAACAGGGATTTTTCTAGCTTTCTGATACTACAAAAAACATACATTTTCTAATAGGCACATTATTTGAATGAAAACTGACCAACTTTAGCGACCTGAAATGTAACTAAAAAGAAAAAAAAGTCTCGTGCGAGAAGTTGATCTTAACTTATAAATTAAAGAATTTATTAGTTCCTTAATATTTTTTACATCTAAGGGCAAGATCTGTGCCTAGACTATCACAGGAGGTTCTTCCCAAGAAACAGAGCTCCCGGGACCCAAGAACTGTACAGGCATACAGGGGGTGACCTAAGAATTTACCACAAGGGGCACTGACCCACATGGCTAAGCTGGGCAGGTGCAGAGGTGACTTCTTTCCTTCATGACCACAATGAGACAGGAGTAGTCTGAAGAGGCTAGCAAAAGAAAGGACTTAAGCCTCAATTTCATAATTTGATACAGACCTTTTATCAGTACTTTGTTTTGCCATCACTACAAATTCCTCTGTTAAACTGCACATTTTCTGGACAATAGGAGTTTTCCTTTTGCAGTCTGTAATGTAACACCTGTATACAGACATGGAATGGAATTATGGGCTTGAACGTGCTATGTATATACCTGGACTGAATTAATGTCATTTAAATGAATACATTTCCTTCTTACTTCAGCCAAGAAATCATTACTAATTTTCAGGCACACTGACATAAATTATTATCATTTTTGATATTAATGTGATTATAGTGTCGAGTTCTATCATAAGTCTGCTTTAATTTGACATTAAATACCCTCTACTTCTTGAAATTTGTTTCCATGAGCAGATTAATAATGAATAGTGTTGAGACATGTATTTTAATGTGTTTCAAGATTTGTACAGTTCAGTACTTTACACATTTGCATCTGCAGCAAAAGTAAGGTCCTATAAATTGATTTGTGAGGAATAACATTTCACCACCTCAGAATGTTTCAACATAGAATGTTTATTAGGAAAGTCAAAGTAAAGTGGAATTGTGCTTATTGGAGTCTACTAGACCAAATGAATACAAAATTCTGCAAGTAAATATTTACTGTGATTCTTCATGGTTTATTTTAAAAGCAATTTTAATAACTTTGCCAATTCAGTGATAACTTTTCATGAGTTTTATTTTTAAGGTTTTTTTTTTATCACTCTGTTCTCATGGACTGTTCTCAAAGCACGTAATGCCTTCTGTATTCGTAAGGGTTTTCTTTCTTTTTTTTTTTTTAATTTATTTATTTGAGATGGAGTTTCACTCTATTGTCCAGGCTGGAGTGCATTGCCGTGATCTTGCCTCACTGCAAACTCCGACTCCCAGGTTCAAGCGATTCTCATGTCTCAGCTGAAATTATAGGGGCCGCCACCATACCCAGCTACTTTTTGCATTTTTAGTAGAGATGAGGTTTCAACATGTTGGCCAGGCTGGTCTCAAACTCCTGACCTCAAGTGATCGCCTACCTTGGGCTCCCAAAGGGCGGGGATTACAGACATGAGACACCCTGCCTGGCCAAGTCAGGGTTTTCAGAGGAACAGAACTAGTAGAATATATGTATATATGAAAGGGAGTTTTTTAAGGAGAATTTACTGACACAATCACAAGATAAAGTCTCACAATGGGCCGTCTGCAAGTTGAAGAGCAAGAAAGTTGTGGATCGGTACAAGTTCCAAAACTTCAAAAGGAGGACAGCCAACAGTGCAGCCTTCAGTCTGTGGCCAAAGGCCTGAGAGTCCCTGGAAAACCACTGGTATTAGTTCAACAGTCAAAAGCTAAAGAGCCTGGGTCTGATGTTCGAGGGCACCCAGCACAGGAGAAAGATGAAGGCCAAAGACTCAACAAGTCTCTCTCATTCCAGTTTCTTCTGCCTGTTTATTCTAGCCACACTGGTAGCTGATAAGATGGTGCCTGCCCAGTTTGAGGGTGAGTCTGCCTCTCCCAGTCCACTGACTCAAATGTGAATCTCTTTTGGCAACACCCTCACAGACAAATCTAGGAACTTAGCATCCTTCAATTCAATCAAGTTGACGCTCAATATTAACCACTACACCTTCTGAAAAATCTATCAATATAATATTTTAGCTGGGCTTGATGTCTCATGCCTGTAATGCCAGCACTTTGGGAGGCTAAGGTGGGAGGATCACTTGAGCTCAGGAGTTTGAGACCAACCTGGACAATGTAGTGAGATGTTGTCTCCACACACAAAAAAATTAAAAATAGCTTGGTGTGGTGGCATATGCCTGAAGTCCCAGCTTCTGAGGTGGGAGGATCACTTGAGCCTAGGAGGCTGAGATTGCAGTGAACCATGACCATGCCAGTGAACTTTGGCCTAGGTGAAAGAGTGATACCCAGTCTCAAAAATAGAAAAAAAAAAAAATCAAAATAATATTTTTTGTTATTTCAGTAGTTTTTTTCTGAAAAAGTTAACTTTTGATTGATTATGATTAATCATAATCAATGCATAAGTATCTGTAAAGAAGATGTGAAAGAATTATTGGAAAGCTGAAGGAATACATTTTCCTAGCACATTCCTTGTCTGCATTCCCAGGTCCCCATTTGCATCTGAAGTTGCATTCTTAATTCTCTTATATTCTCAGCCAAATCATAATATAATTCCCACAGATATTATCTATTAGCTGATAATGGCAAAAATGGCAGGTTCCTATAACAGTACTCTTATGAACTGAATGTCTGTGTACACCTGAAGTCCAAACGTTGAGGCCCTAACCTCAATGTGATGGTATTTGATATTAGGTTCTTGGGGGGTAATTAAAATTAAATGAGGTTATGAAGGTGAACCCTCATGATAGGAATAGTGCCCTTACAAGAAGAGCTACCAGACAGGGCGCAGTGGCTCATGCCTGTAATTGCAGCATTTTGGGAGCCCGAGGCCAGTGGATCATCTAAGGTCAAGAGTTCAAGACCAGCCTTGTCAACATGGTGAAACCCCATCTCTACTAAAAATACAAAAATTAGCTGGGTGTGGTGATGCACGCCTATAAGCCCAGCTACTTGGGAGGCTGAGGCAGGAGAATCTCTTGAACCTGGGAGGCTGAGGTTGCAGTGAGGAGAGATCATGCCATTGCACTCAAGCCGGGGCTAGCTAGATAGAGTGAGAATCCATCTCAAAAAAAAAAAAAAAAAAAAAAACGGGTAAGGGAAAGGAAGGGAAGGAAGGAAAGAGGCACCAGAGAGGTGCTTGAGTGTACACAAAAAGAGGTCTTACAAGGGCAAAGAGAGATTACAGACACCTCCAAGCCAAGAGACCTCAGAAAGAAACCTGCCTTATTGGCCCCTTGATTTTGGACCTCCCAGCCTCCCAAACTGTAAGAAATAAATGTTCATTTTTTAAGCGACCCAGTTGACGATACATTGTTCTAGCAGCCAGAACTAAAAAAAGCACCAACTTATGTTGCTTAAGCTGGTATTCTTTGGTTGTTTAGCAACAGAAACTAACCTTAATAATTCAAGCAAGAAAAAAAGACACACTAGAAAGATACCAGGGAGCTCTCAGAATTAAAGGACAAAACAGAACAACCAGGACGTTTGAAGAATGAGATGCAGGTTTGCTTTGCGTATTGCAGTATCAGGAGTCGGGTCATCATGCTTCCAAGCATTTCTCTCGGGTGCTTCAGCCCCTGTTCACTTCTTAACCACCTTCCATCATATGTCTTTGCTTAAGATGCAAATTTCCATCAGAGAAAACTTAATTGACCTACCTAGGATTGGTAACATTTATATCACAATTTTTATATTAATTTTCATAATTAACATCCATCAAAATTATATTTTATTTGCTGTATTCTAGTTTTTTGACATCATAATGCAGGTATCATAACTGAAAAAGGTGAACAATGGTATAGAATTGTTTAAATCACATGTGCTTATACTCTGTCCGCCAGGCTGGAGTGCAGTTGCAAAATCTGGGTTCATGGCAACCTCCACCTCTCAGGTTCAAGTGAGTCTCATGCCTCAGCCTCCCAAGTAGCTGAAACTACAGGTGCGCACCACTATGCCTGGCTAATTTTTGTAATTTTAGTAGATACTGGGTTTCACCATGTTGGCCACGCTGTTCTCGAACTGCTGGCCTCAAGCAATCCACCCGACTGGGCCTCCCAAAGTGCTGGGATTACAGGGGTGAACCACTGTGCCTGGCCAAATCACATGAAAATATTTTCCTAGAAAATCTGAAACAGTCTATCGTCGATGGGCATTTGGGTTGGTTCCAGGTCTTTGCTATTGTAAACAGTGCTGCAATGAACATTCGTGTGATAGACTGGATAGGGAAAATGTGGCACATATACACCATGGAATATTATGCAGCCATCAAAAACGATGAGTTAGGGTCCTTTGTAGGGACATGGATGAACCTGGAAACCATCATTCTCAGCAAACTGACAGGAGAGCAGAAGATCAAACACCGCATGTTCTCACTCATAGGCGGGTGTTGAACAATGAGAACACATGGACACAGGGAGGGGAGCACTACACACTGGGGTCAGTTGGGGGGAAATAGGGGAGGGAGGGTGGGGGGTGGGAAGCTGGGGAGAGATAGCAAGGGGAGAAATGCCAGATGTAGGTGATAGGGAGGAAGGCAGCAAATCACACTGCCATGTGTGTTCCTATACAACAATTTTGCATGTTCTTCACATGTACCCCAAAACCTAAAATGCAATAAAATAAAGGGAGAAAAAAAAAAAAAAAAGAAAATCTGAAACAATCTCCTTTGAAATCATTTTGCTTTCTGATTTCTCACTTTCTGCTATAGTTATTACTCCATGTTTTCTGATATCTTTTGCCTCAATTTTTATATTTGGCATTTCCCTAGAAAATCATTAATTTTATCTAAGTTTTCAAATTGATTAGCCTTCATTAGTACAAATTACCATTTATATTTTCAAAATCTGGCCAGTATTTGTAAAAGTTTTCCTTATCTCAATCCTCTTCCTGATTTTCATATTTTCTTTATTTTATTGAACCAGTTGGTACCTTATCTCTTTTTTTACTGTTGCAGTGCATGGGTCTTATAATCAATTTTAATATATTCCTGTGTGTTATAATTTGTCAAGTTTTGCATTTGATTTTTATTAGTCAGTTTTTAATGTAGTCAATAGGTTTGTCATTCTTTTGCCATTTTAATTGAATTAAATACAGAATTAAGTTATCCTTATATTTATTGGCAAAATGAGTAAAGTGACAAATCTTCATATGCCTATGTCTTTAGTGACATCTCATAAATAGATAGTTCTTTGTGACCCATGCCCAAATATATTACACAAAAATTTATTTTATCTTTTCTTATTAACATTTGTCTCTGAGATAGGTTTTAATTTTCCATCAGGTAAATTAAGTTTTGGTTTGATTTCTATTTAGGCCATGATGATTTCCATTGCTGTTTGAAAAGAGAACATAATCAATTCAGGTTATGCTAATTTATTGATTTATTTTAGGATTCTTATAATGATCAATTTTTATAAATATTCCATGGGCTTGGAAAGATATGTTTTTGATCGAGTGTAGATTGTTATGTGTTTCTAAACTAGCCTTATTATAGGTACTTTATATACATAAGTTTTTGATGTACTTGGTTTGCTAATGACAGGGATAACTACGTTTAAATCTCTCCCTAGTATTATTTTCTACTCAGAGAAATTTTTCTTTATTTATTTAAATATTATATGATTTGGTAAAGAGGGTTCTGCTATCATTACTGATCATATTCCTTATAAGCATAATAAGATCTCCCAGTAACAATGATATTTCCTTGGCTTCAGCTTTTTCAAATACGAATTTTCTTAAAGAGAATTTGATTTTACTGACATTTAAAAAACTATGACTTAGTTTACCATTTTACTCTCAACTTCACTTTATATTAGGTGTATGTTTTGTATACAGCAAGGGTTTTTGTGGTTTTGACCAATAAATATTCTGTTTGCTTTTACTAAAATATCTATGGTATTTATAAATTTTATTGTTTCTATTACTGTCATTTTTAAGAGCTGAAAGAAATCATGTGTAAAGATCTAAATGAAAGTATAAAAATGAGCTCTCACCAAATACAGAATATCAACGAAGAGATTCATATCATAAAAAAGGAAGTAAACTGATATTGTGCAGATGAAAAATACAAAAACTGAAATATTTAAAAATTACTAGAGGGTCTCAAAAGCAGTTTCAAGCATGCAGAAGAAAGAGCAGTACATTTAAAGATCATACAATTATCTAGTATGAGAAACAGAAAGAAAAATAAATGAAGGAAAATGAACAGATTTTAGAGATCTGTGGGAACTGCTAAGTACACCAACAAGCACACATGGGAGGCCCAGAAGAAGGAGAAAAAGTAAAAAGGCCAGAAAGAACATATGAAGAAATATGGGTAAACATCTCTCAAATTTGATTTCAAAAAACTATACACATCCAAGCATTTCAAGAAGCCTTAAAACTCTTAGAAGAAAACACTATAAATCTTCTTGACCGTGCAGTCAGCAAGAGTTTCTTAGATATAACATCTAACATACAATGAAGGGGAAAACATAACGAAATCATACATCATAAAAATAAAAACAAATTGTACATCAAAGAACACAAGGAAGTGAAAAGACAACCCACAGAATGGCAGGAAATGTTTGTAAATCATCCATCTGATAAGGGTCTAGTATCCACAATATATAAAGCACACTTACAATTCAACATTTTAAAAATAAGTCCATGAAAAATGGCTAAAATATTTGAGTAGACAGTCTGTTTTTAGAGCTCCCAGCTAAACTGAGGTTCTAGTACTAGAGAAGCTAGCAACCCTCCCCTAACAGAATATGAAAAGGAACTAGATGTAGCTGTTTGTGCTTTTAATGGGATACTTCTTTTACCTGACAGATGACCTGGTGACTTGTTGTCCAGCCTGTGACCAGGGTCCGTCTCTCACGTGGAAAACCTGTGTCCAGTCTATGCTTCTCTGACTATGGCTCTGGTGCTAGGAACCTGACTTTGTGTTCTCTTCTGGTGTCCCAGGGAAACTCAACCTGGAGCAACCCTTGGTCCTTCAGGTGGAAGGCACAAATTTAATACACAACCACAACAGGAAACAAGTTCAAAGGTTTTTATTACAGATTCTGGTCAACGAGGGTGCAACGAGTCAGAAGGTTTTCCTTTATCCCTGTATCATGTAGGCAGGAATGAAGAGTCAGGCAGAGAAAGAGTGAGCTCATGAGAGTATATATAAGAGAATAGGGTATGGATCACTTTAAGTTTGTGGGCAAATGCTTCAATAATACATTTAAAAGAAGTGGCAGGAAATAGGGAATTCCAGTCTCCTAGGCAGGAGAGATGCCCCTAAATTCTAATCTCTGGCCACTAGCTTGAGTAATTTGGGTATGGTCTAGACTGGACACTGTGTCAAGAGTAAATGAGTGCTGTTGCTGGTGTAAGAATGTTAAACTGTATGAAAATGGACGCAGGTATAACATAAAATTTTAAGAATTCATTACACAGTTCTCCAGAGAAGATATACAAATGGCCAATAAGCACATGAAAAGATTCTCAACATTATTAGTCATGAGAGAAATCCAACTTGATCCCACAAAATACCACTTTATCACCACTGTGGTGGCTATAAAAAAAATACAGATATTAACAAATCTTTGTGAGAATATGGAGAAACTGGAACGCTCATGCATTGCTGGTAAGAACATAAATGGTGCAATCACTGTGGAAAATAGTTTGGTGATATCTGAAGAACTTAAAAATATAACCCAGTAATCCTACTCCTTGGTATATACACAAGATAATTGAAACTATTTGCTCCTACAAAAACTTATACATGAATGTGCATAGCAGACCTATTCATAATAGCTGAAAAGTGAACATAATCCAGTTTATCAATTTACGAATGTACAAACAAAATGTAACATATCTATACCATAAGTATGTCCATATATCTCTATATTATTCAACAATAAGTAGTATTAAAGTACTAGAACATACTACAACATGGATAATCTTGAAAACATTAGCTAAGTGAAAGAAGCCAGACATAAACTGTTATCTATTATATAATTTCCCTTTTTCTTCTATGATTTCTGCCGAGAAGTAAATAATTTCATCTATATTAAGTACGTAGAATAGGGAAATCTACAGACAGAAAGTGGATTAATGATCGTCAGGTAATATAGGAAAGGGAGAATTGGGAATAAGGGCTCACAGATATGGAATTTGTTTTTGAAGTGATAGGTCCTTAAATATTATAATCACTTATTTTTTGTTCATGCATACTCACAAATACAGAGTTCTTTAATTCAAGATATGGCTTGTACCTATTTAAAAATTCACAGTGATACATGTCATTAAACATTCTGAGCAAGTAAAGTGCTCTAAAAAGCACTTTTCTTCTCTAGAATGGAGAAGCAATAATATAGAGCCTTTTGTATTTCTAACTTTTAAAATTTTTGCTTATTTATTTAGGCCTGGTCTGGCTTTTATAGAGATAACTTTCTCGGAACTTCATAATATCTATTCAGACTTTTGTTACACAAAAATCATTCTTGTGTCATAGCCTCTAAGTCAAAAAGTAGGTCACTGTCAAGATCTCCTTTTCATAGTCTCAACACCTAGACTTGCACACCTAAGTAACTTATTCCTAATATATATGTTTTTTGCATCTACCCTCTTTCCTGAACATTGTGTTTGTAAGATTCAACACTGTTGCAAGTACTGTAATTTGTTCATTCCACTGTTCTATTTTATTACTATGATACCCTTTACTTAAGGTATTATACACACACACACACACACACACACACACACACACACTTGACAGATATTGGATTTTTTCCTATTTATTATAATGTGGTAATCGTTATTCTTATATATGTCTCTCAATCCACATATGTGTGCAATTGTGTGTACTGATTAAACATTTTAGTGGAGATACATCTATATCTATATCTACATCTATCTATCTATCATCTATTCATCTATCTATCTATCTATAATTCCTGGATTCACATATGTATGAAATTCCTGAAGGGGGTGAATGGTGGGTTATAAGGTAGCCATATGCTCAGCTTTAGAAGATAATGACACATTTATATTCTTAGCAGAGGTATGAAAGGTGTAGTTGCTTTATTTCCTAGGTATTATCAATAGTTTGTTGGTAGCATCCTTGGTATTTGCCAATTGTCTTAGTCAACTTGGGCCACCATAACAAAACACTATAGTCTGGTGGCTTAGACAACGGAAATATATTTCTCACAGTTATGGAAGCTGGCACATTTAAGATCAAGGCTGACAAGGTAGGTTTCATTTTGAAAACTCCTCTTGGAGTTTCACTGTGTGCTCACATGATCTTTTTTTTTTTTTTTTTTTTTTTGCATGCATGGCATAATAGAGAGTGAGACAGAGAAACAGGGACAGAGGCAGGGAGAAAAAGAGGGAGACAGAGAAGGACACTGAGAGAGGTTTCTCTGGTGTCTCTCATAAGGGCACTAATCTTATGGTGATCCCATTCTCATGACCTCAGCTAAGATTAGTTACCTCACAAACACCCCATTTCCAAATTCTATCAGATTGGGGGTTAGGACTTCAACATATGAATCTGAGAGGGCACAGTCAGTCTATAATACTAACAATGAGTATTGCCAGTATTCTTAAATTGTAGCCATTCTGCTTGGCAGTATGTACGAACCTAGTATCTAGTGCTATCTAGATGTACTTTTAATTTGGATTTTCCAGATAATTTACAAGGTTGAGATTTATTCATATGATTATTTGCTTATTTTTGTTTAGTGAATGTAGTGTTCAGGTGTCTTGCTAATTTTTCTGCTACTTTTTTCTTATGGATTTAGAGTTAAAAAAAAATATGTTCTGCCCAGGCATGGTGGGTCATGTCTGTAATCCCAGCACGTAGAGAGGATAAGGCAGGATAATCACTTGAGACCAGGAGTTTGCAACCATCCTGAACTACATACTGAAGTGCTGTCTCTCCAAAAGAAAAGAAAAAAGCACACACCAGTAGTCCCAGCTACTCTGGAGGCTGACACAGGAGGATTGCTTAAGCCCAGGAGATTAAGGCTGCAATAAGCCATGAATGCACCATTGCACTCAAACCTGAGTGACAGAATAATAAAAATATATTCTTTGTATGTGTATTTGATTAGTTTTATGCAGTTTACTCTTTTCCATCTCTTCACGGCATCTTTTGTTGAACAGAAGTGTCTAAATTTAACATCATCCAATTTATTAATCTTTTATGGTTAATTTCGTGCTCATTTAAGAAGTCTTATTCTTATGGATATAATAATCATATTTTGCATATATTATATTCTAGGTCATTCTAGAAGGTTTACTGTTATGTCTTTCACATTTAGATGGACAGATGCTCCTCCACTTATGATGGAATTACATCCTGATAAACCCATTGCAGACTGAAAATATCATAAACCAAAAATGCATTCAACACATCTAACTTAACTGAACTTCATAGCTTGGCCTAGTCTACCCTAGACATGCTCAGAACATGTACATTAGCCTACAGTTGGACAAAATCATGTAACAAAAAGCTTATTTTATAATAAATTATTGAATATATCATATAATTTATTGAATACCATACTGAAAGTTGAAAACAATGGTTGTATGGCAACTAGAAATACAGTTTCTACTGAATATTCCTTTCACAGCATTGTAAAGTCAAAAAATCCTAAATGGAACCATCATAAATTGGGAAACATTTGTTCAATAAAATCCACCTGGATTTGATATTCACATAAGGTATGTGCAGGATGTCAGGATTCACTGATTTTTCTGCATGGAAACAAAGTTTTAGCCCATCATTGAAAATGTCCTTTCTGCACTATTTTGCCATGCCCTGTTTGTTGGAAATCAGGTACCCCTCTATAGGGGTGTCTGTTTCTGGGATTTCTATTCTTTCTCTGGTTTATTTGTCTATCGTTATAGATAGACAATATCACAATGTGCAAATTATGCTACCTTTATATATGATCTTCAATAAAGAATTCCTGACACAACATTCCTCAAGGCTTCTTGACTAATTTTAGGTCACTGCATTTCCATACAGATTTTAGAATCAGTTTCTCAAGTCCTTAATATCTGGTAGAAATTTGATATGAATTTTATTGAATCTTTACAGAACAATTTGAAAAATAAACATTGTATATGTCTCTATGTATGTGTCTTTAATATCTTTCATTAAAATTTTTAAGTCATATGTGTCTTTTGTAAAATTTATTCTAATGTATATTTTTAACTTATGATTTTACTTAATTATTTTTTATTTGTTTCAAGATCTATAGAAATTCAATTAAACATTATATATTAATTGTTTAAGAAACCTACTAAAGTCAATAATTAACCTTAATATTGTTCTAAATATTCTGTATGGTCAATCATATTACCTGTAAATAATTACAGTATTTTTTCTTTTTAGTTCTTATACCTTATATTTATTTTTCATGTCTTATTTTCTCACTGAGATATCCAGTAAGCAGTTAAAATATGTTGAAATAAGTGGCAATAGTGGTTATAATTGGCTTATTCCTCATATCAAAGTGAACGTTTTCAACATTTCACCATAAAGTACAGCTGTGAGGTTTTTTTGCAGATGCCTTTTATCATATTAATAATGTTAACTTTTCTTCATTTCCTAGTTTTCTAAAATATTTTCATTATGAACAGATGTATTTTACCAATTGTTTTCCATACACCTATTAAAATTACCATGTACTTTTTTCTCATTCTGCTAATGTGTTGAGTTACACTGAGGTTTTAGGTTAAACCAAACTTGCATTCATAGAGTAAATATAAATATAGTTATATATATATGGTTATTTACATATATTATATATTTACATTATTTATAATTTATATTTAGTACTTCACATTATATATTACATGACATATACTATATGTATACACTTAATGCTTCACATTTGTGTTTATATGTAACATTGGCCTAAAGTTTTTCTTTCTTACAATGTCTTTTTCAGGATTTGTATCAAAACTATGCTGTGTTCATGACACATATTGGGAAATATTACGTCTTTTCCTATTCTTTGAAAGTACTTGTAGAAGTTGGTCATTAATTCTTAAATGTAATTGAATTAAATTAATTAACTGTGATAAATTCTTAAAAGTTGCTAGTGAAACTTATGAACCTGGAACTTGCTGAAGGAAGATTATTTAACATGAATCAATTTCTTTGTTATAGGATTACTTAGCCTTTCTATTTTTTTATGTTTGTTTTAGAAAACTTGCATTTTTCAGGAATTTATTTCTACTGAATTTTGATTACTTTTTTGCCATAAAGCTTTTTAAAAAACATTTCAATTATCCTCTTAATGTTTGTAAGATCTGCGGCGATTATATCCTTTTTATTTCTGACATTGGCTATTTGTGCATTGTCTTTTTTCTCTGATTTTTAAGTATTTATTATTGATTTTATAATTTGTTTTTACCGGAGGTTAATTGTTTTTTTAATGAAGGGTTATCACTCTTTTCATAAAACCAACATTTAGTTCTGTTTCCCAACTTCATTTTATATGTGTTTCTATTTTATTAATTTCTTACCTTGTATATTTGAAAAAACTCCAGTACTGATAATTGAATAATTATGAGGCCGGCATCTAGAAGGTAGATGTCCTAGGAGGATAGATGGTCAATGAACCCATCATATACATTGTTTGTTATTCAACTGTGATTTCACTTCCTCACTGCCTTCTCTTACTTCTTTCACTATACAAATTTTTTGAAAAGATTTGTTTAACAAATTAACAGCAAGTCAAAGTCTGTCACAGTGACTAAATCTTTCTTTAACCATCAGTTTATGGTTATTAATAGATTATTTATTTAATATTTTTGGTAAGAAACTGGATTTTTTTTTTTTAAAAAAAAGCTAGATTTGTTATTGCTGATCTATTAGGATGTCATTTCTTTTATTGCCCTAAATTATATTACATTGGCTGCAGATAATTGTGCTAATTTCCTGAGCAGATTTCTTAGTAACAAAGCTCTGAATAGATATTATGAAGTTCCAAGGAAGTTATCTCTATAAAAGCCAGACCAGGCCCAAATAAATAAGCAAAAATTTTAAAAATTAGAAAAACAAAAGGCTCTTTATTATTGCTTCTCCATTCTAGAGAAGAAAAGTGCTTTTTAGAGCACTTTACTTGTTCAGAATGTTTAATGACATTTATCACTGTGAATTTTTAAATAGGTCCTTAAATATTATAATCACTTATTTTTTGTTCATGCATACTCACAAATACAGAGTTCTTTAATTCAAGATATGGCTTGTACTTAATGTCATCAAAATTTCACAAGTGGATGCTTGTAGAAAGCGATGCCTTTCTACTTGCAATTAATTATTTAAAGAGTAGGTTCTTAAGTTTGATGATTACTTGCTTTAGGTACTAACCCTTGCATTGGTTTTCTAGACATATTAGCATTGAAAGGCAAACCATTTTGCAAGTTGGCATAAAGAAAAGCAGAATAATATTAAGAATTACAAAACTGTCATTGGTTTGACATTGAAATATACACTTGCAGTTTGATTGTTTAAAAGGCCATTAGAGAAAAAAAAAAAGTCCAGCCTTTTTATATTTCGTGATGAATTTTCCCTGGTTTTTATTTATAGGAATGAAAGTTAAGACTACTTTTGCAAAAAACAAACAAACAAACAACAAAAAAGCATTCCCACAGATACAGTAATTGATTTATCTGAATGCATACCCTTAAAAGCCAAACATAATGCAGTTAGTATTTCAAGGAGAAGCTGAATCTTCAGTTCTTAGTGTGATAAATATGAAAAATGATTGAAAATCAAGAAGCTAAAAAGGGAAAAGCAAATTCTTACGTAGTGTTTTCAGTGTTCTATCTAAATATAAAAAGGAATATTCAAAGATGACATGGATATAATAGAACACTATAACACATTTATCTTGTGAGAAAGCATTATTAAAATGAACTTCATCATATACATTTGCTAGTTTGTTTTAGGCTAAATATCCTTTGTATTATTTGTAATTTATTATCATGTAAAAATTGTCTGTTTCTAGTTAAAATACACATACTGAAAATAATCTCAGCACCAATTAGATTAATAAAGTTTACTGTACTATTTATAGTAGATTATTTCAACATTGTTCTAAGCCAGTGCTCACCAAAAGAACTTATTGGGATGATGACAATGTTCTCTAGTTGTCCAATATAGTAGCTACTGGCCACATTTAGCTTCTGAGCATTTGGAATGTGGCTAGCGTATCTGAGGAACTACATTTTAGATTTTATTTAATTTTATTGACAGATGGCATTTAATTAAACTGAAGAGCTTCTGCACAGCAAAAGAAACTATCGACAGAGTAAATAAACAACTTTCAATGGAGAAAATTTTTATAAATTGTGCATCTGACAAAGGTCTAATATCCAGAATCTATAAGGAACTTAATCACATTTACAAGAGAGAAACACATTTACAAGAGAGAATCATATTTACAAGAGAAAAACAACTCCATTACAAAGTAGGCGAAGGACATGAATAGACTCTTCTAAAAAGAAGATATACAAGCAGCTAACAAGCATACGAAAAAAAAAAAAAAAAGCTCAACATTACTGATCATTAGAGAGATGCAAATCAAAACCACAATAAGATACCATCTCACAACAGTCAGAATGGCTATTATTAAAAAGTCAAAAAATAATTAGCAAGATCTTGACTAGGTTGCAGAGAAAAAGGAATGCTTATACACTCTTGATAGGAGTGTAAATTAGTTCAACCATTGTACAAAGCAGTGTGGTGATTCCTCAAAAAACTAAAAACAGAACTACCATTTGACCCAGAAATCCCATTATAGGAGATATACCCAAAGGAATATAGGTTGTTCTGTCATGAAGGCACATGTATGCATATGTTCATTGCAGCACTTTTCACAATAGCAAAGACCCTAAAGGCCCACCAATGGTAGACTGAATAAAGAAAATGTGGTACATATATACCATGAAGTAGTGTGCAGCCCTAAAAAAGAATGAGATCATGTCTCTTGAAGGAACATGGGGGAAGCTGGAAGCCGTTAACCTTAGCAAACTAACACAGGAACAAAGAACAGAATAAGAAGAAGGGTATGCATATTCTCACTTATAAGTAGGAGCTAAATGATGAGAACACATAGAGGAGAACAATAGACACTGGGGCCTATGGAAGGGTAGAGGGTCAGGGGAGGGAGAGAATCAGGAGAAATGACTAATGAGTTCTAGGCTTAATATCTGGGTGACAACATAATTTGTACAACCAACTCCCGTGACACAAGTTTACCTACATAACAACCCTGCAAATGTACTCTCAAACATAAAATAAGTTTAAATATATATACATAATTTTAATTAATTTAAATTTCAAATTAAATAGCCATATGTGGCTAGTTTCTACAGTAGTATACAGTATGTTATTTATATTCACAAGTTAAAATTCATAAAATACTTAGAACAATAATTGGCAGATAATCCATACAAGTATTGCTTGTTTGTTGTTGCTACTGTTACATGATTTTATGTTAAAGTATGTTTTGGAAAATAGGTTATACAATTGTGGGGACTGCACACTGCTGGTTCTCCCTTCCTCCACCTTTGTCTATTTTTATAATCACGATGCTGCAAATTTGGACTTATGCCAAAAAGTTTTCCAAAATAAAATGGTACAAAGAAAACTAAACTTTTCATTTCTGAATCTCATATCAAATAAAGAAAACTGAACACGGGCTCTGAACCTATTTTACTTATTGGATAAGAAAATTCAGTTTTACTTTTTTAGTTTCACAGAATTGCAATCTGTATTTATAAGATCTTACTAAATGCTTGTTTTAAACAGTTTAGGGTACATATAACTTGCATCTGAAGAAAAATTTAAATACCCTTAAGAGTACTTTCCTTTAGGTATATACCTGGTAATGGGATTGCTGGGTCAAATGGTATTTCTGGTTCTGAATCCTTAAGGAGTTGCCACACTGTCTTCCACAATGGTTGGACTGATTTACACTCCCACCAACACTGTAAAAGCATTCCTGTTTCTCCATATCCTCCCCAGCATCTGTTTCCTGACTTTTTAATGATTGCTATTCTGACTGGTGTGAGATGGTATCTCATTGTGGTTTTGATTTGCGTTTTTCTAACGGCCAGTGATGATGAGCTTTTTTTCATATGTTTGTTGGTTGCATAAATGTCTGCTTTTCAGAAGTGTCTGTTCATATCTTATCTTTTGCCCGCTTTTTGATGAGGTTGTTTTTTTCTTGTAAACTTGTTTAAGTTCTTTGTAGATTCTGAATATTAGACCTTTGTCAGATGGATAGATTGCAAAAATTTTCTCCCATTCTATAGATTGCCTGTCCATTCTGATGATAGTTTCTTTTGCTGTACAGAAACTCTTTAGTTTAATTAGATCCCATTTGTCAATTTTGGCTTGTGTTGCCATTGCTTTTAGTGGTTTAGTCATAAAGTCTTTGCCCATGCCTATCTTTTCTTCTAAGGTTCTTATGGTTTAGGTCTTACATTCAAGTCTTTAATCCATCTTAAGTTAATTTTTGTATAAGGCATAAGGAAAGGGTCCAGTTTCATTCAGTTTTCTGCATATGGCTAGCCAGTTTTCCCAAACTATTTATTAAATAGGGAATCCTTTCCCTATTGCTTATTTTTGTCAGGTTTTTCAAAGATCAGATGGTTGTAGATGTGTGGCATTATTTCTGAGGCCTCTCTTTTGTTCCCTTGGTCTATATATCTGTTTTGGTACAAGCATCATGCTGTTTTGGTTACTGTAGGCTTGTAGTATAGTTTGAAGTCAGGTGGCGTGATGCCTTCTGCTTTGTTCTTTTTGCTTAGCATTGTCTTGGCTATATGGACTCTTTTTTGGTTCCGTATGAAATTTAAAGTACTTTTTTCTAATTCTGTGAAGAATGTAAATAGTAGTTTAATGGGAATAGCTTGAATCTATAAATTAATTTGGGCAGTAAATCATTTTACTATAAAGACACATGCACATGTATGTTTATTGCAGCACTATTCACAATAGCAAAGACTTTAACCTAAATGCCCATCAGTGATAGACTGGATAAAGAAAATGTGGAAGATATACATCATGAAATACTATGCAGTCATAAAAAAGAATGATTTCCTGTCCTTCCTTTGCAGGAACATGGATGAAGCTGGAAACCATCATTCTGAGCAAACTAACACAACAACAGAAAATCAAACACGGTATGTTGTCACTCATAACTGGGAGTTAAACAATGAGAACAAATGGACACAGCAAGGGGAACATCACACACCAGGGCCTGTAGGGTGATGGGGAGCTAGGGGAGGGATAGCATGAGGAGAAATATCTAATGTAGATAACGGGTTGATGGGTGCAGCAAACCACCATGGCACATGTATACGTATGTAACAAACCTTCACGTTCTGCACATGTATCCCAGAACTTAAGTATAATAATAAAAAAGTACTCTCATTTCTATTCTTTGTTGATTTTCTGTCATTAACCTGTATTTGGAGCTCCTTGTATGTCATGAATTCTTTCAATAACCCTGTGAAGCAGGCCAGTTGAAGTTATAGAATAATCTTTATTATCTTTTATGTAAGGAATTGCATTTTCCTACATTTTTTATGTAGTAGCCTCATGTTCTTTACTGAGACCATAGCTAAATTTTAATTCTATGCTTTTTAAAATAATACTGTATGCTTAAGCAAAGATTCTGAATCTATATGGATAATATTAGAAGTTATAAACTAAAACAAATACAACTTTCAAAAATGCGTATGTCCCACAATGCCAAGAGTCAGACTGAGTCAAGGACAAGAACACCTGCAATACAACTTTCCTTGTGTGAAATTTTTTGCAATCAAAAATGTTTGTGTCAGTATGAAAGCAGAAAGTAGGAAAACATAATATAGAGAAAAACAGTAATGCATTCAAAAAATTAATTTAGATAACATTTGAGATTACTATAAGTCAGATAATAAATAATATTTCCCTGCCAGTCTGTACTCTTACAAAACGCACTAATAGTATAGTGAAACTTACATGGTGTACAACTGACTTTCCATTTGGTTTAGAAATATCCCAGATAATCATGTGGTAGTGGCTCCAAGCTCTTTCTCCTTCTATTCAACTCCTTGAGGGCAAAAGCTGGGCAGATTGTTAATCCATTCTATCTAAATCCACAGAAGTTATTGCAGAACACATTACAAGAGAGAGGAGCATTTCTTTCCTTTAGATGCTGATTGCTGCCTAATCGATATAATCCCCTTTACCTTTCCTAACTTCAATTTCATTCAAGTACTTACCGTCATCTGCTTCATAGGCTGCTACACAGATATTCTTGGCTCCAGGGGGTATAAGTGAAGGGTTCCAGCCAATCATGATGGCCTCATTGCCTTTGAAGACATTGGCTTTGCCTGAGCTCCGTATCTATGCTGGACAATATGAAGAGTGCTGTGGCCAGAAGTGCATGGGGAAAAGGATTTTCTTGCTGGTAGAAAGTGATAAGCAGAAAGCAATGGGTCTTTCTTTGTCTCTAAACTTTATTATTTTTTTATTATACTTTAAGTTCTGGGGTTCATATGCAGAATGTGCAGGTTTGTCACAAAGGCATACATGGGCCATGGTGGTTTGCTGCATCCATCACCCCATCATCTATATTAGGTATTTCTCCTAACGCTCTCCCTCTTCTGTCCCCCACCCCTGCTAACCTTATCACTAGCCCCCACCCCCTGAACAGGCCCTGGTGTATGATGTTCCCTTCCCTGAGTCCATGTATTCTCATTGTTCAACACCCACTTATGAGTTCAACAACACCACTCATCTTTGATCAAAGATGTGGTGTTTGGTTTTCTTTTCTTGTGTCAGTTGGCTAAGAATTATGGTTTCCAGCTTCATCCATGTCCCTGTAAAGGACATGAACTCATCCTTTTTCATGGCTGCATAGTATTCCATGGCATATTATGTGCCACATTTTCTTTATGCAGTCTATCACTGATGGGCATTTGGATTGGTTCCAAGTCTTTGCTATTGTGAACAGTGCCACAATAAACATACGTGTGTATGTGCCTTTGTAACCAAAAAATTTATAATCCTTTGGGTATACACCCAGTAAGGGGAGTGCTGGGTCAAATGGTATTTCTATTCTAGATCCTTGAGGAATCAGCACACTGTCTTCCACAATGGTTAAACTAATTTACACTCCCTCCAATGGTGTAGAAATGTTCTTATTTCTCCACATCCTCTCCAGCATCTGTCTCCTTATTTTTTAATGACCACCATTCTAACTGGTGTGAGATGGTATCTCAATGCGGTTTTGATTTGCATTTCTCTAATGATGAGTAATGATGAGCATTTTTTCATATGTTTTTTGGCTGCATAAATGTCTTCTTTTGAAAAGTGTCTGTTCATATCCTTCACCCACTTATTGATGGTTTTTTTTTCTTGTAAATTTGTTTAAGTTCTTTGTAGATTCTGGATATTAGCCCTTTGTCAGACGGGTAGATTGCAATTTCTTTTCTCCCATTCTGTTGGTTGCTGATTCATTCTAATAATAGTTTCTTTTGCTGTGCAGAAGCTCTTAAGGTTAATTAGATCCCATTTGTCTATTTTGGCTTTTGTTGCCATTGCTTTTGGTGTTTTAGTTATGAAGTCCTTGCTTATGCCTATGTTCTGAATGATATTGCCTATGTTTTCTTCTATGGTTTTTATGATGTTACGTCTTATGTTTAAATCTTTAATCCATCTGGAGTTAATTTTTGTGTAAGGTGTAAGAAAGGGATCCAGTTCAGCTTTCTGCGTATGGCTAGCCAGTTTTCCCAAACCATTTATTAAATAGGGAATCCTTTCCCTATTGCTTGTTTTTGACAGGTTTGTCAAAGATCAGATGGTTGTAGATGTGTCGCATGATTTCTGAGGCCTCTGTTTTGTTCCATTGGTCTATATATCTGTTTTGGTACCAGTACCATGCTGTTTTGATTACTGTAGCCTTGTTTGAAGTGAGGTAGCATGTTGCCTCCAGCTTTATTTGTTTTTGCTTAAGATAGTCTGCCTCTAAACTCTATTGCGAACACAATGCTGCAGCTCGTGGAGACCTCATCTAACCTGTAGGGGAACTGGCCTGGGAGCACAGGCTGGGAAGTGAAAGTCTTCTACTAACAAGGCGTTTACTGAGGTCACAGAAGTGTTACAACGACCATCCTTAGAGGGGCTCCATCTCCTAATTTCCTTGTTGTGGGGTAACGATTGCCATATGATTCAAGACACTCGCCTGAAGAGTTTTCAGTTTCTTGTAGCTACAAGCTTCTTAACTCATAGGTTTAGCATTATTTTTATGTGTATAGAAAAGTACAAATTATTTGAAAAACAGAATAGGAGGATAATTTATCACATTTTTTTACAAAGTGCTGAAACAACTCATGATTATGTTGCCTTGGATTTCTGTGGTTTGTCCATTTCTGCCTATGTGTATACCAAGTCAGTTCACCTGTATTTCTAAGCTACAGGGCAAAGAAAGAACATTTTAAAACTTCTTTATATTCAGAATGTGAAAGGAATTGATTCATCATTTTTAAAAAATCAAAGAAAAACAAGGAACTAGCTTAAGTTGAAATTTTATTAAAATATTCAGATGTTCAATGCAGATAAGGTACTGATTCTGATTCCATATAAACATTCTTTATATTCTGTAAGGAAATTTATTCAAAAATGTTATAATTACACTGGGATTTTGAATCCTTTCTCTTTTTACCATTGTAGAAAATGAGTTTCTATCAGATTGGGGAGACTGCAATTTTTTGGAAACTACACGTGTTGGATCAGACTTGCTCTCGATGTTGCTGTTTGAGATGATCTGCCATGGTCTCCAGGCCTCCTGATGTTCTGTCATATAATGGATTTGAGAAGGAATAGACAGAATTCTGAAGAAGAAAATCATATTTGAAAGGGTAGAGTTTTAGCCATTAAAATAAGAAATCTCTTTCAGGATCATGCAGAATGTAGCAAAGGTCCTAATGAATTTTAACTGGAATAATAACTAGAACATCCCTGATTCTTTCTCTAGAACCGACAGCCTGCAATGCTTGATTTTCTGACGCAAGTGTAGATTCCACGTATCCTGGGGTCCTCTGGAATTAGGCACCACTACCTCAGCTCTGGTGGGGTAGGGAAGTATAATGACCAATATTTTGACTACTTTTGCTGGTTTCACTAAGCTTTCTGTATTGAATATAGTTAGGTTAGGCAAAATAAAGCAAAACCAATAGCTCTAAGTATATACAGCCATTTTATGTACATTTAAGTGCCATTTCATTTAAGCTTTCTGTAAACTAAATAATCATGGTTTAAACTATATAATTATAGTTTACAGGGAAATCTAAAATATGTGAAATTCTATTGGACGAGCAACATGGTTTCTTCAACAAATAATGTGCAAGAAAAATATGAGACAGAGAATGAAAACTAGAGACGAAAAGAGATTTAAAACACCTATCTACCCATTTGGATGCATATACTTTCTAAAATTTCTGATTTTTAAAATATAGCTACAACAACAAAATCCCAATATAAAACCTTTTATGAGGCGGTTGGGGTAGGTTGAACACTGAAAATCTGATGTCATTGAAACATTATTGTTAAATGTTTAGGTATGAACCTGCTGCTATATTGTTAAAAGCCCTTATCCTTTAAAAACACAACTGAAGCCTTTACAGTTGAAATTAAATGGTATCTGGGATTTGCTTGAAAACCTTCTTGAGGGTGAGGAAATGGAAGCAGGAGAGATGAAACAATAATGAATTTGCATTGATAATCTTTGAAGCTGGCTGATGGGTACATGGCAGTTGCTTACAATGAATATAGCTATGAATGTTGGCATCAATTGCCAATGAACATTGCCATGAATACTCTCTCCATTTCTGTATCAGAATGTGAATTTTCTCCAAGAGTTTAAAAAATAGAGTTTAAGGCCAGGCGCAGTGACTCATGCCTGTAATCCTAGCAATTTGGGAGGGCAATACAGGCGGATCCCGAGGTAAAGAGATTGAGACTTTCCTGGTCAACATGGTGAAACCCTGTTTCTATTAAAAATACAAAAATAAGCTGGAAGTGGTGGCACGTGCCTGTAGTCCCAGCTACTCAGAAGACTGAGGCAGGAGAATCGCTTGAACCTAGGAGGTGGAGGTTGTAGTAAGCCAAGATGATGCCACTGTACTCCACACTGGCAACAGAGAGAGACTCTGTCTCAAAAAAAAAAAAAAAAATAGAGTTTAAGAGTTAGACTTAGAGAAGTCTATCTTTCTGATGACAGGGAAAGTAGACCTAGTTTAATTAACACAAAGTCATTTGTTTCTGAAACAACAGAAATCAAAATAGCAAACAAAGGTCTGGAGATGTGTCAGGATTTCTTCTTTAGAAATTCATCATGAAAGGAAAACAGAAAACGAAAAAGGATTTTTTCTTTCATCAAAATAGAAAATAAACATAAATCACTTCCGAGGTACTCTAAAGTCATCCATTAGGCCACCATACTCATACACAGTGGAAACCATATTAAAAACACAGCGAAAGGCGGGTCTTTGATGGAGACCCCTTCCTCTACTTGCTGAGAAGTATTAATCTGAATGCAACAAAATCCATCTCAGTAGAAAGTAAACAATGTGTAACACCTACTGAGCCACTTTTCAGTTACTACAAGTTTGTGAAGCATTAATATAAAAAATATAAAATTTAAAAGACTTCACTTTAATTCCTTATCTCATCTGTATCTTTCAGATAGCAAAAGTAAAAGTAAGCTGAGGATAAAAAGTATTAAATGTTCTGGCCAGGCACAGTGGCTCATGCCTGTAATCCCAGCACTTTGGGAGGCCGAGGTAGGCGGATTACCTAAGATTAGGAGTTTGAGATCAGCTTGGCCAACAAGGTAAAACCCTATCTCTACTAAAAATACAAAAACTAGACGGGCATGGTGGCGTGCACCTGTAATCCCAGCTACTCAGGTGACTGAGGCAGGAGAATCGCTTGAACCCAGGGGGTGGAGGTGGCAGTGAGTCGAGGTCACACCATTGCATTCCAGCCTGGGCAACAAAAACGAAACTCCATCTTAAAAATAAATAAATGATAAATTTTCTTTCTCTAGTAAAAATGAAAATACATATTATACCATCTTACTTTGTCAAAGATACATATTAGTTTTCTTAAATATGTATGTATTTTTTATCCATTAAGTAGGGCTACCTTTTCATTTTTACTCTGCTTTGATTTACTTGTCGAATCATCTAAATTCATTTTCTCTGTGCTTTAGGAAATAATTTACTTTCTGTCTTCATTCCTACCAGAACAATACTAAAAGTGTGTATCATATCATTGATTAAAACACAAAAATAAAAAAGCCAAGTGTTTTGTTAGGCTTCAACCACAGTACTAGAGGCTCTTAAACTACTAGAAACCACCTGAGCCAATAACCTTGCTACTCATTTTCATAACCAAGAACAGGATAAAGAGCTATGACCTATTTTCATAAAAAAAGAGAATAATTAAAACTTTAGCTTTCTATAATACTCACTTTATAAGGAGTAAATTTGATATACCTCTAAAATTAGATGTAATAAAACTTTTATACTTCAGAAGTGGTGTGTCATCACTAACTTATTATATCCAGATGGATTCTCACAATGCCTACTTAAGAAAGGAATGAAAAAGAAAGAAAGGAATGAGATGTTCGTCAAAGAGTACAAAGTCTTTGTGCAGGATGAATAAATTCTGGAGATCTAATGTATAGCATGTGACTATAGCTAATAATACTGTGTGATATACTTGAAATTTGCTAAGAGAGATCCTAAATGTTTTCACCACACACACACACACACGCGCACACACACATGCACACACACACGCGCACACACACGAAACACACACAGAGTTAACTATGTGAGGTGATATTTTAATTAGTTTTGTTGTAGTAATCACTTCACAATGTATACCTATATTAAAACCTAATGTATACCTTAAACATATAAAGGTTTTATTTGGCAACTATACCTAAAAATAACTTAAAAACTAAAATAAATAAATAAATAAATAAAGGAACAGGAAAGGTTTTCCTTGCCATTTTCTCTTTGCTTATACAAATAAGGGATAGCCCCAAAAATGGCCAAGGAAGATTTAATACATTCTCATTTCCTTTTTTTCTTCTAAGTCATCACGTAATTTCCTTTTTCTCTTCTAAGTTATCAGGTAATGGCCCTCACTACTCACTTATATAAATAAAGAGTAGACCCAAAAAGGGCCAAGGAAGACGTAATACATTCACACTTTTTTTCTCTTCTAAGTTATTAGGTAATGGCTCTCACTACTCACCCTAATTTTTTTATACTGTAAGTTCTAGGGTACATGTGCAGAAAGTGCAAGTTTGTTACATAGGTCTACATGTGCCATGGTGGTTTGCTGCATCCATCAACCCGTCATCTACATAAGGTATTTCTCCTAATGCTGTCCCTCCCCTAGACCCCAACCCCTGACAGGCCCCGGTACTCACTCTAAATTTAAGCAGAACATAGAATGTTATCCTTTCTTTTGTTTTTGAAAATAAAATATGAAAGACATTCAATGAATAGTTACTGTAAGGAGCTGACTAATACTCTGTGGGTTAACCTGATATTTTCCAGATTTGTCAGTTCTTTTTGAGTGTAAACAGTGACCACAATGCCACTGAACAGTGAACTGATCTTACAAGCAGATTGAAACTGTTCTGAAATGGAAAATTCTCACAGGACATTTATAGAGACTGAAACTCCTTTCTACCCCCAACTGAAATAACTCCACTAAAACATTTATTTATGATGTAGAAACATGTTCAAACAACACTGGTTCAATTGTGTGCGTGTCTGTGTGTGTGTCTGTGTGTATGCTTGTACATTTGTGTGGAATGATACAGTTCCTCCTTGCCACTTACCTCTGTTTTCTCTGGGTCACTCCTGTTCCCGTAAACGGGATTGACAAAGGCACAGTTACCACTTCCCTCTGTTTTCCTTAAAGCACATAGGGCCAGCAAGAAAAAAAAAAAGTATTGAAATTTACCATCGTACATTTTCAGGTTGTTTGTTAGAAACTTTTGAGAGACACGTTGTCTAGCTAGCACACGTATTTTCATGAATGTATTACCATAAGTAAAGTCTGTTTGTTTTTAATTTTTTTTTTGCAGGACACCAAGGAGACCACATTCATGAAAGCAAATGTAATTTGAACTCTGAGTATTTAGATCCAAATAAACCCAGGCAAATAAAAGAAATGGCAAAAGTTAGTCTTAATGTTGATTTCTGAAAATATTACTCATTGCAAAGCATCCCACATTAGAACAATGTCATATAAAGCTGTACTAGTGATAAAGAAAGGCCATCTTGAAGTCCTTGACACTGCAAAGTGCCAAACCACTACATCCTGAAGACTGTTTTCCATGACAATATCTGTCATAAAGATCTGTTGCACATGAGTCATAGACTTTAACATTTTAATCAGCAAGTTTAGATATAAGCATTTTGAAAAATTCTTTATGGTCGTGTTTCCTTTCATGAATATCAAGTCCTTGGTAATATCACATATTGGACTAGATGTGCATAATTCACTATCATTAACTAGACTCTATATGATTATTTCCTTTTTATGTGTCACTTAAGAATTAACACACTTATCAGAAGACATGCAGCCCTGGACTACTTGGTGATAATTGATGAAGAAAAAGTGTCCATCATAGGAACAACAACAACAACAACAACAACAACAACAACAAAACAAAACCTAAATAAGTACAGACACACACATACATGTGAAAGGATCATATACATGCATGTGTACACACACACAGACACACACACACACACACGAGAATGGAAGACTAGTTCCAGGATGACTGTTTTAAGGGCTTAATGACAAAAGTAACAAATATATAATGTATGATAATTGTATAATACAATGTGTAATATATGTATAAGGTATATAATGTATTTTTGTCTAATCAGACTATAGTGAAAATTAATGTTTGTAAGTAATATACCTCTAAGTCCCAAAATAAAATATAGTAAAAAGGTGTCTCTTACTGATTTTATTTCTGAAAAGAAACTGCCAGAGGTATAACTGCCTATTGTCATCTACCAAACCACATGGTTCTTTTTGAAGAAACTGCAGCATTAGTGAGACTAACAGTCTAATCTGGCTAATTATATTTGGCTGGTAATACGTTTTTCCTGTGGATTCGGTGTCTTTTAAGCTTCCTGAACTCCACAGTTTTTAAGAAATTGGCTTAAATATACAATAGATTAAATATTTCATCTTCATGAAGGCTACATTTTGCTTATTAATGAATAGGGCCACATGCATCTATTTTGTGGGTTATTATTGAAAAAAGTCTGAACTGAGTCAACAAATACGTTAATTCTGTAACCACCAACTGAATGCTTCTTAGTTGCTCTGATTAATTTGAGTAAGTTTGTGTTTGACTCTTTGCCTTTACTTTGTTCGAGACTAGTCTATGTTAAATTCTCGTAGTAGTAATCTCAGTACATAGCATGGTTAGTGCATGAGCTGAGCCAGGGATGATCTTGGAGTTGAGGCTGGGTAGGGAGTGAAATGCAGTTTTGAAATATATCAAAATACCAAAGCAGGAAAATTTGGACAAGAAGTAGGGATGATCAAAACAGAATAGAAATTAGGAACTAAGTAAAGGTAAGACAGCCACTGACACTAAGAGCTCAGAAAAATTAATAGAGGCTGAAATCAGGCATGAAACCAGGAAGCAGGAGGAAACCACGGGGCTAGACAGGACAGATGGTCAAAGGCTGAGCATGCAACCAGGAGCTGAAGAAACCGGCTTGGCATTGGTTGCAAGGATGTGAGGCAGGAGCAACACAAAAGATCTTGATACAAAGCAATTATTTTTGGCCTTAAACTGCTGGGACTCCAGATGACCCAGACCATGGTTGGCAGTCAAAGCTGGGTAAATTTATACAATTCCCAGCCCTGTTAATTCAGTTATTGCAGCTACTTATGTTCTGAAAAGGTTTTAAGTCTGAAATAATTTTCTATTAAAATGAAAAAAGAACATTTGAAGGTGTTTGGCCTTCAAGATTTGGGTAACTACAAAGAAGGAGGATGATATTTAAGAGTCAGGATGTGGAGTTATAATAAAAGAAGAAAGGGTTTCAGTGTGCATATTGGAAGGTAAGCAATGGTAAATCCTTCCTACTTCAACTTCTGTTTTTTAGTAGTCTCAAATTGCTTCTATTCTTCCCAGGTCAAAGTTATAACTCTCATTCTTGAAAACCCCTGGATTATTTACCTTATAAATAAATAGAAAAGACATTAAAATTTGAGACATTAAATGTTAATGTCTTTCCTATTTATTTATAAGGTAAAATATCACACATACCATCCACGGATTCTTCCATGAAGGAAATGCTGGTGTCACTCCATACATTTACTATTTCAAGTTTGACAATATGATTTTCCATCTTCATCAACTATGTCAATTTGATATTCAAATACAGACAAACTTATTTAAAAAGGTGGATCCTTACATGAAGGAAATAAAATATTTGTTTCCTTATAAAGTTTTCTGCAATTTCTGAAACTCAATGGTGTAATGATGAGTCTTCATCAGACCAAAAAAAAAAAAAAATTCAATGTTTGACTTACTGATTTTGTCAATATGCCAGTAGCTGTTAAGGAGTTGATGTTCTTTTTTCCCTCCCCCAGTGAATCAGTGAGTTGTAAGAATTGAGATTCTGAAGAACATAACCACCTCTAGGAATAATGAAGATCAAGGAACTGACTTAGAAATTCTGAGCAGAGGAAAGGAAGTTGCACGGATCATATGAGCTTTTCTCCCTTGACTTATCATACATTCACATAAATTATTATGAAGTTTCTCTTACATCCATTACATGCAGAGACTGTGCAAAGTGGCATTCTGAATGTGGGACAGGAGACATATGTCAGGGCAGAACTAAGATAATTCTGATGGCAATTTCCAATTTTAATTCAGTGAGCATATTTATACTTCTAACGGAATTCACTTATTTACTGAACAACATCATTTTAGTGTTGATAAAAGCATGGAAGTGTTTATAATAGTCTGAAATGATTACAAATGAAATGAAGAAAAACAAAAAGAATTTTAAAAACCTATGTTACATCCAGTAAACATAACATTGAGGTGAATATTTTACATGTTTAACAGCTTTATGGAGCTAGAAATCACGTCATACAATTCTCAAATTTCAAGTATACAATTCAATGGTTTTCAGTAATGTTCCTTTTATTAATTTTTAATTTTTAAAAGAATGGTAACTTATATATCACAAAAAATTGCTATTTTAACCATTTCAAGTATATGATTCAATGTCATTAATTCCATTCACAGTGTTGTGCTACCATTACTACCATTTCCAAAATGTTTTTATCACTCTGAACTGAAACTCCATGGCCAGTAAGCATTAACATCCTGTTCTCCTCCAACCAATCCCAGGTGAACTCTGGTCTACTTTCTGTCTTTATGAGGCTCTAGGTACCTCACCTAAGTGGAATCATACAGTATTTGTCCTTTTGTGTTTAGCTTATTTCACTTAGCATAATTTTTTCAAGATTCATCCATATTGTAGCACGTATCAGAATTTTAATCATTTTTATTGCTGAATAATATTCCATTGTATGTATATGTCACATTTTGTTTATTTATTCACCTGTTGATGGAAATTTGGGCAGTTTCCATGCTTTGGTTATTGCGAATAGTGCTACGGTGAACAGTGCTGTATGAATATCTGTTTAAGTCTCTATTTTGATTCTTCTAGGTGTGTAACTAGGCGTTGAATTGATGGAACACACAGTAATTCTTTTTAACTTTTGAGGAATTGCCAAACTGTTTTTGATAGTGCCGCACCATTTTACATTCCCACCAACAATGTGTGAGGGTTTCTATTTCTCCTCATCCTCATCAACACTTGTCATTATCAGTTTTATTATTATTATTGCTTTTGCTAGCTCAGTAGATGTGAATTGGTATCTAATTGTGGTCCTGGTTTTCATTTACCTAATGGCTAGTGATGCTGAAAATCTTTCTTATGTGCTTATTGACTGTGTGTAATCTTCTTTGATTACAAAGTCTATTCAAGTCCTTTGTCCATTTTGAAATTGGGTTGTCTTTTTCTTCTTAAGTTTTATGCATTTTTATATATTCTAGATACTGAACTTTTATCAGATAATTTTGAATATTTTCTACCATTTTGTAGCTTGTCTTTTCACTTTCTTGATGATGTCTTTTGATGCACAAAAGGTTTTGATTTTGATAAAGTCCCATTTACTTATTTATTTTTTGTTGTTGTTGCTTGAGCTTTTAGTGTTGTATTTAAGAATCAATTTCCAAATCCAAGGTCGTGAAGATTTATCACTGTTTTCTTCTAAATGCATTATGGCTTTAGCTCTTACATGTAGCCTTTTGATCCATTTTGAGTTAATTTCTGTATGTGGTGTGAAGTAGGAGTCCATCTGCACTCTTCTGTATGTCAAAATTGAGTTGTCTGAATATCATCTATTGAAGAGACTATGTGTTCCTCCACTGAATGGACTTGGCATCTTTGTCAAACATCAATTCATGTATGGGTTTATATTTGAACTTTCAATTCAGTTGTCTAGTCTTACGCCTTTTGAGACTGTTTTGTTTAGTGTACTTTTGCAGCAAGTTTTGAAATTGGGAAGCCTGAGTTCTCCAACATTGTTTTGGCTATCTGGTACCCTGGCAATATGTAAATTTGAGAAGAGGTTTTTCATGTTTGAAAAATGGCTGTTGGAATTTTTGAAAGAGGTTGCTTTGAATCTGTAGGTTGCTGTATTAGTCTGTTTCATGCTGCTATGACGTGAGCCTGGATAATTTGTAAAGGAAAGAGGTTTAATTGACTCACAGTTCCACAGGGCTGGAGAGGCCTCAGGTAACTTACAATCATGACAGAAGGGGAAACAAACATGTCCCTCTTCACACAGCAGCAGCAGCAAGGAGAAGTGCAGAGGAAAAGGGGGGAAAGCCCCTCACGAAACCATCAGACCTTTCAAGAACTTACTCACTATCACAACAACAACAGCATGAGGGTAACCGCCCCCATGGTTAAACTACCTCCCACCAGGTCCCTCCCACTCCCTGTGAGGATTATGGAAGCTAGAATTCAGATGAGATTTGAGTAGGAACATGGAGTCAAACCATATCAGTTGCTTTAGTTAGTATTAACATCTTGACAATACTGTCTTCCTTTCCATGAACTTAGTCTGTCATTGCATTTAGTCAAGTCTTATTTAATTTCTTTCAATAATATTTTGTGATTTTTAAGCGTATAAATCTTTCACCTCACTGGTTAAATGTGTTCACAGGTATTTTATTCTTTTCGATACCATTGTCAATGGAATTGCCTTCTAGATTTCGTTTTCAGATTGTTAATTGCTGGTATGCAGCAATACCACTGATTTTTGAGTGTTGATCTTTTTTTTTTTTTGATTTATTTATTTTACTTTAGGTGCATACTCTATCTGGCATTTCTCCCCATGTTATCCTTATACCCTGTAACTTCTCTGAGTTTGTTTGTTTGCTCTAGCAGCTTTCCTGTGAATTGTTTGGGATTTCTTACATATAGAATCATGCCATTTGTGAATACTAAATTTTACATCTGCTTTTCCAATTTGAATGCCTTATACTTCCCTTTTTCCCAATTCCTCTGGCAAAAAATTATTTTTGATAACCACATGTATCCCTAGCTTAGTGGGGCTATAAAACTTCCTTAATATAAACAATTTTAAAGCTAGTATATGGGAAAATTATTACAGCAATGTTTGGACAGTTTTAGGGTAGAGTCTGATTATCACTTAAAGCAAACATCTTGAGACTAGATAAGTGAATAAACCTTTATCTGTGTTGAAAGAAAACAAAGTTGACAGTGAGACTAGCTGTCACTCTGAATGCTGAAGTGTCCAGGACAGAGTGACAGCACAATGTTTCTTCCGAGAGGCTGTCCTTCAGAACGAGCATCTTTTTACACACATTGCAAGTTTGTTAATTTTTAAAATACACTTGTATAATTTGTTTTACTGTTTTCTATTAACTTTATTTACTAAATTGATTGCCATTTTGGTGATAAATGGATGATTTAATTTATTTATCTTAACTACAGACCTGCGTGCTTTCTTTTTTATTTTATTTTTCGAATTTACCAGTAAATCACTTGGTGTGTCTGTAAATCTGTTCAGGCTGCTTAGTGAAATTCACCAAACACCTAGTTTCCACTCTTATCCCACAAGAGTAACACTGTTGCAGTATGTTCCATATTTAAAAGTAGGTGTAGAAAACACTTGAGAAAAATGAGCTCAAGACTTCTAATTTTTTTGTTTTTTATTTTTAGAGACAGAGTCTCACTCTGTTGCCCAGGCTAATGTACAATGGTGTGATCATAGCTCACTGCAGCCTTGAACTCCCGGACTCAAAAGATCCTCCTTCCTCAGCTTTCTGAGTGGCTGGGACTATAGGTGCATGCCAACACACCTGGCTAATTTTAAAACTTCTCAGACTGCTTAGTCAAATTCACCAAACACCTAATTTTCACTACAATCTCAAGGGAGTAATGCTGTTGCAATATGTTCATATTTAAAGTTAGGCTTAGAAAATATTCAAAGAAAATGAGCTCAAAGTTTAATTTTTTAAAATTTTTATTTTTAGAGACAGAGTCTCACTATGTTGCCTAGGCTGTTATACCGTAGTGTGATCATAGCTCACAGCAGCCTTGAACTCTTGGGCTTAAGAAATCTTCCTGCCTCAGCCTCCCAAGTTGCTGGGAATATAAATGCATGCCAACACACCTAATTTTTTTAATTTTTTTAGAAATGGGGTCTTGCTATATTGTCCAGTCTGGTCTCAAACGCAAACTCCTGACCTCAAGCAATCCTCTTGGTCTCCTAAAGCACTGGGATTTTGGGTGTGAGACACTGTGCCTGACCTGAGCTCAAAACTTCAGCACAGATTTTTTAAGTGAAAGGAAATACCATTTGTGAAGTTCATGGCTGATTATTTCTGTAGCATCTTGGTGGATTGTATTACAAAACTTTAGTGTCAAAACCTGTCCACTCAAATGTATGAAGAATCATACTTTCTGAAATTAGAATAATTACAATACAGCTGTCAAATGATACGAATGGATAAGCATAATAATTTATCTATCAAAAGATATTTTCTCTGTACATTGTGTGTGGAAGCATTGGTTCTCATGCTTTGATGAGTTAACTGATTTCTGAACATTGTTTCTAAGATGTGAGACAATATCATGAAATCCAAGACATACTTGTCATAAGTTTAAGTACCTGAAAGGAACTGATGCTCTAACAATGTGGTAACTCACTCTTTATGATGGTGGAAAGGGTATTTTTTAATGTTACTTATCATTTTTCTTATTTATTTATTGAAATTCACCCAACATGTTTAGGACACATACTATGTACTAAATGTTTCACTGGGTCCTAGACTTACAAAATTGATTAGTATATGGCTCCCATCTCTAGGGCTTTTCAGAGGGTGGCAATTGCTGGGTTCTGTCTCTTAGATGAAATGACATGTTTATAAAGTGCTTATCACAAGTAAGCGCCCACTGATAGTTGAGTGCTATTCTCTTTACCTTCTTTCCTTATGCCTTCCTCCTTCCGTCATTTACATCTTTTTTTAAACGCCCTCCTTCTTTCTCCTGATCCCCAAATCTGTGAAATGAAAGGATACTGGTGCAAAGAACAATCATAAGGAGGTGTCGAAGTTAATAATAATAATCACTGTAGTACTTTTAACTTTTTCACCTTCTTTTTAGAGACATGGTCTTGCTCTTCACCCAGGCCATAATATAGTAGCATGATCCTAGCTCACAGCAGACTCCAACTCCTAGGATCAAGAGATCCTCAAGCCTCGCCTCCTGACTAGCTGGGACTACAGGAATATGCTACTACACCCAGCTAATTTTTAAATTTTTTGTAGAGATGACATCTCATTATGTTGCTCAGGCTGGTCTTGAACATCTAGCCTCAAACAATCCTCTCACCTCAGCCTCTGAATGTGCTGGGATTACAGGTATGGGCCACCATGCCTGGCATTACTTTTAATTTTAAAAAACAGATTAATTTGGAGCCTAGCAAGAACCTGTGCAATCATCTTGTCTCTGTCATTTAATACAGATGAAGCAACTGAGATTCTTCCCCAGCTAGACTATAAGTCCTCTGGAGGATAAGGAACATGTCTGGTTTCCTCATTTCTCTGTCACAGCACCTTGTGAATGCCTGGAATACAGTAGAAATCAAATGGATGTTTGTAGAAGGAATAATGATAATTGCCTATAGTCTAAAGGTTTAGTGATGAAATGAAGTCCATTAATCTCTCTCTGCTTATTTCCACCCTCAACAATACATTTCGTCAACTCCCACCAAGGAAAGACCATTCAGTTTTTACTATTGTTCAATAGAGCCACATTTGTATGTAGCTTCCTGTTCTGCTTAGCCCAAGACTTTAAGTGGGCCAGGAGCCAACTTCTGCCCTCTGTTTTTTTCCATTCCTTTTTCGCCTGCTTAAGTGGCAGCCCAGTGGAGCTTGGGGGCTTCCCTGAAGATGAGCAGAGTATAGTAGACTAGGCATGGCCTCTCTATCTCTTTCTGCTATGGAAAAACTCAGAAAGCTATATGGCTGGAAAAAAAAATCACCTTGGTACTAACTTGTTATTTTATAATATTTGAAAAACAAAGACCTGTGTTCCTAAGTACTGCTTTTAAAAAATGGAGGGGTATGAAAGATCTATGCATAAACATCAAGATCTTCAAGTGAATTTTCAGGCTGTGAAGTATTTGATTTGTTACTACTGGAGAGAGATGATTCCTAATCATAAAAATGCATGTGACTTTTTTTTCTTGAAGGATGCATCTAAATTATGAAAGACACTAATTTCACTGGTGGAAATAGAATTCATTTATTCTGGAGTCATGCCTATTACATTATATTTTGTTTAGCCTGATTAATGGTGAACCTGAGTTGTCCCAGAGAAGAAAATCTTAATTCTCCTCTCCCTACTTCCACCTCAGTCATTTTAAAATCTTCAGTTAGTTTTTTCCAAATGTTTCCAGTCTTAAGATTTAAGGAATTTGAAGCCTTTCCCGACAGTCTGATCTTCCAGATAAAAGGAAAATACAATATCACAATAAAAATAAAATATTTCTGGGTTTCCATTTTAATCATACCTATTTTTAATGTTCATTAAATATATTTCCCTCTACCAAGAAGAGATCATTTTACAAATGTTTGTTTCTTAACCAGGGTACTGGTTTCTTTTTCTTTGTTTGCTTTTTAACTTTGTCTCATCCTAAAAATCAATGAGCTATGTTTTATTTTTATTTTTTCTTCCCTGGCTTTATAGCCTAGGGAAATAGGTTTTGTGGTTTGTTTACTTGTTCATTTTTAACTTGCAGTAATCATGAGAGATTGGTGTACTATATTTCCCATGTAACTCTCAGTCTCAAATGGTTCACATGTATCATCTTTCTTGTCTCAAAACCTGAAAGTATTTTTTTACACCTCGTGTCTGATCATTACAGTCCTTTTTTTTAGCCTATTTGGATAGACTGTTTAAGGAAAGTAATCATAAATTTTAATTTTAGGCACTATTTTGTCCTTCTTGTAATAAAGACAGATTTGTAGCATTTTACAAAAGAAAAATTAGCACAGTGAATGGACATAAAACAAATAAGTAGGTAGAAGGCTGGAGAAAGGGAATCTGACAACAGGGAAACAGTACTGAGGCAGCGGTAACAAGATGGACAGTTCATGAAATGGGTATCATTGGAGTATGTATATTTACTAGAGGCAGGATGCAACTTACACTTTCAGATTCTAGAATTCAAATTTAAGCAGGACAATCAATTACACAGGCTATAATTTCAAAAAGAAACAAACCAGATGCTTAGAAGCACTTCTTCTCTAACTCAAGAGATAAAACATTTATTGTGTGGATAGTGTTACTGTAATCTAATGTAACCAAGTAACAAGTCCCTCACAACATTATTTTAGGAAAATCAGCAGAGGGTTACATTAGGTTGTTTTAACTAATAACTTTCAAATATCAGGCTGAAACGAAGCCAAGATGTGCTTCAGTAAAAGCTATCCAGAAAGCGTTGGCAAGGAGGGAGGGAGATTTTATGGAGCTCTTGAAGCATAACAAGAGAATTTGGTTTGGGGGACATTTTTGTATGTTCATGTTTATCATAAAAAAGTCAACGACAAGCTTATAATGTATAGTTCATAACTGCAGTGTAACACATTAGATCTGTTATAAAAGTCTCTAAGTAGAAAAAAATTGTGCAAAGCCTTAAGGTACTAGAAGAAATAAGTTGAGTCTGTCAAGTCAACCTATTCTCATTGAGTGTACACGCTCGTGAAGTAACATGTTATTGGACTACTGCTAATGAGACAGAGAGAGAGAGAAACACTATAAGAGAATGTAAATAGTAAACTATATAATGGGCTCTACTGTCAAAATGGTGATAAAAAAAAATAAACAATCTGGAGGAAAAGAAAGAAAAGAACAAGCCAATTTGAAAAAGCAAGGATACATTAGGGGGAAATGTCTATGAGCTCACATTTTTATTTCCAAGTCCTTAAGGAACAAACTGAACCAAATGTTTGGGTGAAAAAGTTCAGAAAGAATTGGGTTTGCAAACATAACCAGAAATGCCACAAAAGGCAGAGGAAAAGATTTATCACCCAGGGTCACAAAACCAAACAATTGGAACACCAGATTTTGCTAAACTGATTCACATGATACAGCAGCTGCTTTATTTTTCTTCTACTCTTTTCAGGCAGGAAATAAATATGCTGACCACAAATCCTGTCACCGTTTAAGCACTCTTGCTGTGGCAGAGCACTTTAATGGGAACATGCCCAGGAATATGGAGGCAATTAGTAGGAATAAAGCTGACCCAGGTTTCTGTAACTTAACCTTAAAGAAAACCCAGGCTGCCAATGGGAGCTCCGTCTTCACCCCACTTCTCAAGTGCAGTGTTAGCAAATTCACAACCACCTAATAGAAACCAGATGCCTAGCAGGAGAGTCCTTTGGAAATATATTTGATAGGAGATATATATATATATATATATATGGATTTTTTGGGGGGCAGTGTCTCGCTCTGTTGCCCAGGTTGGAGTACAGTGGTGGGATCATAGTTTGACCTCCTGGGGTCATGCAACTCTCCTTCCTCAGCCTCTTGGGTAGCTAGTACTACAGCCATGTACCACCATGACCAGCTAATATTAAAAAATATATATATTTTGCTGAGATGAGGTCTTGCTGTGTTGCACTGAGCTCCTGGACTCAGGCAATCCTCCTTCCTCAGCCTCACAAAGCACTGATATTACAGGCATGAGCCACCATGAATGACCTAACAGCACATTTGAAAACTCCATTTGACCTAGTAAAATGACTAGGAGGTGGCCTTTAGGTAATAATTACAGAGAAAGACCAAAATGTACATAGAAAACATTTCATCACAAATTATCAATAACAATGAAAAATTAGATACAAGCTAAATGTCTAATAATAGAATGGCTAATGACACAGCATTATTCAGCTTTTTCAACTCATGCTTTAAAGAATATAAAGTGGTATAGGGCTGTGAAATGCTTTGGATGCTTGTCCCCTTCAAGTCTCATGGTGAAATGTGATCCCCAATGTTGGAGATAGAGCCTGGTGGGATCTGATTGGATCATTGGCAGATCCCTCACAAATGGCTTTGCGCCATCCCCTTGGTGATGAGTGAGCTGTTGCTCTGAGTTCATGTGATTCTGTTGTTTAAAAGTGTGTGGGACCTCCTCCCACTCTCTTTTGCTCTTGCCCTTGACACATCATGTTCCTGCTCCACTTCGCCTTTTGCCATGAGTAAAAGCTCCCTGATTCCTCCCAGGAGCTGAGTAGATGCTGGCACCAAGCTTCTTGTACAGCTTGCAGAACCATGAGCCAATTAAACTGCTTTTCTTTATAAATTATCCAATCTCAGATATTTTTCTTTCTTTCTTTTCTTTTCTTTTTCTTTTTTTTTTCTTTTTATGAGACAGGATTGTTCTAGAGTGCAGTGGACCAATCTTTGCTTGCTACAGCCTACACCTCCTGAGTTCAAGTGATTCTCATGCCTCACCCTCCCAAAGAGCTGAAATTACAAGCATGTATCACCATGCCTGACTAATTTTTGTATGTTTAGTAGAAACAGGGTGTTGCAATGTTGCCCAGGCTGGTCTCGAACTCATGACCTCAAGTGATCTGCCAGTCTTGGCCTCTCAAAGTGCTGAGATTACAGGTGTGAGCCACCATGCCCAGCCCCAGCCTCAGGTATTTATAGTAACACAAACAATGGCCTAACACAGGCTGTGGTTTTCAAAGTGTGGGCTCTGGACTTCTGGGGGTTTTAAGATACCTTCCAAGGGTCTGCAAATTCAAAACAATTTTTCATATCAATAATAAGACTAAAATTTAAGCTAGATTAATGAGTTTTTATTATAGTAGACTTTTTACTGGGATGATATTTACATTGATGGCCCAGATGTGATGGAGAGGAAAATGGCAAGTATCTTAGCACTAGTTAAAGTCATGGTGCCAAACGATACACTGTGTTCTTCATCACCATCTGTTGCCAGTAAAGCCAGTTATACTTCAAAATGATTTTGATAAAGCCTCAAAAATTATTACTCATAATAACTTTCAAGTTTGCAGTACAATTCGTTTTAATATTCTGTGAAGTATGCATATAAAGCATCTTTGTGGAATACTGAAGCACATGCTGTCTTACGGAAAAGCACTGAGATTGAGTTGCATGCTAAGCTAGCCACGTTTTCATCTTGGAACAAAACTTGGATTTGAAAAAATTACTGACCGAAAAACTATGGTTCTTCACACTAGGGCATTTGGCAGACATTTTCATAAAAAGGAGTGAGGCAAGGTTCTTACATCAAAGAAAACACTGACAATGTCTGTTGCTGAGAAGCTTCAAACATCCAAACAAAAATAAGAATTTTGAAAATTAAGTGTTGTCCACCATGAGTATGACAAATTTCCAATACTTTACTTGACTGATGAGTGTTTTTGTTTTTGCAATATTGGATAATTAAATGGGTCAACACTTGACATATTGCATAAATCACTGAACCAATATTTTCTAAATGTAACATGCATGATGATGCAAAATCACACATAAGTAAATGATCCACTCAAAGTGAAAAATATACCAGTGAATTTTTAATGTAACAGTTCAAAATCTATGGATGTGGTTTCAGATTCTGCATTACGACTGCATTTTATGAAATTATCCCATGTAATGCTTTGGTGTAATAGAAAAGTATCCATAATTATCTCAAAAGCTATTAAAATATATCTTCTATATTTTTCCATTCTTGCATTGCTCTGATGAAATACCTGAGACTGGATAATTTATAAAGAAAATAGGTTTAATTGGCTCACAGTTCTGCAGGCTATACAGGAAGCATAGTGGCTTCTGCTTCTGGGAATGCCTAAGGAAATATACAGTCAGGTGGAAGGTGACAGGGAAGCAGACACGTCTTACATGACTAGGGCAAGATCAAGAGACATATGGGACAGGTGTCACACAGTTTTAAACAACCAGATCGGCACATATACATCATGGAATACTATGCAGTCATAAAAAAGGCTGAGTTCATGTCATTTGCAGGGACGTGAATGAAGCTGGAAACCATCATTCTCAGCAAACTGACACAAGAACAGAAAACCAAACACTGCAAGTTCTCACTCATAAGTGGGTATTGAACAATGAGAACATGGACACAGGGAGGGGAACATCATACATGGGAGCCTTTCAGGGGGAGGCTAGGGGAGGGATAGCATTAGGAAAAACACCTAATGTAGGTGACAGGGTGATGGATGCAGCAAACCACCATGGCATGTGCATACCTATGTAACAAACCTGCACATTCTGCACATGTACCCAGAACTTTAAGTATAATAAACAAAAAAAAAAAAAAGAAAAAAAAAACAGATCTCACAGTAACTCATTATCAATAGAACGGCACTGAGGGTATGGTGCTAACCCATTAATGAAAATTCCACCTCCACGATTCAATCACTTCCCACCAGGCCCCCACTTCCAACACTGGGGATTACAATTGGGGGTGAGGTTTGGTGGGGACACAGATTCAAACCATATCACACCCCTTTTTAATATATATTTGTGTGAAGTTGAATAGGTTTAACGTACTTCAACATAACAAGATAATGGTTTTAATGCATAAGTAGATGTAAGAATCCCACACTAGCCCTCAGTAAAGGTTCGTATTAGTCTGAGTAGTGATATGATTTAGATGTTTTGTCCCCTTCAAATCTCATGTTGAAATGTGACCACCAATGTTGGAAAGTGGGCCCACTGGGAGGTTTTCGGGCCATGAGGGCAGATCCCACATGAAGAGCCCTTGCAGTAATGAATGAGTTCTCACTATGAATTAAGGAGAAATCTAGTTGTTTACAAGACCATGGCACCTCCTCCCTTTCTCTCGTGCTGACTCGTGCCATGTGATGCAACAGATTCCCCTTTGCTTTCTGCCATGATTGTAAGTTTCCTGAGGCCTCACCAGAACCACTTGCCAGCATCATGCTGTTTGTACAACCTGTGGAGCTGTCAGTCAAACAAACCTCTCTTCTATAAATTTCCCAGCTTCAGGTATTTCTTTATAGCAATGCAAATGGACTAATACAAGTAGCTTTGTTTTACTAAGCACTGGGATTTCAAATGTGAATAAATACTTATTCGCTTGGCTAACATACTTTTCCTTCAATAATTTTTTGCTAGTTACCTGTTCTGGAAATATTTTTGTCTCTCCCTTTGTTCAACAAATGTGACACCTCAAAGGCCCACAGTTGGTAAACATTTTTAAATAAAATGTTATACTTTAAATACATATAAATATTATACATATACTTTACATATAAAAATATGTTTTCATAATAGGTATAATAGATATATTGTCATTTAAAAATATATTAATAAACATAATTGTAAATATGGTAAGTCTTGATAGGTATAAACCACCTTAAAAAAGAAACTATTTGGGGTCAATAAGTTTTAAAAGTGTGATGGTATATTGAGACCAAAATGTTTGAGAATGGTCAGTATGGGGAAATAAGGAGAAATAAATTTCATAGCAATTTAAATATTAAGAGGAAAGTGTGCATGTACATGTATATACATTGATAAAATTTTAAAGAAGATACATCAAAATGCTAACAGGATGTAACTCTGGGTGATGAGATTAACTAACATTTTAAATTCTTTTCTGGCATGTAGTTGGATTTCCCAAGTTCTGTTTATGTGTCTGTTGTGCATTGGAATGTCAGGGTAGGGGTGATAGTTTTACAATTTGGAAAGATCACAAGGTGTGGCCCCGGCTGGAGCTTGTGTGGAGGTGGAGACCTCCACTATGCCCACACACTTCGTAGGACATTTGCCTAATAAAAGATGAGAGCTGCATGCCTCATGATCTTTCCTTCCCAGTCTTTGCTGATTCCCCTCTTTTATCATCTCTGCTCAAGCTATCTCCTAGCCCTGGGGCCCTACTCACACTTTTTGGATGTGTCACATCGATAACAGGAGGGGACAGGGACGTGCTGGGTAGAGAAGGGCAGGTGCTTGGTGAGGGCTCCATGTCCAGGGCTGTGCCCACGGACCTAGGTGAGAAGAGGCATTTCTGTTTTCTTGCCCAAATGTTGTATTTCCCAGACCATCTTGGCCTGCCAAGCCCCCATCCTGTGCCTACAAAATCCTCAAGACCCTAGCAGGCAGACACACAAGTAGCTGGATGTTGAGAGGAGCACACTGATGAAGAACACACAAGCGAGGCAGACACCTGCAGGCGGACCAGCAGAACGATGTGGAGTTTGCCTGCCGGGGTGTTGCAGGGGAGCCCGGTCACTGGGCAGCCAGACTCCAGGGGAAAACCACCTTCCAAATCCATTCCTTTCTGGTTTCCCCATCTTCTGAGATACAAACCCTTGCACCCATCTTCCAAGCCCACATATGATCCAATTTTTTCAACACACCAACGCAAGAATCCAGGATTCAGAAAGGCCTCTGTCCTTGCCACAAGGCAGAGGGTCTGCTTGAGCTGAATAACACAAGCCACCTACAGACAGCTAAACTGAAAGAGCACACTGTAACACACGCCCACTGGAGAGCTGTAAGAATTCAACCCTAGACACTGCCATGGGGTCAGGTCCCCACAACTTGCCCGTTTGCATGCTCCCCCTAGAGGTTTGAGCAGTGGGGCAGGGGAGGAGCAAGCCCCACACACTCATAACATGCTCTGCCAGAAGGATAAGGGAACTTTTCCCATTTCAACATTTTTCTTAACTCTTGAATTTGCTTTTGAATGCCTTTCTCATTGGCTAGAACCTTTGCCAGCTCTGGAGCCAGACTGACCACTTCTCTGCATGCCACTGTGCATTGTGCATTTTACCATGAGCACGTGTAGTACTTTCTCTCCTTGCAATAAAACATTTTTCCAACTAGATTGCTCTATATGAAAACTCACTCTACTTTTCTTATTAAATTCTCTTAGACATATAATCTCTTGGGTTGAAAATGAATTGTAATACTGTAGTCTTTGTGATTGTCCTTAGCACCTACCTAGCAACTGTTTCTTTCTAAATATTTTTCAGACAATTAAAAGTTGACAACTTATATAAGAATCTGTCCAGAAAAATGGACATTATACTTTATACTCCTCTATTAGAGTATAAACTATTATTTATTCTTATATTTCTAGCCCCTAACACAGTGACTAGCACATAATAGATGCTTAACAGATATTTGCCAAAAATATATGAATGAATTGCTAAGATTTTCTGATTTATGTGTTTCTTTCTTTGAAAAGATGAAAATAAAGTGGTCTTTGAAGAACTCTGATTCATTAGTGAGCTTGAAAATCCAACATAACAAACCTACCATATTATCATTACCTTCAAACCAAAGACCGCCTTTCCCTTTCCAGTGCTTTCTATGAAGTGATCGTATATGTTTGATAGATGCTTACTGCATCTATTTATTCACATTCATGTCTTTTGAAGGTTAACTTCCCATGGGAAGAACCAAAGTCTTTATTCTCCAGCTTGCTTACAAAACACTATTTGAGCCCCAACTATACGCCATATCCCCTACCGCATAGCCACTCAGAGTGTGGTTATGTACGGTTTTGGTCTTATCTTGATATGGTTTCAGGATAAGATAAGTAAAAGAACTGAGAATAAATGTTTAGAAACATTCATAGGAATTTGACAGAGTAATTTTATGTCTGTTGGTAAGAATAAGAAATTTGGACTCGTATTTTGTGTGTCTTTTTATTTCCTGTTTCTGTGTGTGTGTGTGTCTGTGTGGTGTTAAAGAGTGGAGAGTTTAATAGGCAAGAAAGAAGGAAGAAGGCAGAAGGAAGAAACTCCCCCATACAGGGAGAGAAGGAGGGAGACTCCAAAGCTGAAAGAGGAGACCACCCTTTTATTTCCTGTTTCTAAGAATTTTTTAAATTATATTTTACAAAGCATTGATATATAATGGAATAGAAACAGAAACAAAAACAGAGCTATTCTTCAACACATGTCATTTGAGGGGCTCTGTTCTACTGACAGGGATATGAGTAAATATTCACTTACCTGGTTGACTTCTCTATTTTTCATCCAATATGGTTTTGATAGCTATCTCTTCTAAAACTATTCTCTTCCTTTCCCCTTATGAATGTGATATCTCCAAGTTTCCACAGTTGGAAAGGTCCAGATACTGTCTAATCTTCTCTGATCAGAATGAAATATTTTTCCCTGCAAATTGCTCTATATGAAAACCCACTATAATTTTCTAATCGGATTCTTATAGATGCATAATCTGTTTGATTGAAAACTAATTCAATGTTGAAGTTAATTATCAGCTTTCATGATTTCCCTTAGCAATCACCTAGCAGCTTCCTTTTTCCTAAATATTTTTAAGACAATTTAAACTGAATAGCCTTACATAAGAATCTGCCTAGAAAAATTGTCTTATTTTATAATGACTCCTGAATATCCACAAATTTCTTTAAGCATATCTCATTTTGGATTTGTTAATACATTTAAACTGTTCTGGATCTATGAAAAATTTCAGTTTTTAGGACAATAGAAACATTGAAAAAGGCAACAAAACTGGATTTTCTTGTTATTTTAAAACTGCCTACTTAAAAACAAATTATAGACATACAAGGAGACAATTAGGATTTCATTAGATTTCTTTAAAATCATCTTTCTCTATTAAATTCCTAGTTAATTGCCCACCATTTTTTTCATTCTGTGCTCTATTCACACTAACCACGCAGTTCTGAAGCTGACTCAAGTGTTTTATAGAGCTGATGTTTATGGTTTCTTTAACTAAACATAGAAATTGATATTTGTCTCATTTGAGTTCCTTTCTCAGGAAACCAACCATCAGGCCTCCCAGATAGTATCAAGGACCTGAAACTCATCAGACCACTGCATTTGGACAATAAGATATCAGATGCCTCACCCATTATGATTGTCCTACTGACCACGTGCTCCCTGTTGACCAGCTCCTCTTCCTCACCCGTCTCTAATTCCTGTTTTCCCACACATGGTTACCTTTCTTCCCCACTACATAAATCCCTGATTTTAATTGGTCAGGGAGATGGATTTGAGACTGATCTCCCATCTCTTTGGCTACAGCACCCCATTAAAACCTTCTTCCCCGGCAATACTTGTCTCAGTGATCGACTTTCTGTCCAGCAGGACCTAGACCAAACCACTGGTGTTTCAGAAACAATTCCCTGTCACAGTTTGTGCCATACACATGTACACATGCTGCTCTATTTTTTGGTATGCTTTTCTTTGACACTTGGCGTATTTCAATCCATGAGTCCAGATTTGAGTGATATAGCACCTCTGCACCAACCCTTTCTCAGCCTTCCAACCATATTATCATTACCTTCAAACCAAAGACTGCCTCTCCTTTTCCAGTGCTTTCTATGAAGTGATCGTATATATTTGATATATGCTGACTAATGTATTGAGATTGTTTGCTTTTATATATATATATACCTCTTCCATTAGAATATGAACTATTATTTATTCTTATATTCCTAGTCCCTAACACAGTGAGTAGCCCCTAATAGGTGCTTAACAGATGTTTGCCAAAAAATACCTGAATGAATTGCTAAGAGTTTCTGATTTATGTGTTTCTTTCTTTGAAAAGATGAAAATAAACTGGTCTTTGAAGAACTCTGATTCATTAATGAGCCTGAATATCGAACACAATAAACAGATTGTGGAAGTTGGAAGAATGTCCCTAAGGATGCATTTAAGGAGAAATGATGTGACAGAAGATTTGAAAACAAAAAAGAACCTATCAGGAAGATCAGAAAGCAATTATTAAACAAAAATTAAGAAGCCAATCTCCCTCCCCAGCTTCTACCCTTTGGTAACATTATTGATTCACACTAGTCAAAGGTGCTGAATATATTTGCTACATGCCATTGGAAAACTATGTAACTTACTACTAATAAAACACTCACTTCTCTTTACTGTCTTTCTTCATTTACCCAAGTCACTTCTTTTAAGAGGCATCTCTGATTTGCCTACAAGACATCCATCTACACTGATTGCTTGCACAAGGAAATAATGCAACCCAGAAATGCCAGAGACTGAAAGGTTGCCTTCTTGCTGTGTAAGATTTACTGTGAACAGAGGGAGGATACTGAAAAATGCTGCAACCCTTGCTCCAGGGACGATCTCCACCAAACAGAGATACACTGATGAAATCATAATGGTAAAATAGCTATCAGAACAAAGAATTAGAATATGGAGCCGTAATATGGTAAATATATTTTATACAGTTTGTATTGTTCTGTAGATTGTTTGGAGTTTGTGTCCAAAGAAAATGGATTTAGAACAACCTGGGATACTTAGCAATAACAACACACAAACACATGTATACCAATGAAGCTTGCATTATTCAAGCCAATATTCCCGATACCCTGCATGTAAACTGATTTTGTGGTCAAATAATATCTTAAATGATCAGTGAATTGATTAAACAAATATGAGATACTGGTTAAAACAGGAAATCATTTTGAAATGCATGTGAAATTTTAAATCATGTTTCATCAATTAATATGACTATCACTTTTTAAAAAAGGATTCATCATGTACCCATTTCCCTAGGAAAAATAACACAAGATGATACACTTATCAGTAAAATTGGTAATTAGGTTGTCAGCTGCCAGGCTCTGCTTTTCAGGAACTTCAGGGCAGAATCTGTCACACATATAGACATCCAAATTAAATAGTCTAAAGTGAGGGCAATATTGGAATGACTGAGCACAGTCTCTCTGCTTGTTTTGATTTGTTTTTGAGACAGGATCTTGCTTTGTTGCCCAAGCTGGAGTGCAGTGGCAAGATCATGGCTCACTACAGCCTCCAACTCCTGGGCTCAAGTGATCCTCTCCCTCAGCTTCTGATTTTGCACCCGCCTATCAAGTTATTTATAAAATTCCCACCAGGTGTTAGGCAAGATGCAAGACATGCAGTGTTGTTCCTACTTTCCAGAGGTTTATCAGCAAATAGAATCACAACAAATGAGCCCCAGACTTTGTTGTTTTAACTATCAATCAGTTGTGTAGTCAAGACCAGCATAAAGTTGTCGAATGCCTCATCTAATCGTGAATTGTAAATAAGGCATTTTTTAATGCTTAAAATGAACATTAACTCTTTCAGGGAGTTGTAAGGAAAGATGAGTGTAGAACACTGCTCGGTCAAGTTCAAGGCACCCAAATAGCCGAAAGATTTAATGCTGAGTTACACTGCAACTTAGGAATACTTAGGAATTCCAACTTTTGGGAATACTTAGAACCCCAAAGAACTAAGCTAATATTCTATTTAAATCACAAAATTTCAGAGCTGGGACAGAACCTTAAAATAATTTATTATTTCCCATTATGTTTTGGGGGAGAATTGCTCATAAAAGAGATTAACTTTAGGCAATACGATGATTATAATTTTATAGTTAAATTTCATATCAAAGGTATAATGAAAATATATTATATATATTTAGACAGAATATTTAGACAGAATCTTGCTCTATCACATTGTTTCCATTTAAAAATAAATGTGTCCAGGCACAGTGGCTCAGGCATGTGATCACACCACTTTGGGAGGTACTGGCAGGAGAAGCACTTGAGCCCAGGAGTTTGAAACCAGTCTGGGCAATATAGCAAGACCATGTCTGTACAAAATAAACAAACAAACAAAAAAATAGCTGGGAGTGTTGGCACACACCTGTGGTCCCAGCTCCTCCTTAGTAGCCTCCTTAGGCTACAATGGGAAGATTGCTTGAGCCTGGGAGGTTGAGGCTGCAATGAGCCATGATTGTGCCTCTGCATTTTAGCATGGGAAGCAGAACAAGACCTTGTCTCAAAAAAAAAAAAAAAAAGAGCGTAAAAATAAAGTAGCATTTTTTTAAAAAAAACATAATATGTAGTCATGATCTAAATTGTGGGGGTAGCCTATACATGATAGAAATTTGGGTAAAACTGATTTGTACCAACTTCCTCATTTTATGCATAAGAACATATACAAGGTAAAACTAACTTCTTCCCTGCTGCCCAGATAAGCTTTCCTCTTCAGTTTTCAGATTTCAGTTAATGACATTATCAACTGCGCAGTCACCTAAGTATAATACTCTAGCATCATCTTTGATGCTTGCTGTTTTTTAATTTTTTTTTTGTCACTTCCTGTATTAAGTCAGTCACTGCTACTCAGGGTCAAGTCCTCGTCATCTCTCATCTAAGCCTCTGAAATAGGCTTAAGTCCTCTAGACTGAAAATCTCTTTCTCAATCTTTTGAAATCTATTCTCGCACTCTACATTCTTCTCTTAAACACAGACATGCTCTTGTCATTCTTCCACTTAGAACACTTGCTTTATTCATATCAGTTACGGCCCTCTGAGGAACCAGCTGACATACTTAAATTGAAAAATTCGACATTTCGATGAAGTGGCAATTTATGAAGGTGTGGCCAGAATAAAGAGAAATTGTAAGTGATGTGCACTGTGCTAGGCTAATAACATCAGACGGGTTACCACCTTAAGCTGGAGGGAAGAAGAAGAAGGAGAAGGAGGAAGAGGAGGAGGAGAAGGAAGAAGAAGAAAAGAGGAGGAGGAGGAGTAAGCATTATTGGAAGTTGCCAGTGTAAGGGTCTGCTGACTGGCCTGTTGCTCCAAGCAGCCAGCTGAAATTAGGTAGCAGGAAGGAATCCGGGGCCATGAATAACCAGTTCTCCCTCTCTTTCCTCTCTCAAGGTGCTCCACTGTGGTCAAACATAATATAAATTCAGATGACAGGGGATCCATTAATGAAATCTTTAAAAGCCAACCCACAACCAACTGCTATCCTCTTTGTCTCATATGGTGGACAATGGGTGGAGAGGAGAGACAGAAGACAACACTTGGCCCTTTAAAAATAATAAATAAATAAATCACAGGTGGTGGCTCACGCCGGTAATCTAAGGTGGAGGTGGGCAAATCACCTGAGGTCAGGAGTTCCAAACCAGCCTGGCCAACATGGCAAAACTCCCATCTCTATTAAAATACAAAGTTAGCCAGGCATGGAGGCAGCTGCCTGTAACCCCAGCTACTAGGAAGGCTCGGGAGGATGAGGCAGGAGAATCGCTTGAACCCTGGGCCGGGAGTGGTGGGACAGAGGTTGCAGTGAGCTGAGATTATACCACTTCGCTTCAGGCTAGCCTCCAGCCTGGGCGAAAAAGTAAAGTTCCATCTAAAATAAAATAAAATAAAATAAAATAAAATAAAAGGAAATCTCTTTCATTAGCTTTCAAAGATCTTAACTACCTCTCTGCAACACACTTTTCTAAATGTAATCTGTTTCCCTTTCCATACTATCTAGTTGTGTTCATTTTTGAAACCACAAGTTTCTGCATTTTTAAAAATTTTCTTGAACTCCTTTTCCACATCTGCACCAGATTTCTTCATCCTTCAGATCTCAATCCAAATGCTATCTCCTTTTATAGCCCTCTGAATTCATCCATCCAAATTGCTGGCTCTCCAGTACCATCACCTTCAAGTAATGTATCAAGGTGTACCTCTTATTTGACTCTGAACGAGGAGGTCTGACTTCGTGAAATCTCTGGGAAAAGGGTAGGGGGTAGAATGTTTTATGGGAGGAGTGAGTAATGACCGGGTTGAAAAAATCCTCTTTCCTTTGAAGCCTCTTTCTGGGCCCCCCACCCCCTTTTTTTTTTAAACTGTTACAGGACATGAAAACAAGGTTAGGGATTAAGTGGAAAAAAATCAGAGAGTAAGCTGTTTAGGCTTCTCTTTTAAAATAGAAAAGAAACAAAAAGAAGGAGGAGGAGGAAGAATAGGTGGTGTAGGAGGAATAGGAGGAGGAGGAATCACATTGGTGGCCTAACCCTGTCTTTAAGGGTAAGGTTTTAAAACCCTGTTCTCCATTTCCCTTTTCTTGCTCAAAGCTAATATTTAGCAGGATTGTCAGAGCATGGCCAATAAATACAAAGGGACTGGGATTTGGGAGTGAGGTTTGTGGATCTCAGACTGTGAGAACAGCTTTATTTCTTGTAGGCGAAGGCACATGTGGACACGTGGAGAGAGTAAAGTTTTGGAAGCATTACGAAATGACCTCAGTTACTCTGCTAGTGAAACTCCAGTTTGCTAAGGCTAAGTATTTCAGGGACCAGGACAGGCTCACTAGTGACACTTGAGCTGCAAAAGCAGCTGTATGCCTTGAGGCACAGAGTAAGTAAGATTTTGATTCCTGCTAAGGATAAATATTCATGAGTGGGTGCAGGCTAAGCCTATCTAGGGATGTCACACTTGGACAGCAGCTAAACTTCTGCCTTCAAAGATTCACATTATCATACAACTGTTTGCAGTGAGAAAGGGTCTGATAGAGAGAATATAATATTACAGGAATAGATATTTCATTTGGGTCAGGGCCAACCATTAAAGAATGGGTTAGCTCGTCTAAGATTTGGGATCCTAATCACCTCTCTTTTTTTCTTTTTCTTTTATTTTATTTTCGTTTTGTAGAGATGGGATTTTGTCATGTTGCCATGGCTAGTGTTGAACTCCTGGGCTCAAGTGATCTGCCAACCTCAGCCTTCCAAAGTACTGGGATTACAGGCATGAGCCTCCACTCCTGGCCTCTTTCCTTCCTTATCAGGAATATAAAAAGCATCATTCTCTTATTCATTTTCCTTCCATTTTACCCCCATAGTATTTTGGTTTACATTTCTATCATAACATTCATCAGAGTCAAACACATATTATAACAGAATATCAACCAGAAAGTGGAGCTATTGTTTGCTGACACAAAGGAAGTCTCGATAAATGTCTGTAGAGGGGAATTATGAGACGTTGTCAAGATCACATTCACATCTTATAATTTCCTACTCAACAATCCTTCTACTGTTGCATACTTACTATGATGAACTGAACATTTGTGTCCCCCCGCCAGATTTATATATCGAAGCCCTAATAAAGTGATGGCATTAGGAGGTGGAGCCCTTGGAAGTAATTTGGCTTACATGAGGCCACGAGGGTGGAGCCCTCATGCTGTGATTAGTGCCCTTATAAGAAGTCAAAGACATTCCAGATCTTTCTCTCTGCCATGTAAGAATACAGCAAGAAGGTGGCTGTCTACAAGCCAGAGAGAGGGTCCTCACCAAAAACCAAACCTTGATCTTGGACTTCTCAGCCTCCAAAACTGTGAGAAATAAATGCTTGTTGTTTATGCCGCCCAGTTTATAGTATCTTGTTATAATAGCCCAAGCTGACTTACGATTCTATGAAAATTACTTAGAATATTTCCAAATCTAAACTTTTCAAATAAATTTTCACACGAATATATATGTTATTTCTCAGCATCACTAAAAAAATGTTTCTGATTTTTAACGTTTGTTAATTTACTAAATTAGCACAATGCTTCAAGAGGATGTGTCCAAAGGCTGAATAGTAAACAGTTATTTACTGCAAATGTTTCCCCAGGCAAAGATGATACAGTCGAACAAAGGAAAGCAATGGGCATAGTCAGGCTGCTGGTAAGGTAAGAATAAATGGTTGTTGATTTTAACCCTTTATTTTTTATTTCATTTATTTTTTAGTCAGAGTCTTGCTCTGTCACCACTGCTAGAGTGCAATGGTGAAATGCTGGCTTGCTGCAACCTCCGCCTGCTGAGTTAAAGCGGTTCTCCTGCCTCAGTCTCCTGAATAGCTGGGATTATAGACGTGACACCACACCTGGCTAATTTTTGTATTTTTAGTAGAGATGACGTTTTGCCGTATTAGCCAGGCTGGTCTTGAATTCCTGATATCGAGTGATCCACCTGCCTCAGCCTCCGAAAATGCTGGGATTACGGGCGTGAACCACTGCACCAGGCCTATTTGTACCCTTCAAACTTGATTTATAGATATAGATTTGATGATTACATCTCTCATCTTTTACTACGAACTCTTGAAGGCTGCTGTATTTACTGCTTCCTTCAAGGTGTCACAAATGAGAATCTGGAGTATTTTAAACCATGAAGTCAGTGTAGCAGACAGTTTTCAGAGACCCTTTATGATGACTTCTTTTTTGGCCAGTCCCCACCACAAGACTGCCTTGGTATGGCTTCTCTGTGGCTGTAGTGTGCCTTGGCCCTTGCCCCCTATACATTCATCCTCTGGGCAACACTATTTTGTTACAGGGACAGGAAGCAGAGGAAATATACCTACAGAGGGAGAATCAAAAGTAGACAAGCAAAAAGGAACAGAGATGACAGGCAGATGAAGAATTCCTCTGGCTCAGACCTTTCTGAGTCCCCACTCATTCATTCTCTCCCTTGGGCTCTGAGACATCCTGTGTCTCTACCCTAAATTCGTTATTTTGATCAACTCAGCTTGAGTTGCTCTTTTCCCCTGTATTCCAAGTGTCCTCACTAACACATTAGGAAGCAAGTAGCTAACAGGAGTCTCAGAATGTATAATACAATCCAGGAAATCAAATCTCTAACAACAACTTTAAGAGGCTTCTTCCTGTGCTTAGCTTTGTCTGAGCACGCCATGCTCCATCCCATGTTTTTAAAAAGTAATAAAAGAAATTTTCTTTCAAGTTACTGAAGGCCTCTTGTGCCACAGATTCTTTGTACAAAATCTAATAAAAAATCTTAAGGTTAAGGTTAATTTTGAAATGGTTTCCTGCTTACATGAAGTTCTGTGTATCTCAAGGTTTTGGTATTATTTTCAAGGAGAGCCACTGTTATTTCATTTAGCCATCTCTTGGCCAAACATTTCAACTTACTTTAGGGCTTAAATGATTTCATGCAAAACAGGCTGATTTTGAGGTTTGACTTGTAATATCATTATGTGGATGTAATCAATGGATATAAATAATGCTTTTGGTGATGCTTTGAAGTATATAATCTTAAATAAAGTCTAGATAATATTCAGCAATCATATATTGGATACAATTAATGCATATAATCCCAGATACTGGAAATATAAAAATAAGGAGAAATATGGAAATAGCTGTTACAACACGACGTCTTCGTTGCTATAACATTGTTGCTGAGGACAGTGTTCTGAATGACTCACCTTGACAGGATGGCAGAAAATATTTGCCTGGCATCAAATATGCATGCAGTTGGATAGCTCTGCCAGGCAGAAGGCATGAAGGGTCTCACGATTTGGGGGAATAGTGTGACTTTTCCCAAGAATAAGATGTGGAAGAATGGGAACAACAAAAAATTAAACTTGGTGTGATTTTTGAACATTATCACTTGAACATTTCCTAAAATAATTTTGAAAGTCTATGCATCGGGCCGGGTGCTGTGGCTCACACCTGCAATTCAAGCACTTTGGAGACCAAGACGGGCGGATCACCTGAGGTCGGGAGTTCAAGACCAGCCTGGCCAACATGGTGAAACACAGCCTTAAAAGAAAAAAGAAAGTCTATGCATCTCCTTTTGCATCTTTAAGGTCAGATCTAAGATTTTTACTATATGTTTACATTTCTAACATATTTATGTTGTAGATGTGCTTTAAATGTAATTGCATGAAATTTTAAAGATGCAAATTGAGCTCCTTGAAACTAAAGAAATTTTCTGCCATCTAATCTAAAGGGCAAAGACTGTTGGGCTATCTATCCAATCAATGAAATCAGAATTTTCTTTTTAAAAGAAGTTTGACTTTATTGTCCAATTCAAATAGATGCGTTAAAACGTTTCCTAGCACAATCATCTCTATTGATTGTGATTTCTAATTCTAAGGGGTTAGAAGAGAAAGGAGGGAAGAGAAGGGAGAAGGGAGGAGGGAAAGAGAAAATGAAGGAGGAAGAAGAGAAAGAGAAAAGGAGAAGGGAGAGAGAGAGAGAGAGGAAGAGAAGGGAAGGAGGGGAGAGGAGGAGAGGGAAGGGGGAGAAGGGAGGGGATGGGAGGAGAGGGAAGGGAAGGGATGGGAGGAAAGAGAAAAGATAAGAGGGGAAGAGATGGGAAGGGAAGGGGGAAGGGGGATGGGGGAAGGGGGAAGGGGGAAAAGGGAAGGAGAAGGAGAAGAAGGGAGGGGAAGGGGAAGGGAAGGGAAGGGGAAGGGGAAGGGGAAGGGGAAGGAGAAGGAGAAGGAGAAGGAGAAGGGGAAGGAAGAGAAGGGAAGACAGAGAAGGGAAGAGAAGGGAAATATAGAAACTTGGCAAAGGTTTATCTCCTGCTCCCTTTCTTCCATATCGCTTGTCTTGAATCTCATCTTTTGCTATTTACGTTTCTTTTTTGGGTGTTTCAGTCCCCAGCTGTCCCTCTGTTCCATTCTTCCAGGGCATATTCCTCCCTCTCCCCAACACAGTTTTAAGGTAAAGAAAAGGACATTTGAGAAAGAGGAAATTACAAGGGAGAACAGCAGGCTGGTGCACCTTCCTCAATCATATCCCTTTCAGAAGGGAATACATGACATTTGAGCATCTGCAAAATGATTCCCTAGAACTATCTGGGCCACATCCCCTTAGGAGGCCCCTGAGGCCTGAGAGTAAGCATTCTCCGATCTGAAGACCTTGAGTAGAGTGAACCTTTGGATCTGCCTAGCCATCTGCTGAGGCTGGTCTGCTTGCTTCCTTTGAGGGCCTCTCTCTCTCTCTCTCTAATTTTTTTAAATTTTATTTTTAGAGATGTGGTCTTGCTCTATCACCCAGGCTGGAGTGCAGTGGCAGGATCACAGCACACTGCAGCTTTGACCTCCCAGGGTAAAGCAATGCTCTCACCTCTGCCTCTCAAATAGCTGGGACTACAGGCATGTATCACCACACCTGGCTAATTTTTGTATTTTTTGTAGAGATGGGGTTTGGCTATGCTGCCTAGGGTAGTCTTGAGCTAGCAATCCCCTCACCTTGGCCTCCCAAAGTCTTGGATTATAGGCCAGGCGTGAACCACCACACTTGGCCTGAGGGAGTCCTTCTCTCTTCAGTTCAACTTGTAAGAACTTCATTATCTTGGTTCTAAGAAGAGGTGTGGATCAAATGACTCAAAAAGTCACTAAGAGTGACAACACAGTCTGGGGTGACAATTGTTTTTGTCAGTCAGAGGGAATAAAGATTTTTGTTTGGAGATTTGGGAAATCAGAAGAGAAGGTACCAAGGAGAGGGAAGATGGCAGGAAGGTCATCAGAGGGTTAGAGACAGAGACATTATCTTGACCTAACCCACTCTGTTAGGCAGTAGAGACTAAGACTTGAGTCACTCAAACATCGAGTATCACAACAAGTTAGTTGAAAAGTATGAAAGTGCTTCTATTTTTTGCAATTATTCGTTTCTTCCATATTTTATTAACCTCCTTCCTTCCTGGTCCAGTTCATCTATCTTGGGCAAATTTCATAAACCTGTGGTCACTTGTAATGATTAAAACTTAGTCCGATCCACTTTAAGGCTGTTAAAGCCAAATTCCAACTATTTGTCTCCTACTTTTTCCCCGTGGCACATTGCAGATTGGTGCAAGGCTGCTGCGTGGAGTAAGGAAAGGGGAAGGTTATGCTTTGGCTCTGAAGTATACCCCACTCTTTTGTCCAGGCTTAGCTGTGTGGTGTAGGCACAGAGAAGAGCTGGAAACAGGTGGAATCTTCTTAGGTAACTTGTTACCTGTCAATAGTAGGGCAGTGTCTTCTATTGCAATGGGTTAGTGTAGTTCTGACTTTTTTTGCTTGACTTTCCTGTTGTTGTGGCCTTCATGGTGATAGTGTATGGATTTCGTGTGTGTGTGTGTGTGTGTGTGTGTGTGTAAATCAATTTCACTTAGGACCCTTCTATCACTGGATGACTTTTGACATATTATGATACATTAATAGTTTGGTTATTTGTTACCACCCAAATCTCATGTTGAATTGTAACCCAATGTGTTGGAGGTGGGGCCTCGTGGGAGGTGTTGTGTCATGGCAGCGGATTCCTCATTCCTTGGTGCTATTTTCACTGTAGTGAGTGAGGTCTCACCAGATCTGGTCATTTAAAATTGTGTGGCACTTCCCCCCTACCCCACTCTCTCTCCTTCCCGTGCCTGCTTTCTTCATGTGATGTGCAAACTCCTGCCTTGCCTTCTGCCATGAGTAAAAGCCTCCAGAAGCAGATGCCGGTGATATGCTTCCTGTACAGCCTGCAGAACCATGAGCCAATTAAACATCTTTTTAAATAAATGACCCAGTTTCAGGTATGCTGTTGTGGCAATGAAAGAATGGCCCAATACACCTTTTAAAGGAAAGGCAGCTATGTCTACCTTCAGCTCAACCCTGCCCCCATCGCCCTCTCTGGAAAGGGCATCACTTCACCTGAATGAGCACTACATGAACAGCCCTACAGTTCCAATTTATCTCTATTTTTCATGTTTCCTCAAATGAACTGAAAGTAAACTCTAGCTTCCACATTTTCTGTGGATCTGCACAACTGAGAGATTGTACAATTTCCTCCCTCCCTCTTTTCCCTCTAATACAATTTCCTCCATTCCCAGGTACATTATGCCATGCTTTTATTATTATTATTATTATGTTATACTTTAAGTTCTGAGATACGTGTGCAGAATGTACAGGTTTGTTACATAGGTTTACGTGTGCCATGGTGGTTTGCTGCACCCATCAACCCATCACTTAGGTGTTAACCCCTGCATGCATTAGGTATTTGTCCTCATTCTCTCCTTCCCCTTGCTGCCCACCCTCACAGGCCTCAGTGTGTGATGTTCCCCTCCCTGTCTCCATGTGTTCTCATTGTTCAACTCCCACTTATGAGTGAAACATGCAGTGTTTGGTTTTCTGTTCCTGTGTTAGTCTGCTGAGAAGGATGGTTTCCAGATTCATCCATGTCCTTGCAAAGGACATGAACTCCCTCCTTTTTATGGCCACAGAGCATACCATACCACAGTCTTTTTAAGACTTGCTTGGGTAGAAAACTCCAGTGGCATCTACTTTTAAAACATGAACCCCAAAATTGTCTTAACACTCCTAGAAACGTTTTCTTTACACTTTACCCTGAGGCGGCTCTGGGGAGTAGATTTTGTAGGTTTTTCACCTGTTTTCTAGGCATCATCAATCTAAAATATTGATTCTCTTTGAGCCCTTCCATCATTGGTTTTGGGTAGTGCTGGTGATGGTATTTTAATCTCCTTCCCCATTTCTTTTCCCAGGAAAGAAAGAAGAAAACTTCTCACTAAAGATACTGCACTAATCCAAAGACAATAACTTCAAAAACTTTCATTCTTCATTCTTTCCAGTCATCTCCAGATTGGAGTGTAGTGGCCTGACTTCAGCTCACTGCAACCTCTGCTTCCCAGGTTCAAGTGATTCTCCTGTCTCAGCCTCCCAAGTACCTGGGATTACAGGTGTGTGTCAGCATAACCAGCTAATTTTTCTGGTATTTTGAGAAAAGATGGATTTTCCTCATGTTGGCCAGGCTGGTCTCGAACTCCTGACCTCAAGTGATCTGCCCATCTCAGCCTCCAAAGTGCGGGGATTACAGGTGTGAGATACTGTGCCTAGCCCAAGATAGTCTTAAAGGCTTAAAAATACAATTTTTTTAAAAAACAAACACCATAGTTCTATAATAACTTTGCTATAATTCCTGTTATCAAGATAGGTGTCTGCTTATTAACATGATTGCAGTCTAGAGATCTGAAGAGAAGTCATCAGGCAGCATATACAAATTGACACCAAGGAAAACAGTGAGTTAACCTTTGCTCAGTGACATACTTGGTGCTGTAGCAGATCTGAATTTCTGACCAAAAACTCAGGTGTTGAAGACATGATGCACTTCTTTAATTTCTAAAAATTTTATTAAAACTTTTAGTGAGCCCTTATCTTGCTGAGTTCATAAAAGCCAATCACTTTGATTACTTGGTTGACTTGGAACCCATAAGGGGAATGAGAAAATGGGTAACGGGTAGAAAGAATCCAGGACCCTTAATGGCACTGTGGATTGTGAGGGTCTTTGGGCCTTGCATGAGCCCAGCCTGCAGAGTTCCTTCCTGCAGGTGCAGCAGCTCTTGGCCCCTGTTTTGTGCATTGCTCAGCACATGGGATGCGTGGGCTAAAACATTAGCTGTGTGAGTCCTGCCTCCCTGTGTGATATTGGTTGGCTGTGTCCCCACCCAAATCTCACCTTGAATTGTAACAATTCCCATGTGTCATGGGAGTGACTTGGTGGAAGGCAATTGAATCATGGGGTGAGTTTTTCCCATACTGTGCTCATGAAACTGAATACATCTCACAATATTTGATGGTTTTATAAAGGGGAGTTCCCCTACACAAGCTGTCTTGCCTGCTGCCATGAAAGACGTGCCTTTGCTTCTCTTTTGCCTCCCACCATGATGGTGAGGCCTCTCTAGCCATACGAAACTGTGAGTCCGTTACACCGCTTTCCTTTACAAATCACACAGTCTTGGTACGTCTTTGCTGGTGGCGTGACAACAAACTAATACACTGTGTAAGCCAAGAAAGAATTTCCTTTGCCATTCTGCTATCTTCCCCAGGCAGCACCAGAAATGGCAAATATAGTCCCTCATCTGTTTTTAGTCTGTGGATGATGTCATTTTTCTTTTTTTGGAGCCCTCAAAAAGGCTCCTAACAGAATCTGAAAAGTAAACTTCAGGCTTTATAGTAAAAAAATTTTAAAAAAGAGCAATTCTTGTTAGGTAGCTCCTGCTTTCTGCCCAGAAAAATAAATTCATAAAGCGTTAAAACATGAAAGTTCCCTGTATATAATATGGGATGAAAGAAAACATAGCAAAGGAAAGGTTGCAGACAATTTTTCTGCTATGGTATATTTAATTCAGTAACTAAAGGCACCACTTACCTTACTGGCACTTTTCTGTTTGCAAGAAAACACAAGATTGCAACTATGATATGAGTCATCAGGAATGCTAATCCAATACCCAGGAGAGTCCATATATCTGAGATTTTAAACAAATGAAAAAGATAAATATGAATTGAAATATGTAGAGACCACCCCAAACTGAGCCATTCGTTTAGTCATAATGTCACCTACTGTTTTGAGAGTACGTGAAGTCTGCAGGGGGATTAAACTTGACATGGCATCTATTTCCTTTCCATCCTTGTCCACATCTGGAAATGAGATAAAATGAGAGAGTTAAAAAACAGAAAAGCGAAAACATATTTGAACAGAACTATCATGGGGTAAAATGATGAATGTCAGTAAATAATGAGATACCAGGAACATGGATAACTTTGATAAGACTCCAAAAACATTAAGCCAAAGCAAAACCAAAATTAAACTGCACTGTTTTCATATCACTGTGTAAAATAATTTTTTCAATATTTATCTTCTTGACTTTATAAGACAGAAACACGGTTTCCACAACATTCTTTGTTTTTAAAAACTGACTTATTTTTTTACCAGTGTCCAGTATTACTTTACTTTATCCATGATTTCCCTCAAATCCAAAAGGGAGCACATTTTTCTTTAGTAAAGAGATTTATTAAGTTATTTCAGAAAACCAATGGAGAAGATTCAAATTTTACATTACCAGAAATACAAACCAGAGTACATATTTATTTCTCATTACAAAGGAATAATCCTTCAAGTGCTTAGATCTGGAAACAGGTTAATAATCTCATTTGATGTACTAGTAAAATCTCAGACATTTACTAGGATTCTATCACCTTTGTTTTATTTGGGGACATACATGATTGAACTTTTTTTTTTTTTCTTTTTTTCGTTTTTTGAGAGAGTCTCACTCTGTCACCCAGGCTGGGGTGCAGTGGCACAATCTTGGTCCACTGCAACATTTGTCTCCCAAGTTCAAGCCATTCTCCTGCCTCAGCCTCCCGAGTACCCACCAAAACGCCTTGCTAATTTTTGTATTTTTAACAGAGATGGGGTTTTGCCATGTTGGCCAGGCTGGTCTTTAACTCCTGAGCTCAGGTGATCCACCCACTTCGGCCTCCCAAAGTGCTGGGATTACAGGCGTGAGCCACCACACCTGGCCCATGATGAAACTTTTAACACTGATGTGGATGGTCTTAATAAAGTTAAGAATGAAAGAATACCTTCTATCTCTAAAAGAGATGAGGTTTATTGCTAAGCAGAATGTATTGAAAATTTTCTTGTAATATGTTTATGCAAACATTATGTGAAAGTTTACGTACATATACTTGTTTACCAGAAGTAACAGGAAACAAATTATGATGGGTTTGGTCAAATTTCCTGCCAACTTCACAGTACAGTAGTACATGCTACAAAACAGGATTAAAACCTAGCTTTTGAATATGTGTATATAAAAACGGAGCATTAGAAGCAATGCTTCTTCAGCACAGTGTGTTGAATTTTCACCTAATCTCTCTTTTAAATTTGAAAATTTGTATGCTCAAAAGCAATTTCTCCACAGAAGCAATCAGCTTCTTTAAATATAAAAAGCTTAGAGGTTCATGGACGCCTATTAGAATGCCTTTTTTTCTTTAGTAAATATTATCTTAAAAGTAGAAATTGAAGACAATTTGATTGTTCTAATGTTTATGCAATTCAAATTAAAATAAATCAGAATTATGGTAGATTGGGATATTTGCTTTTTTTCCTCACAATCCTTAAGATGCATTCCTTGTCAGTCTACATTTGACCTTATGAATCCTATCTGCCAGTCCTTCACACGTGTGCACACTGGTATGATCTAGAGATGAGAACACGTTTTCACTCTGAGTTAATTCGATTCCTTTAAATGTTCAAAGTGCCATTTTCCTGGCCTTAGGGCTACAGTAATCATCTTAGACAAATAGTACATATTTGGATGTGCCTATTAAGATAAATTTTATTAAGGCTGTCTTGGAACACCAGTTAAAAAAATAAAGGAGAAACTCAAGACATACGGAGAAAGGGTACGAATGCTGTCTGTCTGTCCATTATTCTTTTGTTCTATCTTATTTCCACCTATTATCTATATTTCCCATTTATCGAAATGTATATATATTTATGTATAAAAAACCTGGTGATGAACAAATAGAGTACTGAGTGGCCTTCTGACAGTTCGACGGGGAGTTCAGCTAGACTGAAATGATTCTTATGTTAATTTCATGTGTGTGTGAGGTATCTGCATGTGTGCATGTTCTGTGAGAAGGTAAAGGCAAAATATGCATAGAAGAAGGGATGAAACAAAAAATAAAGACAGAAAATTTGTTCTTACATTGATAAAAGTTTGTCTGTAAAAATAACAGGAAGGTTTGCTGAGAAATAAATCTCATCACCAATTTAGAGGCACAGGATATTCTCCAACTCTTAACAATAGAAGCATCTGCTTCTCTCTTCACCTAGCTTCTCCTCTCAACAATGTATCATGGGCTTCCTTAAGGTCAGATGTCTGTACAAACAACTGTCACAGACATTTATTTTTAGAAACCATTGTGTTGTATTTGTATATATAAATATATATATTTTTAGTTCAAACATTTTGTTGTTGTTTTCCTTGCCTCTCCTTCTTTCCTCTTCACCCCAATATATAAAGGTGGATGAGGAGAAGGAGAAGGGGGGACATTTTCTGGGTTGCAGAAAGAGGCAGGTGAGAATATTCAACATGCATTTTCATCTTTATCAAACTAAACCTCCTCCATAGAAAATCCAGTTCAAAGTAATTGTGGCAGTCTGATCTCTAGATATCTTTAAAATCTCCCTGAAAGGGGTGAGTTTTCAACTCTTCTAAAGTCATACTGAGAACAGCATTAATCACATGCTAGAATGATATGCTGAAGTTCCACCCATTCTTTGTGTAACAGTAGTGAAAGAAATTTCCCTCCTGCCAGGCCCCCCTGAGTACTGTGGACTGGAAGCAAAAGTAGAAAATTTTGTCCACCCTAACTAGAGGTTGGTGGACTCACGTAACCTCCAAGCTGACCATAACTACTTATTAAGAATCATTAGGGCTGGGCATGGTGGCTCATGCCTGTAATTCCAGCACTTTGGGGGGACAAGGTGAGAGGAATGCTTGAGGTCAGGAGTTAGACAGTCTGGGCAACAGAGAGAGAACTTTTCTCCACAAAATTTTTAAAAATTAGCCATTCAAGGTGGTGTGTCCCTGTAGTCATAGTTACTAAGAAGGCTAAGGTGACAGAATTGCTTAAGCCCAAGAGTCGGAGGCTGCAGGGAGCTGTGCACTGCATTCCAGCACTGGTGACAAAGCAAGACCCTGTCTCAAAAATAATAATAATAGCCCTGGCATGGTGGCTTATGTTGATAATCCCAGCAATTTGGGAGGCTGAGGCAGGCAGGTCATCAGAGGTCAGAAGTTCAAGACCAGCCTGGCCAACATGGTGAAACTCCATATCTACTAAAATTACAAAAATTAGCCATGTGTGGTGGTGGGCACCTGTAATCCCAGCTACTTGGGAGATTGAGGCAGGAGAATTGCCTGAATCTGGGAGGTGGAGTTTGCAGTGAACTGAGATTGCACCACTGCAATCTAGCCTGGGCAACAGAGTAAGACTCTTGTCCAACTCCAAAATAAAAATAAATAAATATAATAAATATAAATAAATATAAATATAAATAAGGTGTTTTACAAAGAAATACTACAGTGATTTTCTCCAATATTTTTCAGATGTAATCTGGGTGGGAAAGCTTAGCTATCTTACTCATCTACTTATTAGATTGGTGCAAAAGTAATTGCAGTCATTGTCTTTAAAAGAAATGACCAAAAGCGTAATTACTCTTGCACCAACCTAACAGTTCTCAATAGTAAACCAGTAAGACTTGTATAACATATGAAAAATTTAAAACATGTCTAATCCTGAAGGGATAAAGCAAGTATTTGCTTTTAAGTGGTGTGTTGGTACTGTTATAGTTGATTGTGGTAAAGGGTGAAGGCTCCTATAGATAGAAATAGGACAGGGAAACTGGAGAAGCTGGTGGGGCGGCGGGTAATTCAGTGGATTTAGGATAGGCTGACGTCATCCAGAGAAAACCAGTGCAAGTGGGACATTTTAGGCACAGCTGCAGGGAGCTCAGTGGCTGAGTGGGCTGGTGGGTAGGTATGGGAAATACTGAACAACTGTCTGAGGCCAGAAGAAGGATCCTAAAGGAATAGCACAATGAGGTTCACCTCATGAGCTTGACAATTACTTAAGGACTAGGCTAACCCTTTGCAGGTAATCTCTTTGCTATTTTAAGACTACACAAGGCTGAATGCAAATATAATTCTCCCCCTTGTGTAATCCAAAAAGATCCATAAAGACCACAAACTTTAAATAATACTTGTACTAAGATACATCAATCTAAATTAGAATGCTTGTTTGTTTTAATGTCAAGAAGAAAAAATGTTCGATGTGATATAATTACTTTGGCAGTCATATTTTTATAGGGAATTGCTAGCGTCAGTTTTACTCATATTAACAGTTGAACTTAACAGAAGGTGGAAAAACCCACTTGCTTATTTTATTTTTTTCAAAGGGCACTTACAAGTAAAAAGCTCCTTAGCTTTTACACCAGGAGGACCTGATGTATTTTGAGCTTTTATGAGGCTCTATGTTTTACCACTATTTCATATCTAATCAGTGTGAGAGTCACATTGCAGCATTTCAGCCTTATTTTTGGAACTCTGGAAGTTCAAACTATTACCCAATGTACGTTGCACATGCTGTGGTTGCCTCCTCCAAATTCATGTAGCCTTCCAAGCTCACTCCCTTCCCTCCACAAATTGTATAGCATTTCCATGATACGATTTAGATTGTTACAGTAGGTCACCAGTCAGACATTAACAGGGCAGGAGAAGACCCCCCCCGCCAGTCCTGACCAGAAATGCCAGGTGACCATGAGGTCATGGTTAGGCAGTTGTTAACCTGTCTCTCTAAAATAATAACTAGCCACAGCTGCCGCAAGGGAAAGGCAGTCTCCCAGTAGATAGAAACACCTGAAACTGGAGATCAGCAGCTTCGTGATAAGATCTCAGCAGTTGAGCAAACGGGCTCACGCATGCACATTAAGAGACAAAATGGCAGAGTTTAACTTGTGTGTAACCTTCCTCTAGGAACATTGGACTGATAAGGGAAGAGCGCCTCAAGTGAGCATACACTCCAGTACACACACTGCGCAAGGTCCCTCCCAAGCATTGCGGGCCCCCGCACATGCAGACAGCCCACCCCAAGAGAAGAATCAGGGGAGGAGGGATGCAAGACCCTGGAAGTCTGCCAACATGTTAAACTCCAAGTCAGATGTTGAACTGTGTTCTTCATCTCTCAACTTGCTGGCTTGGCCCTCTTCCAAGTGTCCTTTACTTCTTTTCATTAGTGCTCTAAAGCTTTTACATAAACTTTCTCTCCTGCTCTAAAACTTGCCTGTGTCTCTCTTATGCCCCTCAGTGGAACTCTTTCTTCTGAGGAGGCAAGAACTAGGTTGCTGCAGACCCATAAGAATTCACTGCCTACAGTGACATACTTAGGTGCGGCATGGCTCAGATACCTTCCATCGCCAACAGAATTGGATCCTCAACCCGATTTCTAGGGCCATGCCATTTTTCCTACTGTAATGTGGGCTCAGGACCACACCTATCACCACATGGCATTCCTAATCCACGTGATTGGTTCATAGATACACATAGATGTAAGTTTGTCCAGTAAGAATTCCATCACAAAAGGGTACATTTCGATGGATAATTGTGGTAAGAGACATCTGCTCCCCAACTCTGATGTAAAAGACGAAGCATGAAGCCCTCTTAAGTTCAGGTAGTCATCGGCTACCATTCTGCTACAATAAGCAGCCTAAGGACAAAATCAACTGATAGGAAGACAGGGCCTTCATAGTCATTGAGAAATAGTAGAATAACTTTAATAGTGTTGCAAACTTTTCCATCAGTTCATGTTCCAAGCCTGCTCTGCATGTAGACTTTTTAGTTATAAAAGTCAATAAATTCCTATATCATTTGAGCCAGTTTGAACTGGGTCTTCTATTAGCAGCACACACACACATATCTACACAAAAAGTGTAATTCTTCTACTTCTCTGTTTTGCTCCCTACAGCTCTTCTCATTAAATCAATAATCCTGTGTTCATAAAATATTTACTGAACATCTACTATATACAAGGTACTCTGCCAGATATAGTGAGGATGTAAAGATGAACAAGCCATGGCTGGGAATATGCAGAAGCAGGAACTTAGAAAGAAAATGAAAAATACATTTAAAAATAACTAGGATGCAAAGTAGAATATTAAATAGAAGAAAGATAAAAGTTCTTAAAGAGAGCATGAAAGAATTGCTTCAAAAATCTTTATTTTTCCAGACCTGGAAAGTGAAAAATGTGCAATCTCACTTGGGCATTTATGGGTCATGTTATATATTACATTTATTCCAAAGAAGGAAGTGTTTATATATGTATACTATATCTGTGCTTTGAAAAAATTGGTTATCCAAGGAAATAAAGATCCTATAACTAATTTTATCAGAAGAGATATGTCCAAATATGAGTTAATAGGATCCTATACTAACCTGCAGATTTACTAATTCTATATCACACTATACTCATTCTATACGACGTTCAGTCTCTAATTTTGTAGTTTTGAAGGATGTGGAAGAAAAAGTCCTTCAGAAGCAACATATTTGGAATGTATTCCAAATTAGATTTATAATTTAGTTTTAAAGTAGGTAGCATTGTTTTTCTTTTTAGCAGTCTTGTTTATTATTTATTTGTGTGTTTGTTTGTTTTTGAGTTAGAGTCTTGCTCTGTTGCCCAGGCTGGAGTACAATAGCACAATTTTGGCTCACTGCAACCTCCATTTCCCAGGTTCAAGCAGTTCTCCTGCTTCACCCATCTGAGTAGCTGAGACTAAGGTATGTGCCATGATGCCTAGCTACATTTGTAATTTTATTAGAGACGGGGTTTCACCATATTGACCGGCTCTGGTCTCAAAATCCTGACCTCAAGTGACCCACCTGTCTCAGCCTCCCAAAGTGCTGGAATTATAGGTATGAACGACTGTATTCAGCCATTAGCAGGCAATTCTTACAGCAACATAACTATGAAACTCAAGTCTTAACATGTTGAAAGGTAATTGTGTCACTCTCCATTTACCTTCCATGCTTTAGAAATTATATAAAGCCCACCCAATAAGAAATATTTATTGAACACTCATTATGTGCTAGACAAGATTCTAAATGCTTTCTAGATTTTTTTGTAATATGATAATGTTACAAAGTCAGAATTATTTCTCCATTTCAGAGTGGAGATGAAGGCACAGAGAGATTGAGCTGTAAATCACCAAAGGGTGCAATCTGATGGAGATTTTTAACTTTGGCTCTGTTGACTACATGGTTTTACTTTCCGTAGTCTTTCTAAAGTTAAAATATGCAGCCATAAAAAAGAAAGAGTTCATGTCCTTTGCAAGAACACGGATGAAGCCAGAAACCATCATCCTCAGCAAACTAACACGGGAACATAACACCAAACACCGCAACACCGCATGTTCTCACTGATAAATGGGAGTTGAACAATGAGAACACATGGACACAGGGAGGGGAATGTTACACACTGGGGCCTGTTGGGGGTGGGGGGCAAGGAAAGGAAGACCATTAGGACAAACGCCTAATGCATGCAGGGTTTAAAACCAAGATGGCAGGTTGATAGATGCAGCAAACCACCACAGCACATGTATACCTGTGCAATAAACCTGCACATTCTGCACATGTATCTCAGAACTTAAAGTAAAATAAAATAAAATAAAATAAGGCCAGGCATTGTGGCTCATGCCTGTAATCCCACCACTTTGGGAAGCCGAGGAGGGCTGATCACCTGAGGTCAGGAGTTTGAGAACAGCCTGAACAACATGGAGAAACCCCGTCTCTACTAAAAATACAAAATTATCTCAGCATAGTGGTACATGCCTGTAATCCCAGCTTTTCGGGAGGCTGAGGCAGAAGAATCACTTTAACCTGGGAGGCAGAGCTTGCAGTGAGCCGAGATTGCGCCAATGCACTCCAGCCTGGACAACAAGAGTGAAACTCCATCTCAAAAATAATAAATAAATATATAAATGTATGAATGTATAAAAAATAATCATTTATAATGCTAATCAACTTTACAATTTTTATGTTATGAGAGTAACACTCTCATAACATGATAAATTTCTGGTTGTAAAGGTCCGAAAATGTCCATTTATCACAAATAAGCCTCACTCTGCAAACATCTCAAGATATAGAGAGGCTACTGTAGTGCTAAAAAGGGTAAGGAATGCAGGGGTCAGGCCACCTGGATTTCAAGCTAGACTCTGCTGCTTTCTAGCCATGTGGTTTTGGGAGAGTCAGTCAGCTTCAGATTCCTATTTGCAATGGTAATAGGTATATCAGAATGTGTACGAGAATTAAATACTATGATGCACATGAAAATACATTGTGGACTGTAAAGTGATATGCCAAGCTGTCTGCTACACAATCTTTAGCTTTCTGCTTTAAATTCTGGTCGTGGCTTTTCCCAGCTGACCTTAGGCCCACGTTCCCTAAGAGTCTGGGCCGCCAGGGAGCTGGATCTGACAAGTGCAGTCTCTGATCCCATTGTGAGCACTAGGTTAAGACTTAGAAAGAGTAAAAAGTCATTGCTATAGGTTCTGTTTTCATGGCTTACCAATTCTGCCATTTCGAAATGTTTCTTTTTGTTGTTCTTGAGATGGGGTTTCCCCATGTTGGCCAAGCTGGTCTTGAACACCTGGCCTCAAGTGATCTGCCTGCCTCAGCCTCCCAAAGTGCTGAGATTACAGGGGTAAGCTACTGTGCCCAGCTTCAAACCCATTTTGATGTCTCAATAGGCTGGAGGCTTTTGATCCTGTCATACAGGAAAGGGAAGAATCAACAGGTGTTGAAGACGCTCAGTGCCTGCCATGTGCATGACTTTTCCCCATGCCCAGGTGAGGTTTCTACCCCATCAGAAGTGCTCCAGGAAGGAGAAAGTACTGCTCCTCCAACTTAACCTGAAAGCTGCAGCTCAGAGTGTTTTCTGGGCCACATGCTGAGCCTCTGTCAGCAGGCTGTGTTAACAGAAGAGAAAATTGAGGTAAGTCCTCAGCAAGCCATTCAAATTGTCATGGGTGAATTATATTGTAACAAAATGAGAAAGCAAGAGAAGCCACTAAATAATCTCTGAGCCACAAAGCGCTAAAATTCCACTTTGAGTAGCAGTGATTAATTTGCTTGGACTAATTTCTTCCTCATTTAATTAGCTCTGGCATGTTTAATAATATTTATAAGTATTAGGCAGAGCCTACCTGAAAGAGAAAGATAAACATCCCGCTCCATTCATGCATAAGAGCCTGTTTTCTTAACATGAAAAGGAGAAAGGAAAAAATAAAATATAATTGGATGCTTTCAGCCGCAGCCAACACCCTAATCTTTTCTAAATTCTACAGGTCTTTTTGCCATTAGTAGGTTATAACGAAGGAGTTTTTGAAATAACTTATTTCTGAGTGTGCTTGGTAACACCCATTCATTATACATTAACACCTGGAACAAAAACTCCTCCCACCCTTATTGTCACTGTGTGCCCATCTCAGCTCATTTGTCTCATTGTCAGAGAAAATAAATGATGAACTGCACATTTTCTAAGCATGAGTTCACAGATTAATTTGGTTGGAACTGGCAGAGGGTTTACTCCAGTATGTTAATTGACTTGAATTGTTCTAATAAGTCTAAAGTTAAGAAAAAAACTTTTATTTATATATAATTGTTCTAATAAGTCTAAAGTAAAATAATGTGCTAACACAGAGATGTAGTTATTCCATAAAATGCTGGTATTTCAGTAATTAGCTGAGCTTGGTGGTGCATGCCTGTAGTACCAGCTACAGCTGATATGGGGAGGCTATCCTGAGAGGCAGGTGGCAGTGAGTTGAGACTGTGCCACTGCACTATGGCCTGAGTGACAGAGCAAGACCCTGTCTCAAAAAAGAAGTGACATTTCCCCACAAAAACCCCATCCAAAGGTCAGTAGCCTTAAAGATCAAAGGTAAAGTCATGAAGACGAGAAAGAATGAATGAAAAAAATGTAGAAAACTCAAAAAGCCAGAGTGCCTCTTCTCCAAATGATCGCAACACTTCTCCAGCAAGGGCACAGAATTGGGCTGATGCTGAGATGGATGAACTGACAGAAGTCTGCTTCAGAAAGTAGGTAATAATGAACTTTGTTGAGCTAAAGGAGCATGTTCTAGCTGAATGCAAAGAAGCTAAGAGCCTCCATGACATCTGTTTTCATTGGCTAGAAGATAGCTTCACTTCTTATCAATCTGGCTAACTCCTCTTTATCTTTAAGGATACAGACCAATTATCATTTATCTCCAGAAGCCTTTCTTTGTGCCTCTGCTTAATTTAGACACGTCATCTTTGGTCTCATGGAATCCTTATGACAGTGCTTAATCACAGAGTACTGCCCTTGTGAGTTTCTTTATCAATTTTTTCAAGCTATATATTTTTTGAAGATAGGATCTGTATCTGTTTACTCTTGTACACTGCAATTAGCACAAGCTCGTACATCAATATTTACTGAAAATATGCATTACCATCACAATCACAGTAGTTGACACTTGGATAATGTGTTACCATTATCAAAGCACTTTTTTGGAGTATATATATTATCTCATTTAATGAATAAAATAATCTCTTATAATTTTAACATGCATCAGAATCATCTGGAAGGTTTATTAAAACACAGATTTTTGAGTCTCCTCCCCAAAGTTTCTGATTCAGTAGTTCTGCGTGGCCTAATAATTTCATTTCTAACACTCTCAAGTGATGCTGCTTCTGCAGGTCTGGGGTACACACTTTGAGAACCACTGCCTTAGAACATTCCTGTGAAAGGTTAAGTGTTATTATTCCCAATTTACAGAGGAAATTGAAGCTCAGAGAGCAATGGCTTTGTAAGTAGTAAATTCAGAGCCTCTGAACTGCTTGTCTGCTTGTCATTGTACCATGAGAATATTAGTGAAATAGTAAATTTATTTCAATTCTACATAAAAGGCAGTTTTACATTATCAGATTCTGTCCTTAGGAGATTATAATTTGAAAATGAAAACATGTGCTCTTATGTGGTTTTTATTGCAATTTTCATTCGAATTGGTAGTCAAGTTGGACAGAATTGCAAACGTAGGAAGGAAGCACATTTCAACATTATTTCAAAATTATTACAGTAGAGTAGAAATAACTTTGAGTAGAAATGAAGCAGATAAAACGTGTTCTTCTTTTTCTTCTTTGTTCAAACGGGTTGATGATGTGATGTTATGGCTGAGATGATACTTAAAAATGTTTTAGTTAAAAAACTTTCCTAAAGTTGGTGTTTGGAACTTTCTATTCCTCCTGACTTTAATTTTTTTTTTTTTTTAGCTGTTATAGAGTAATATTTCCCTGGAGTTGGGTAGGGAAAAAAAAAGGAAAAAGAAATAGAGAGGAAACTAAATAATTCACAAACTGGGCAACTGAAAATGGCTGCAACTCAATAGAAACTGGTCTTGTTTTAAGACGAAGAAGGTGAAGGTATTAAATTTTTGCTGTGGAGTGTAGTCCTTCTAAGAAATAGGTTTTTGAAATTTTTCTTTTCTTTTCACGGGAAATCTGAAAGATTTTTCCTTTAAAATATATATTCTGGCCTCTTATTTCCAGTAAGATCTTATTCATGTTTTCTCTCTATCACTTGAAATATATGTAGAACCACACAAATAAACACAAAATGGGAATGCTGAAATTAGAAAGAATAAGCAATGAATTGCTGGGCTCTAGAAGGAAGGAATTTCCGCCAACTGTGGAATCTATGAGGGGCCGGGCTGAGAATCTATGAGGCTCTAAGACTCTTTTTGACCTTTTGGGAAAGCAAGGAGGTTCTCTACTTGCTCAACACAAAACAGGAAATTTTTCAATGGCTTTCCATCAAATGGAGATAAAAAGTGCAAACTCTGAACATGTTGGCAAGTGAGTAATCATTAAGTAACTTCTATTTGCTAAGCTTTGCTAGATTGTAGGCATCATATCCAATCAAACCATGTGCTTTCTGTCCTTTGAACTTACTCACTGGAGATAAGGTTACACCATTCCCTAAATGTACTAGACTTAACCTTTTCTTAGTGATTTCATGTTTGCTCTTTCCAGTGACAGATACACTCTGCCTAAATCTTAGAATATCTTGTACTTTCATGGAATTGTGGTCTTAACTCAAATTATACCCTCTCAGAGACGTCTTCATCAACAAGTCTAAGATCAGCCACTGCCATCATCTCTTCCCCATCTCTTTCTGACATCTAACTAATTTTCTTCATTGCATTTTTTAACTACCTAAACATTATACACACACACACATGCACCCAGACACATACATGCACATGTATATATATTATGTATATATATTTAAAATGTATTTGTAAGTGTAATAAAAGTATTTAAATATTATGTCTCTAAATTAAAAATAGATATATCAATAGAAATCTGAAAACCTGAACGAATGATTTTAAAGAGATACTATAAATCATAAAAATATAACAGAAACTGTAGAAATCCATGATAGTTCAATTATATTTATGATAGTGAAAAAGTCTTACCACATTCTTTAATCTAGGCTATTTTGCTGTTTGTTCTTTCAAAGTTTCAGGAAATTGTAATCCTCATGCTATACATTCAGAAAATAAGCCAATATTTGCCTGATAATAGAAGCTCAAAAAATATTATGCACAGAAGAAAATCTGAGAACAGTGTCATTTGTAGATGTCAACAACTTAAATAAATTACTGGCAATCTGAATATAAGAGTATATTGTGCTACAGTATTTAGTGAAAACTGCCTCTTTCCTCAGTAGACAGTTCTAATCCATAAGGAAAAGGCAAATAAATTTGTATAAAAAGCAGAGGGCCTTGCAGAAGAGAGGTAAAACTATAGCAGATAACGTATTGTCCTAAGTTGCCAACAGACTACCTCCAATAACATTTCCACCTAAGAGCACTGTACTTATGAATTTCCTCAAAGTCTTAGTGAATAAATAATCCTCATGTTATATAAGCTTTTCTAAACATATAAAATGAATAATAGTCAAAACTATTTTCCTATTAATGAAGAATCTCCTAAGATATTTTCTGGCCTCCCTCAATTTACTGGTGAATTATCTCAAAAAATTTTAATGAACACGTAATTCCCAGATTATATGTACTCTTTTAAACATGAAAAGATGAAGGTTAACTGATAGGTTTCAAAAAGCTATATATTGGTCAGGCACAGTGACTCATGCCTGTAATCCCAGGACTTTGGGAGGCTGTGGTAGGTGGGTCATCTGAGGTCAGGAGGTCGAGTCTAGCCTGGCCAATATGGCAAAATCCCTTCTTTACCAAAAATGTCAAAATTAGCCAGGAGTGGTGGCATGTGCCTGTAATCCCAGCTACTCAGGAGGCTGAGGCAGGAGAATAGCTTGAACCCAGGAGGCGGAGGTTGCAGTGGGCCTAGATTGTACCACCGCACTCCAGCCTGGGCAACAGAGAGAGACTCTGTCTTAACAAACAAAACCAAAAAGCTATATATCTCTGCTGCATCAATCAAATATAGCACATCTACAAAATCATAGATCTACTTCATTCAAAATGTGCAAAATCCCAAAATAAAATGCAGTAGATAATCTCCTGTAAAGGAGCCTAAGGAACTGGCAGTAATGTAACATTTCATATATAGAGAGAGAGATCCAGGAGCAATTCCATTGTTTATATATCTCTGTTGTTAGATAACTTCATACCCTTGGACAAAATGAAATCTTCATAGCCTTGGACAAAATGAAGAACGATGGTCTTTAATGTGTAACACCTGTGAAGATGGAGCTGGCGTTGACAGAGAGGTGGACTCTTCTGGAATAAGAATAGGGTGGTGTGGGGAGCAACAGAATAAAAATGAGTCTGCTAGGGACTATTTAATATTGTAATAATCTCATAAATTTTAAGGACAATAGGACATTTACCACCTGGCCTGTGGACACTCTAGTTGGTTAGGGAGAGAGAAAACTTGGAAAAAAGATAAAAGAATGAAAAAAAAAGTAAAAGGCAGAGCAAGAAATGATGCTGATGGATCACTACCAAAGAAAGATTGCCTTATCTTTCGCTAAGGGTTCAGCAATTTCTGTCACAATAAATCCTGGTATCAAGTGATTTTGCCCCACCCCATCTATAGATCAACAGGCATTTTCTGTTAAACTAAAAATGTATAGAGTTTTCATTTTTCCTGAGCATTTTACTACATTTTCCAAGAAACAAATAGACACAAACATTTTAATTTTTAGGTAATGGATACATAGCATGTATTATATTGGTGGTATTTGTAGTTATAAATATTTAGTTTTTGTTGTTGTTGTTTTTTGAGACAGAGTCTCGCTCTGTTGCTCAGGCTGGAGTGCTGGAGTGCAGTGGTGCTATCGGAGATCACTGCAACCTTTGACTCCTGGGTTCAAGTGATTCTCCTGCCTCAACCTCCTGAGTCGTTGGGACTACAGGTATGCACCATCACACCTGGCTAATTTTTGTATTTTTAGTAGAGATGAGGTTTTGCTATGTTTGCCAGGCTGGTTGCAAACTCCTAACCTCAGGTGATCCAACCACTTCAGCCTCTCAAAGTGTTGAGATTATAGGTGTGAGCCACCATGCCTGGCCAATATTTAGCTATTTTTGTAGCATGTCATATTTACATACGTAACACACACACATATTGGTACAAAATAATAAAAGTATATCGGCACTGGACTCACGTTACATATTTATATTAAATAGAAGGGATTTTTAAAGTTTAGATTTTAAAAATCTATTCGAGTATTTGTCATATTGTATATTCTGCAGTGTATACTATATATTTTAGGCGAAAACATCTTTTAGAAAATCATTGTGTGGTGAAATAAAGATATTATAGTGGCCAAAAATATTACTGAAGGTTAGTGCTACGTATTAAGGATCAGGGTAGCAGCACAATATAAGCCCCCTGACTTCATGAAGTTTACATTTTATTGAGGGGAGCGTGTGTACGTGTGGAAAAAGACAATATGCAAACGTAGAAGTAACTAGGTTTATGATGGAGTCAGAGAGGTTGCAGTGCAGTGTGAGGACCAAGTTGGAAACAAGAATGTGGTCAACTCTTTTGAGAAGTTTTATCATGAAATGAAAGAGACGAATCTTTTGGATGCTGGAATAGAAGTGGGGACAAGTGAGGGCTGTTTTGTCTTTTTCTTGTTTTCGGGTGATGGCTACGAGAGCCTGCTTGTTGATAATTCAGCAGACAATTCAGTAGAGAGGCAGGTGTCTGAAAAAGAAAGCAAGGGAATAAGAATGGGGAAGAGGAGGAGGAATGGGTTTCTGAGTGCTGGAGGCAAAGCATCTTTTCTGAGAGAAGACAAGGATCACAACAACAGGTGAAGGCTGGCTGATGGGTGTGCTGATGGGATGACTTGAGAATTCTTTGATAACAAATCTCTTAAGAAAATTTATGGGTAAATAATTCCCAGAAGTGTGGAGAGGGAGGACTGAGGGGAAGATAAGAAAGCACACATTTGGAGTAATTTTTAACTTCCAGAAATAATTCAAACTAGAAACACGTATTGAAAATTTAAGGCAGTATTGTTACAACCTATTTGAGGTTGTAACACTCTCTCTCAATCTCTTTCTCTCTCTTCGTCTGTGTGTGTGTGTGTGTGTGCACACACACACGCAAGAGAGAGAAAGAGACAGAGAGAAAGGGCATTTTACTTTATTTTCATTTAATTATTTTATGCATATTGTTCAACAATTCAAGTTGTACTAGAAGTCTTGAGCTCTGAAGGAAAAGAATTTTGGTTTATTTGTATCTTCTAGTGTGAACCTCTATTTTTATACATAATATACATACATGAAGTTCTTTATCTATTTTATTGTTATAACTAAAATTTTTTCTATATTATATAACCAGCAGGTTCTTACTCACTGCCCGCAGCAGCCTCTCTCTACTATTGGATGTAATTAAATTCATATTCAGAGCTTATAACATTATTACTACATGAATAGTATGGCTTTCTGCTGAGCCAATCATGTATGAGGATTAACCATCATGTGCTTTTTAATTTTTTTCTGGAGTGAATTACCTAATTTACTTCTATTTGCTCACCTGTCTATGCTTTGTGGCTAACTTCTAAACTCTCCAACCACTTCTCAACAGAATTTTATACTAGATTAAAATATGAGATAAACTATCAGTACCTTTTTTCTTCAGAAAAGGGAAACTGATAGAAGTTTTGGAAGAAGATTTCCAAAACCCCCTGTCCCTTTGTCCTCCCTGGACAGCATGCTCTCAGGGTCTCCCCTCAACAACTTGTAGGCCTTCACTCGAACATCAGCCCTGGGTCCCAGATCCCATGTCTTCCTTTTCCTCAGTTTCCTCCCTCATTTTGCTGGAGTACAGGGTGCATGGGGGGTTAACTTCTAAAGATTTTTCTTCAAATGCTATGGATCATAGTCAATTTTTAGTTTGGTGGGCTTTGGAACTTAGGTTAAAAAAATTATTTAATCTAACACACAATAATCTTCGAGCTTCTAGATAACTAGATAGCTTCTCCATTATCTTCTAGTTTCTAAGAAGATTGCTCCAGGATCTTCCATATTCCAGTGATTCTTTCAGTTTTCATGAATCTTCATATGTGGACAGTTAATATTCACAGATAATCTTAATGGATAGTGCTGCCATATCAGTTTCCCTGAAATTTTCCTATGGCGGGCCTTGGCATAAGTCTTTCCTAATTCACTGTACCTGGAAGTTAGAGGCCTTCATCAATCTGGGGAAATTTTTGCATTATTTATTTTACCATTTTCTCCCTGCTTTATTTTCTGTTTTCTCTTCCTGGTATTTCTACTATTTGGATATTGAACCTTCTGAATTGACCCTCACATTTTCTTTTTTCCCCGTATTTTCCTTTTCTTTATACTCTTTTTTTGGAGGAGTAGGGGTTGAATTTATATTCCAGTATTTTTGTCAATGTCTAACATTTTTGAGTGTTGTATTTTAATTTCCTAAATCCCTTTTTTCCTCTGGTCATTACTTTTTCAGACACCAGGTATGTTTTCTAACTCTTTGCACATATCAAATAGATTTAAATGTTTTTCTTCAGATCTCTATATCATTTCTGTTTCATTGGGGTTATATTTTCTACCAGAACCTGTTAATTTATTAGTTTTATCTGCCTTTCTTATTTGCGGCATTCTCCCACATTTGGTTACTCTCAGCTTTCTGGGTGTATTGATGAGTAAAGCCCTGAAAAGATGATCAACGGGTGTCTAGCATGGCTGGAGTGGGTGACTGATGAGCTATGTTTTAGGTCATCAGCCTCCTTTTCTTGGTGTATGCCCTATTATAGAATTTTCAAGTCTTCATTCTGGTGTCATTTAGCCTCCCCATTGAGAGATACTTCCATCTTTCACTTTGTGGTGGCAGTGGGAGTTTGGCATGGGGAAGATCTAAGAGTGGCTGCTAGTATCCCAGGAACCAGGAAAGAAATGAGACTAGATTCTCTGTACTAAACATGCAAATGGGCAATTATTCAGTGCTATGGTCTGAATGTTTGTATCTCCATAAATTTATAGAAAATCTAATTACCAATTTGATGATACACAGAGGTGAGGTCTTTGGGGAGGTATTGAGCTCATGAGGGTGGAGCCCTCATGAACGGGACTAATGCCCTTATACAAGAGGCCCCACAGAGCTTCCCTGCCCCTTCCCTCATGTGAGGACACAGCAAAAAGACACCATCTGTGAACCAACTAGAGAATCCTTACAGCAGACACTGAATCTGCCAACACCTTGATCTTGGACTTCCCAGTCTCCAGAACTATGAGAAATAAATTTCTGTTGTTTATAAGTTACCTCTTCTATGGTGTATCAGGCCCTTGTTGCATTACCATAAATAAATACCTGAGACTGGGCAATTTATAAAGATAGGAGGCTTGATTGACTTACAGTTCTGCATGCTGTACGGAAAGCATGGTGCCGCATCTGCTCAGCTTCCGGTGAAGCCTCAGGCAGCTTTCAATCATGGCAGAAATCAAAGGGGAAGCCAACACATCACACAGTGAAAGTAAGAGTAAGCAAGAGAGACAGACAGTGGCAGGGAGGTGCTACACACTTTTAAATGACCAGCTCTCATGAGAACTCATTCACTATTGTGAAGACAGCACCAAGCCAGAAGGATCTAACTCCGTGACCCAAACACCTCCCACCACTGGGCCCCAACTACAGCACTGGGGATTATACTTCACCATGAGATTTGGGCAGGGACACAGATCAAAACCGCGTCATGTGGTATTTTGTTACAGCAGCCCCAAAGCACTAAAACACGGAACAGTACCTCATAGCTGTCCTCTGCTAAGTAAGCTGTTACTGAGTCAAAGGTCTTGTTGTTGTTGTTGTCTGTTTTTCTCTTTTTCACTTTTTAGATTGAGATAAGATCTGCCTATGTTGTCCAGGCTGGTCTCTTAACTCCCAGCTTCAAGCCATCCTTCTGCCTCAGCCTCCCAAAGTGCTGGGATTACAGGTGTGAGTCACAGAACCCGGCCTCAGTCCAAAGGTTTGGTGCAATTTTTCTAGAGAATAAATCTCCTTAATAGAGAAGTGGTGAAGGGGGTGGGGCCTCATGGAGTACAGCTGGAGTTTGGATATCAACTCCTTACAGGGTAGCAAGCAATTTCTTTTTTTCTTTCCAATTTAGTGCTCCATTCTGCAGTGTGGGATGCAGGTTATCTTTAGTTCCTGGACCTCCTAGGGTGTCTGTAAAGTGAGTGCATTTACTCCTCATTGATAGCTGCTTCTGCATAGTGTATACTAAGGTGCCTCAAAGAATACAGCAACACAGTATACACCACTATGGTCAGAAACAGAGATATCTGAAATTGAAATACTATAACTACGTGTGGTGACAATGTCCAGAATGTGACAAAAAGAATGAAAAGATCTGAAAGTACAGAAGAAAAGCGAATTAGGGATAGTTCAGAGAACGGAAAGGACCAAGACCATTTGGAATATAAACTCATGGATGTTTAGGTCACTAAGGATGATTACAGGAATGGAAATATATACAGGAAAAAGATAAAAAATCAGTAAATGTGAGGAGGACGATGCCAGGAACTATGAGGAATAGCAAACGGGGTAGCCAGATGGCACATGCCTCAAAGAAGCTAGTGACTTTGAAAGAGGAGGGAGGACAAAAGTTTTGGAGGAAACAAGGATGGATTAGGAGGACACCTATCTCCCTCCTGGGTTTGAATTCTAACCACTTGACTTGTGAACCCTTAACCAACTTCCACTGAGAGAGCCACAGCGAAAGTACTGTCCTCCAGGGACAGCCTGTTTCTGTTAGGGCAAGGAATTAAAAAAAAAAAAATTCATTAGAGGCTACAAGACAGTTAGTTGACCACAGAGCTGGATATCCAGGGGATACAAAGAAATAGTTTGAGAAAATGGAAGGAGGACATGGATTTAGATGAGCAAATGTATTCTGCAAAATGGGATCAGAAATCCTTAGTGGTAATCAATGGCTTCGAAAGCAAAAGCATAGAGGAGTTAATGTTTAAGTTAAAGCCACGAACCCCACATTTTGGTAGAATTTCAGGGCAGCTGCTGCATCAGTAGTGTAAGATGGTGTGATATCTTGGGGAAGGAAGGTGAAGGGGTTCTGAGTTACGTCACCCGAAAATGTGCCACTTTAGAAGAAGGATCACCTTCAGGCAATTGAGAAAAAGCCACAGAGGATGAACTGTCTACCATTCCCTCTATCTGCCTGAAAACAGAACATGAATTCCTCTTACGAAGACCCTACCCTCGCTCAGCTTCCAGTACAAGGAATGGGAGAATGACCTGATCACTGGAGAAAAGATGGTACTGATGCTATGCAAATGAAGCTTACTAGCCAGCCCTCATCTACCATTACTTTCCCCTATACTTGTCCCACAACTTTCTGTCTCAGAAGCTCAAAATCCTTTTATTTTTTCTGGTCACTTCTCTGTAAATGTACTGTTCTTTTGTTAGGATGCTATATGAGCCTAAATTCTAACCAGCTCTGAGTTACTCATCACGGAGTTCTCCCATATGTAGGCATGTGTTAATAAACTTCTGTTTGTTTTTTTGTCTTGCTAATCTATATTTTGTCAGTCTAATTTTCAGAGCCCTAGTCAATGAACCTAAGACAGGTAGAGGACAAAGTTATTTTCTTCTCTTACAAAGGGTATAAGTATAATCAATCTTAATAAGTGCCTCTTGATCTACCAAGAGTATTGGTAATCAGCCTTTGGTTTAAATCTAAATTTTTGATGATAGGTGAATAATTAATATTATTTTACAATGATATTTCTAATGAAATGCAAACAGTAGTTACAATAAGTAGTACAAAAAGAAGCATTCCAATGGTTTACAAACAGTATGATCCCACTTTTAAATGTAAAGATACACAAACATATTAATTTTGGTTATTTCTGAGGTTTTGGGTTTAAACTGGATAAGGTTCTGAATTTTTACATTATTTATAATAAATATATTAGAATACTTCTTTTCAATACAGAAAGAAACAACACAAATTTTAAAAATATATCACAACTACAGGAATTACATCCTCTTCTTCCTTATACATGGGTCTACTTTTTTTTTTTTTTACAGAAAAATGTTGTTAGTGAAGGCTTTAACTTAATAAACAAGTTTGCTTTTGACATATACAAAGGCCATTAAATTGAATTAACACTTGAAGCCAGCTATTTGCAACTAAATTCATCACCCAAATTACTAGGAAAGCGATTAAAACAAGAAGGAGGAAAAAAAAAAAAAGAGATCTCCTGAACCTGCCTGAGAATTACTGAATCAAAAATTCCCTGAGTGCATGATTATTCTGATTAGATAATATATAAAATTTTGAAGCCACTCTCACAAGAAAGGTACAAAGAAAAAGAAATTAAATGATATCTAATTAATCATTAACAATTTAAATTAGCAGGTAGATGGGACTAGTCACCATGTTTCTCTTTTTTCTTTTTTTTTTTTTTTTAGTATGACACTAGAGTCTTAGATGGAGTAAAGGTATTCCATTGTATTCTTCCAGCTGATCACAGGAAAAAAAAAAAAAACCCTGGAGAAAATATGAAAGTCACCTATAGAAGACTCTGAAAGTAGAGGAAAAAAAGGCAAATTGTTCAGGGACTTCAGGAATCAAGGAACCACTTGGAGGAATTCCCTCTTGTTTGTTTGCCTCTGCCTTGTTTCTTGTATGTCCCTACCTGGCCAGTAGAAAAGGCCGCAACCCAGAAATGTGTATGGGTTCCCCAAAAGGCCTACTTCCCAAATAAAAGTTCCCCAAAAGGCCTATTTGGTCTAACAAAAAAAAAACACTGGTCAAAGCTGGCCCAACAGGACAGAACATTTTAACCATATCTACCTATTGTCCAGACCAATATCAGAGAAAAAACTGCCATTTCTCTCCTCTAACAAGTGAATTCTTCTGAAATGGTCTGAAAGCAGTTCACCTTTTTCACAGATGAAGGGTTTGAGAACCAGATGCTGTCTGTCTTGAGTGTTGCGGGAGCTCTGTGGACTCTGAGAGCAGCCCCTATCATGCAACCTGGGTTCTGCTCTATCTTCTCAGAACCCGTTAAAAATCCTGCTCCAATTTCTCAAAGAACTAAAACCAGAACCACAATTTGATTCAGCAGTCTCTTTCACAGCTACCTACCCAAAGGATAAGAAGCCACTAGAGTAAAAAGACACCTGCATTTGTACGTTCATTACAGCACTATTCACAATAGCAAAGTCATGGAAGCAACTTAAGTGTCTATCAATAGGCGACTGGATAAAGAAAATGCAGTCGATATATACCGTGGAATAATACTCAGCCATAAGAAAAAATGAAATCATGTCTTTTGCAGCAACATGGATGGACCTGGAGGTCATTATCCTAAGTGAAATAACTGAGAAACAGAAAGTCAAATGCCACATGATCTCACTTACGAGTGGGAGCTAAATAATGCGTACACATGGGCACAGAGAGTAGAATGATAGGCACTGGAGACTCGAAAAGATGGAATGGTGAAAGAGGGGGTGAGGGATGGGAAATTACCTATCAGGTACAATGTCCACTACTTGGGTGATGGTTAAATTAAAAGCCTAGACTTTGCCATTACGCAGTATATCCATGTAACAAAACTGCACTTGTACTTCCTAAATCTAAAAATATAAATAAAATATAGAAAGGAATCCAGCAATACCAAAATGTCCTGCTACAGGGCCACTGAACCATCCATGGCTATGGTATATTCATTCCTTTTCTGAGGGCCAACATTCCATGATTAATGAAAAATTGACTCTTCTCTTGAAGCTTTTTACCTTGGCTTTTTCTAGAACAAATTCTTGACCTCTTCAACACACTTATCTAGGTGATCTCTGAGAGTTTTCAGAATTTTTTTGATTAACTTTCCTTACTCTTATTGCTTTTGTTATGGAATTAGCATAAGTGATAGGCCAAGTCGCACCTTGATGAATCGTAATCAGGATCATGTTTTCCAAAGCTATATGCAGAACTGCACAAAACCGTGCAAAAATGAGCAGTTGGAAATTTTAAAAACCTAACTTTTCTCTTTCCTTGAATAACTGGATAAGCTTGAGTAAATTATTAAAACCCTTAATACCTTGGTCTGCACACACCACTGTATATTCTTTACATCTCAGAAACACTACAAATGTACAATGTTTCAAGAGTGGGGGAGTCTTTTGGATTCTTTAAAAGGAATGATAGTATATTATACTCAACAATAATATTTAATTTTGTTAAATAACAATGGTGAATACTCTCGCCGGGCGCGGTGGCTCAAGCCTGTAATCCCAGCACTTTGGGAGGCCGAGGCGGGTGGATCACGAGGTCAAGAGATCGAGACCATCCTGGTCAACATGGTGAAACCCCGTCTCTACTAAAAATACAAAAAATTAGCTGGGCATGGTGGCGCGTGCCTGTAATCCCAGCTACTCAGGAGGCTGAGGCAGGAGAATTGCCTGAACCCAGGAGGCGGAGGTTGCGGTGAGCCGAGATCGCGCCATTGCACTCCAGCCTGGGTAACAAGAGCGAAACTCTGTCCCAAAAAATAAAAAAATAAAAAAAAATAAAAATAAAATAACAATGGTGAATAAAAGAATTAGTTATCTCTCTGTTTTTCACTTCTGCAACCTGCTGCTCTGTAATGGAGTTAGTGTGCTTGTCAATCTCCTTTAAAGATCAGGTGAAGCAGGGCCTCAAAGTAGACTTTCATCTTAAAGGTCTTTTAACTTCCATTTAAGCCTTGATTTTGCTGTATGCATTTTGCTTCAAATAACAAGTTAATTTATGTTGTATTCAATTATAAATACAAAATAGTGCCGGTGTTGAACAGTATCTAGTCAACAGCAAGAATATATGAAAAAGTCTTTTCAATTTTTTCTTCCTAAGACTTAGAATAGTACATAATAATTATACTCTTTCATGTTAAAATAGTGTACGATTATATTAACAGATTCTGCTTTTTTGGATATTTTAAAAATAAAAAACAAAGGAATGTGTATTATATTGAATCCATTTATATGTTGGAAAACGAATTTAGAATCTCATTTTTGAACCTGAAGTACCTATTTTCTTCATCTTGGTGTCAGCCACGGTGTTTAATAGATGCATCATTTCTGACAATAGCACTTAAGACTGTTTACCTTGGTTTGTTCTCTGTAATTATACTCTTGCTAATTTTCATCTATCATTTGTTTTCCTTTTTACCAAACAAAAATTGTTAAGGGTATTAAGAAGAATGATGTTGAAGTAACTGAAGTATCTACTACATCTTTCTGCATGGAAAAATAACACACTGGACTTAGGAGAAATATAGTTAAACACGCAAATCCATTTGTAAAACAGTTCTCTGAGGAAGATGAGAGCTGTGGCTAACTAGGTTTCTCTTTTATGAAAATGTAAGGAAGTGGAAAATCCTGCTAGAATTAATGCCACTGGTATTTTGACACCTGCTATTTTATTAGATTGGATACTTATGGGAGAAAATGTTCCAGGCTTTCAAGTGATTACAACTGCTCTGTACTCTCAAAAGCAAGTCAAGTCAAAATAAAACAAAACAACTTTTCACATGGAGAAAGGTGGAAGTAGCGCATAAGGTACTCTGGGCATTTCTACATGATGCATGATGACTGCAAGCATGTCTAGCGTGCTACTCTTCCACTCCCATTAAACTCATCATGCATACAGAGTGACTAGTTAAAAGTGTATTTCTCCTTTCAGCCTCGAAGGCCCATGAAGGCCAGAGTACCATCTGTCTTGGTCCCTGCTTAGTCTGCAGGTTTGGATAGGTTTGGTTTTTGGTCATTCAATTTACACATTTTGAACTAAATTGTGCTGATGTGGCTATATAACCCAGAATGCCACAGAGAAAAAGAAGAAAATTTAAGATCACTATTGACTGGGAGAAATGTCTTCAAATCATGAATCAGGCAGATTAAGACCAACATACGCAGGCTCTGACATAATGTCTGTATAACCAGACTTTAATCACAAGTTCAGAGTCAGTGGCTAGCAGAGAATAAAAAGTCGTTTTGTAACTACAGGGGTATTCTTTTATCTCTATGGTCTTTCGGTGGAAGAAACCCCCAGAGAGCAACATGGTCCAAAGGTATCAACTGGGGCACATGATGACTGTGTGATTTTCTTCTTTTAGGTAAAGTCGCAATAGGTGGGGATGGAGTTAGGGAGAAATTCTCATAATAGCTCAGGCTGTGCTCTATATCTCAGAAAATTGAGCACCTGTGATTTACCAATTTAGCAAATCAGAGGACAAAATAGCATGGATAGGAAATTTTCTACCTCAGTAGAATGTGGAGCCGAAAATGGAACACTCATCATTCAATTTGAGAAGGGGCTTCAAATTACCCAGGCAGAAATAGAAAGGGGGCATGAGCACCTTATATATTTTATTCATTGACTTTATATAAAATCATGAGAAAATTAAATATGTAATCATACCATTACGTTAGGAAAAGTTGAAAAGTTGAAAGGAACACTAACCTGAAGATCCAGACAATGCTTTATCATAAGAAGAAATGGCTTTTATGAGGCAGACAACTGCTGAAGAGAATGAAACTGATATGAACAGGAATAAAATATGGAAGCCTATATTAAAATTTAAAATAATGGTTAAAAAATTTAAGGTTATCTATGTATCAGAGGTAATGAATATAGAAATAAGTGTTTCAAAAAAATAGTTGATTGATGAGGAGTAAAAACTTAATAATCTCATCATGGGTCCAGGCATGGTGGCTCATGCCTGTAAACCCAGTCCTTTGGGAGGCCGAGGCGGGCAGATCATGAGGTTAGGAGATCGAGATCATCCTGGTTAACACTGTAAAACCCTGTCTCTACCAAAAAATACAAAAAACTAGCTTGGCGTGATGGCATGCGCCTGTAGTCCCAGCTACTCAGGAGGCTGAGGTAGGAGAATTGCTTGAACCTGGGAAGCAGAGGTTGCAGTGAGCCAAGATTGTGCCACTGCACTCCCTCCAGCCTGGCAACAGAGGAAGACTAAAAAAAAAAAGAAAAGAAAAAAAGAATCTCATCATGTGAATAAGAAGATAAAGATAGATTAATGACTTAGCCACTTTATGCCTCTGCTTCTTATTTGCAAAATACACAAACATAATACTACCCATCTCCTAGGGCTATCGTAAGTCTTAACTCATTTAACACATGTATGTGCCAAGAACTGTACATACCACACTCTCTATGAATATTTGCTATTATTACAAAAAACGATAATTTCATTAAGCTCCTAATATATGCAGTATATAATTACTAGAAGTATAAAGGCTAAACCCACTGACACACTAATAAAAGTTGTTCAGATAACTAACAGAAAACCGAAATAGACAGGAAGAGCTCTCTGTCCTAAAATAACCCTAATGGCTAAAGAGCAAAAAATAGGAAAATACACAGACTAGTCATTTTTATGGTCAGTTTGGTAAACAGGCAGCTTTCTGCTTTGCCAATTAAAACACTTACAAGATAACAAACCATTTGTTTTCCAAAGTAAATGTTTGGCTCAATTGATTTTTCACTTATTTCTTAAAAAAATATCAAGATTGTTTTTAATGGCATTCTTCTAGGAAAATCCATGCAGCAATGACTACTGTCAGAGGTAAACCATCAAGAGAGACCGAGCGTGGTTTTCAATGGCAGCCAATCGTACAGTGGAAAAGAAATGGTATGAAATTAGATGCCATGCCGACTACCATGGTAGATAAATAGGAGACAGTAATAGAAATTCAAGCTGACAGGGCCCTTAATTGTTCTTCTTGTCCAAGTCCGTACCTGTACTTTCATTTACACATAAGAAAACTGGAGATCAGAAAAGTGAATTAACTGGAGAAAAATAGCCTAGCTTTTAACTTTTAACAGAGCAGTTACTAAGACAATAAACCTTGGCCCTTTATATAAAGATCTCTCTAATATTCCAAACTGGTGTGTGTATATGTGTGTACGTGTGTGTGTGTGTCTGCGTGTGTTTGGTGTGTTTTCCTAACCAGTAGACTATGAGAGATAAGCTATTTAGCTCTCTTGCTCTCTTTCAAAAGCTAAAATATTTTGTTGCTTGATATCTACAGAATAGAAACTTCAAATAACTTCTATACATATTATTTTATTCAGATCCCTGAATAGCCCTATTAACCACCCAAGGCAAACATTGTTACCACATTTTATAGATAAAGATATCAATGTTTAAAGAGGTCTCAAAAGCAAAAAAATAGCAGAAGGCAAGGTGTGTATCCTAGACTTAATGAATGCACGATGGAGAGTCTTAATGTTTTACGACTTGTACATTTTGAAACTGGTGGAGTACTTTTTTTTTTCTTTTTTTTTTTGAGACAGACTCTCACTCTGTAGCCCAACTGGAGTGCAGTAGTGCAGTCTTGGCTCACTGCAACCTCCACTTCTTCCTGGGTTCAAGAGATTCTCCTGCCTCAGCCTCCCGAGTAGCTATTGTTACAGGCATGCACCACCACGCCTGGATAATTCTGTGTTTTTAGTAGAGACAGAGTGTCTCCATGTTGGTCAGGCTGATCTCAAACTTCTGACCTCAGGTGATCTGCCCACCTCGGCCTCCCAAAGTGCAGGGATTACAGGCGTGAGTCACCATGTCCAGCCAAAATTAGTGGTATATTTAACTAATTATTAAATGCATATGTATATAAGCTATACTGTTTGATTCCTCTTTCTTCATTCCTTTATTTTTGAAGTAAACAAAAAGAAAACCCTGTGACACTATAGTCAATAATTGCTAATTGTTTATTTAAAAATAACTAACAGAGTATAATTGGTTTGTTTATCCTAAAACACAAATGCTTGAGGTGATGGATACCCAGTTCTCTGTGTTGTTCACTCATTCATGCTAATACCAAAATATTTCACGTATCCCATAACATATACCAACAAAAATTAAAATTAAAAAAATTAAATATTAAGTAAAAAATCCCAACCCTGTAATTTACTGTCTTGCAATCATTTCTCAGGGTGTAGGGAAGGCTCCTTTTTGTCAGGGTTTTCAGACCCCTGGCCTGGAGTGTGTTCTTCCTGGGTTCTTCTGGAAAGCCACTCAGAGATCTGAATTTTTAAGAAAGAGAAAGCAAAGACCTGAAGATCAATATGGGAAAATGTACATTGTTAGGATGTGGAAAAGGGGAGTTAATTCAACAAAGAATAAAAATTCAATTGGTGTAACGGCCAGATCGGTCTGCAAAGCAAAAGCTGAAGACAGGTCAAAGAGAGAAAAGACTGGATTAGCTAATTACGGAGTGGGTGAGGAGTCTGAACACCTTTGTTAGTGCAGCAAAGTCTCAAGGCTAAAGGAATGAAATGACTGTGAGAGGGTGAGGATAGTAGCTGTGATTTATAGATTGGAAAAATGTGATGGATGAAAGAAAGTAAGGATACAAAACCATGGCTCACCATTTGGGCAAAATATGATCTGATCCATATCTACATTAGTATAATACATTGATTTGGTAGCAACCATGCTCTTAGATCCTCTAAATTAAAAATAAAAATAAACCAGATAGATTGATAGGTCACAACAAAACTGCAAGTGCTTGTAAGAAGAGTGAAGAAAGGTAATACAGTAAATGAGATGGAATATATGATAATGAGAAGAGTCCTCAAGGAAAATGCTTCACGAAGACAAGGTCAAGAGCACTACTGGACAAGCTGATAGGCACCCTAATGAATAAGTGATTGTCTGCTATAAAATCATCATACCATTCATAACGCAGGTATATAGCTGAGAAACATTCACAGAGTGCCAAATTTGTATCTATTGGGGAAGTTTTTGTAAGATTACATGGAGGCTACAGATAAATACACAGAGCAGAAGGTTAATCTGAGTCAGACAGAAAAAAAAAATGTTTGCTGTGTGAAATATAGTCAGGGTTTCTTGGGCCACAGTAGCAAAAGGAATACTGAGAATGAATGGCAGCCCTTCAGCAAGAAGTAATTGGCCCTTATTATTTTAAATTATATTTAATAATGAAAAACACTTATTTATAGAATTAGTAAATTGGAAACTTTAGGTCAATGTATCTGATTATTGTTCTCACAAAACATTAATTATAAGAGTAATATGTAGGTTATTGTAAATAACACCAAGTAAAGCACTCTAAAATAATTGAACTTTCACAGATATTTTTCAAATATGAGTTTATAAGTGGTTAGCATAAATAAACTCAAGAATGGCTTGGAATCTCTGAACACCTCAAGTAGTATTAGGACCAATATATTTGGGTCAAGATATCAGATACTCTGCTTTTTGATAAGTTCTGTAAAATGGTAGAGCTTTTTTTAGTGCAAATCCACTGAAATAATTATAAATGGTTTCAAGAATGGAGCACTTACTATATACCTGGCATTGTTCTAAGTGTTTTACCAATATTCACTCATTTAATCTTTACACTTACACTCTGAGATGGGTTCCAGTACTGACAATCTATATACGAGAATATTGAAGAGAATGTGATTAACATGTCCAAGCTCCTTCAGCTATATAGCATCAGAGCCAGATGTCAACTCAGACACTGTCCCCAAATCCCATACACTTAATCAGCTAGGTGGTATCAGAGCCAGATACTTACTCAGATGCTCTCTCCCTAGATTCCATACACTCTATTGCTTGAAATCAATGAAGGTAGGTGGGTGGCCCTTTAGTGGAATACAAATATGTGGAAATTGGCAGAAGGTAAATCAGAGATGTGGTAATAATGGGTCTTTCTATTTGAGTCACCACCTGCCTTAAAAAAAAATCTTTATCCTAGTGGTATTTTTTTGTTCTGACAATGAGTATATCATATGTCTAGATATATCTCACAAAGCAATTATGTTATATCTCACTTTTGTATAATTAGAATTATAATAAGTTTGGATAAAACTATTATCTCCACAAATATATTTTACATATATACATATATACATAAATACACACACACACACACACACACACACACACACACACACACACACACACAAATATAACTTCCTGGGATCTCAAGGCTCTTTGATATCAAGTATATCTTCAAATCAGCAATAATACACTGAAGAAAGTAAGATCTAGAGGGCCAAATAATATGGAGAAAATCGGGGCCAGAAATAGTTTATAAAATCACTTGCCTCTTCCTGCCATTCAGGCACACAGAAGACAAACTTCTAGAAACAGACCCTTTTTCTCAAGTCTTACTTTAGAAATGTAAAAAGTCTCCAATGTGCATTGCATTTTCAAAATTAATTTGACCAAAAGACTGTGGAAGAATAACAACAACAAAAACGTATGCATGTTTCTTGTTTATTTCAAATGCAGTTTCTATAACCTTTGCAACTTTATTCTGTGTACAGATTCCTATTCTTCATGATTCTTATTCCATAGAACAGGGCAAAGTATTGACAAACTGCAACATGTTAGTTTCTAAAATGCATCTTTAGTTTCATGTAATTCTGATTTATTTAAAGTTATTATTAATAAGACAAAATGTGGCACTTCCTCACTCCCTACTGAACCCAAATAGCTCAAATCTTCATAAGATTTTTATGCAGCAGGTGGGGTAGGAAGCTGAAATAGTCCATAAATATGTAAGAGTCCAGCCCCAGAACACACAGATGTGTCTATCTTTTACATTCCTTTCTTGTGTCTAATTCTCTTGGTAGCCACTTCCTGATTTCCCTTCTGTGCCTGAGTATTTTTGGCTTCAATTTTCATGCTGTCTCATTTGTATTTTATGGAACTCAACAACAAAGGTAGTTTCTTTTGGGAACTTCATTTCCTAAGCTCTTTTTACTTTAAGAACATCGGATTTTAGATTCAACTGGAAGTTATTTGTTTGCAATTGAGAGTAACTGAAAGCAAAGAAAAGGCAGTCATTTATCACCAGCAAAGTTTTCCTTTCCCAAATATAGTCAGAACAAGCAACTGCACTATTTAATATGACTCTCCTTTTGGGTTCATCTATGTAGAGATATTGATAATGGTCATTTGTCCCAGCTGAAGTCAGCCTTTATATTTGTTTCCATTTATGCTTACCCTATAAATCATCAAGCACATAAAATTAAACAGGCATTCACATACAGGCTTGAATGATGACTGTGTTTGGTTAAATGCGTTCTGCTACACATCTTGTTAATAAGACATGCAAAAAAAACCTCTCACTTTTTTGATAAAATTTTTCTTTCACTTTTCTTAATCTTGGCTTAGTCTTTTATCCATCAAACCTGTTTGTTCCCACTGGATGGAGGATGCCAGGGGATACATCATTCCTTCCAGGTAGATGGCAGTGCTTATGGGAGGTGATAAATCATTTTGTCATTTCAAAAAAATCACAAATTCATCTGTTCCCACAGGAGATAATATTATGCTGTAAAGTAGCTATGGCTGCCTGTTTTTAATGTGGCACATGTCAGGGAGCTACTCACTGTATTGGTAACTCTGCTCATTGTTAACAAGAGATTAATTAAAAAGTTAACCCTTGTGATTACAGTTGCACTTGTATTTCACCCATTCTGGGTTGAGATCTAGAATCATTTCTCAGCAGCAAAAGGGTGCCCAAATTAGCTCTCCATCAAAGTCTCAAAAAAATAGAGGAGGAAGACAAGATCTGATAGCAGAAAAATTACTGAAATGGATCACCGTGGACCACCAAAGAATAACTTAGATATTACTCTGAAATTTACATAGACAACTTGCACGTTGCCTTTGAGTTGCCTGCTTAGAAAATAACTGTAATATTATTCTGAAATTTACATAGACCATTTGGACATTGCCTTTGAGTCACCTGCTTAGAGGTAAGAAACAAAGTCTCCCAGAGGCAAGAATAAAAAATTAGTAGTGAACAAATGAAAACTCCAATATGAGAGGACAAAGGAACTTCAAGCTCGTTCCCAAGGATTTCTTTCTGCTACTATTTTTTGTTTCACTTTTAAACCTACAGGACAACAACTGAGATCTGAGGGGGAAAAAAGAATCTTGCTTTGGGAGGCTGAAGTGGGTGGACTACTTGAGGGCAGGAGTTTGAGACCAGCCTGGGCAACATAGTGAGACCTCCTTCTTTCTAAAGAAATTTAAAAATTGGCTGAGTGTGGTAGTGCATGTCTGTAGTCCCAGCTATTCAGGAGGCTAAGGTGCAAGGATTACTTCAGCCCAGGATTTTGAGGCCACAGTGAGCTATGATTGTGCCAGTCCACTCCAGCCTGAGTGACAGAGTGAAACCCTGTCCAAAAAAATATATTAATAAAATGTAAAAGAAAAATCAGCAAGACATGGAAACTGACCAGATGTTTCCAGCTGATCAGGGATGAGAGAAAATGAAGGGCTTCCCAAAACACTCAAGACTGCTGATTTGTGCAATAGATTGCTAGGAAGAATGGTCTCTAAATAAGAGAGGCAGATACATTAGAAGGTTTGCAAGATGACGTTGAATTCAGTCCTAGGCATACTGATCTGTAAATTATGACCAAGGTTTTTGATTTCCCCTGGAGAGTTCTAAATGAATGTCTGGCACTTAGACAAGACTTGAGAAAGAAGCAACATTGCATGGTGGCAGGGGCCAAAGCTTTTGGTCAGGCTGTCTTTGGTTTGAGTCTCTGCTCTCTAACTTAGAAGTTATATGATCTTGATAAATTACTTAAATCTCTAAACCTCAGTTTCTTCAAGTATAAAATGAGAACAATCTCTACCCCAAGGCTTACATAAAGAGTGAGATAATATGTGCCTATCACAGAGTATACAATTTCCTGTTAAGCTGGTAGTTCTTAGGTGTTGGGGTTACAGGTGTGAGTCACTGTGCCCAGCCAGTTTAACCATCTCTTGACAAACTCTCCTTACTTCAGTACAGTGTTGACGCACACCCTGTTCACAGAGCATTTCCCATAGCACACAGTGATTTTCATAAAACTGAAATCCCAGAATATGCCTTCCCATTTCTCTGAGGGTAAAGTGTATACTTGTTACAGTATCCTACACAAACTTTCAGGCTCTGGATACTGTCTCCCTTTGGAATTTTACCTTCCACGCCTCTCTGATATGGGCCACATTCTCAAGCAGCACTAAACCACTTGCAGTTTGAAAATTATGTTTTTGCACATCTAGCTTTCTTCTCAGAACATGTAATTCCTTGCCTATTTATAGAAAGCATCTATTTATTGTTCAAGATTCACCTCAAACATGCTTTATACATGAAGTGGGAGGACAAATCAACCTCCTGTGATAAAGTCGAACACACCCGACAATTGCTTTTCTGGTTTCCATGTCAGCCAGGGTGTTGACACAGGACATAGGCTTTGCCAAGGACAGACTCTCACCCCGGACTCTGAATTATCTAGTGATGCATCATGGTCACCCTCGCTGGCCCCCTTGGCAGTTTCATCAGTGGTCAGTTTCTGAGACAGTATCACCACAAGGCTAGCCCTAGGTTCAAGTGGCAGCCACGCTGGTACCCTTTCTCCATCAGCTCTGTGGCATCAATTTGGCCTTTGTGCCTGGCTGCATAGACCATGAGCCTTGTTCTCCAGACCTCCAGGTGTTTCTGTGGGTCATGCAACTTAAAAAAAAAAATCCTTCTCTGTATTTAAATTCGTCAGTCATTTCTGTTGCTTGTAACTAAGAGCTCTGACGGTCATGCCCAGACAGAACGAATCAAGCTCCACTCTCTAATCTCATGGCATTCTTCCTACAGTGCTTACATGTCTTTTACAGTGAGATGGTGCGTAACATCTCATCATATTGTGGCTCTGTTGTTCATCTGTCTCCCCCACTCTATTCACCGTCTGGGAGCTTGGATAATTTCCTTCTTTATGTTTTTATATACATCTGATCCCAGGTCCTCATACATAATAATGCTCACTGAGTATTGTTTTTTTGTTTGTCTGTTTGGTATGAGGGAACTATTTAATGAATATCTGAATAACTGGTTTCGAAGTAGTCTGCTTTTTTACGTTATGCTTTTTCTCCTTCAAATAATGGCCTTCTTTTAAAAGTTAATAATAATATGTAAGTAGGATGCATTTGCCTACATTGAATCTGATTATTTAAAGTGTTTTCTAAGGAAACATAGTTGAGGGATGGAACAATCCTCTTTTTAATTTAGAAAGAAACATTAACTTTTTCGAAGTTAGGTAAGAACTAGATCACCATAGCACATCCCAACATATTCAAGGATGCTCGAGTCACAATCAATTTTACTAATCTTCAGTTAACTAGAAATATCAATTTCCTAACCATGATAGTTAATTAAAATTTTACTGTAATTAAGGCAGTGACTAAATTCTTTGGACTTGTGGCCATTTAACATTTGTTTTAAACAGAGAAAAAGAAGAGAAATGGTATTGTGTAAAAGATGCCATTATTGACTTAAAATATTCCATCTGGGTCAAGAACAGAGGCCATCTTTTGATATGGATAATGGATTCTAGAGATAGTGGGGAGACTGGCTTCCTATTATCCACTCAGTGGGTTTGGAAACTACTCCCAATGCATTCTCTCATTTGCAGTACAGTCTCCTGCTGTCAGGACTGACTGTCAGGCCAAAAAGACACTTATTCTCACTGTTAGTAGACACTGCTTCTAAACTGCTGATATCAAACCTAATGGGAGACAAAGGAGGCAGCGCTGGGAGCCTGAGCTGAATTGAAAGATGCATGAAAATTGGTTAGAAATCTGGAACGTTAAGACGTACTAAAATGCTATTAGAGAGACATTAGTTGAGGCTGCAATCTACTTTTATTGACTTTACACCTCCCTATAATTGAGAAACTCCCCAGCTCCTACAAATGTAATAACCTCACAACCCTATAGTTCCATTTCCTCACCTCATCGTTATTTTGCTATTATTATATCTCTTACTCTATCTATTTCCTATTTCCTCCCTTACAATGTTACAGAAAACTTATTACAGATTTGCTATAAGCTGTTAGTTGTCCTTTAAGAAAAAATAAGGAAAAATGCATAGTCTTCTATATTTATTTATTAATTGCCATTATTGATGCCTTGTCTATAGATGCATGTTTCCATTTTGTATTATTTCTCTTCAGCCTGAATGTTATTGTTATGTATTTCTTACAGTAGACAGATGCTGATGACAAGTTTTCACAGTTTTTGTTTATCTGAAGTTGTCTTGTATTTCATGTTTGCTTTCAGATATATATATATATATACATAGATAGATATATAGATATATGTATGTTTTGTTTTTGACAGAGTCTCAGTCTGTCGTCAGGCTGTCGTAGAGTGGCATGATCTGGGCTCACTGCAACCTCTGCCTCCCAGGTTCAAGTGATTCTCCTGCCTCAGCCTCCCAAGTAGCTGGGTTTACAGGCACCTGCCACCATGCTTGGCTTTTTTTTTTTTTTTTTTTTTTTTTGGATTTTTAGTAGAGACGGGGTTTCACCGTGTTGGCCAGACTGGTTGCAAACTCCTAACCTCAGGGAATCTACCCACCTTGGCCTCCCAAAGTGCTGGGATTACAAACATGAGCCACCACCCCCGGCTTAAACAATTTTATTTTACCCATATTACTACTAATTACCATGCTAGTTGATATACAACATTTTTTCCTACAATGGAGAGAATATAAAAAGGAAATATGAAGAAAACCTGGACTTGATCACTAGCCACAAGGAGGTGATAAGTAGTGATGTTCAAACTTACTACAAAATTACTGCAATTACTAAGTCATAGTATGAATGAAGTTCAAAGAACCTGAAGAAGGAGTTTCTGGAGCCAATGGTAATAATCCCTTTGTTTGTTCATGCCTATCATCAACTACTTCCTAAAACTTATTAGGAATATTTTCTCTCACGTCCTCCCTCTTACCGAAAAATGTTATACCCCCTACTAGTAATACATAAATGTGATAATCTTTGACTCTTTCCCTCTAAGCTCTCAAACTTGAGGGATTTAATCAAGGACTTAAAATTTCAGAAGCTCAGATCTTCTCCTAGAAATGTTATTTACATCGAACTTGAGGATTTCCAAGCAGGATGTTTTTTGTTTTTGTTTTGTTTTTTCTGTTTTTTGCTTTTTGCTGTTGTTGCTTTTAGATCTTCCTAATTTGTTCCTAGCTCTAGAAGTCAGGTTATCCAGATGGATAGCAGGTATATTTACTGGACTGCTTATTTTGATTTTTTCCCCCTGTGATTCTACTGGATACATTCTAGCTTGTTTTATACTGTTTATTTTGCTTTTCTTTTATCTTCCACTTTTACTGAGGTAGGAAGTAGCAATGTAAGAGGGTCAACTATGCAGGCAGCCTGAGTTTCAAGCAAAGAAATCTGACATTCTTGTTTGCTTTGGTTAGCTTTCATAAGTACTTTTTATACCTCTGAACAGATTTCAAAAGCAGGAGTACATTCTCAGAAAGAAAAAAAAAGTTACCCATTTGCTAATTCTCAAGATCACAGAGTTCAATATACCTTCACAGAAGTGTGATACAATTAAGATTCCTTCAATTTTCTTGAATAGTCTGTCATCTGGTTTCTACAATAATTCAAGTCATTACGTGGAGATGTATAAACTAACAAGCAAACCAAAAATATGTTTTGCTGATATAATCCTTTGAAACAAAGTAAGCTATGAACTTTTAATCAATTTAGTTTGGGGTTGAGTTTATAACACATCATTTAAGACATCTTTTAGAAATATCCTTCAAATAATCAAGAATAGTTTTAATTGTGAGGGAGATTATATATTAATCTTATTTTTTCACTCAAAGACAATCTTTGACTCCTACTATTCTGAGCTACTTGTTATTTCCAATAATAAAAGGACAGATTTTAGATCTGTGGGTTGAAACACTCCTTGGCTCATTTATCGTATATGAGTTTAGAATTTACAATTTAAAGCTGGGGAAGCCATGTCTTGTGATTGGGGAATATTTTGTAAAATGCACTTGGAATTAAATTTATGCTGCTTGTACCAGCCATTAAAAATCAACTAATGAGCTTGCATAGGAGAGAGGCAAGCTCATGTTAGATTGCAAATTGAGAAACATAGCTATGATGCTAATTCTTTCCTAACAAAGACCCTTGACTCCAAGAATATAACAGACGGGTTTCTGAAGGTCTTGTTTTTTTCCGTAATTTATATGTTGCCTCCTACGATATGCAAAGAAGAACTAGAGCCTAACAAAGGCTTCTAAATGATGTCCAATATGGTCCTGGAGAAAAGACAAATGCTCACAAAGTAAAACAAAATTATACGTCTTTCTCAGGGCAGGTGTCTTTTGCTTATAAGAACTATATTTTTAAAATAAAGTATTACCTTCTGCCTTGTTTAATTTTTGTATTTCAGAGTGCATACTTTTATTTTGCATGTAAAGCCTCTAATGATCAAGGGCAATGAGTGGTGTACACATAACTTTTTTAATGCTCTGATATATACAGTTTATCTATATCTTTAGCATTGAATTATTCAATTTAATTATTTTATAAGAGAATGAGATTCTGAATGCTAGCTTTTGAATGTCACTAGGTATCTAGCTGTTTGTCACATTCATCCTACCATAATTTGTTGTCCTAAAAAAAAACATTGCCCACCATTGTAGAGACTGTATTATACTAAATATACCTTTAGGTATGTTTTAATCTGATAAATGTATGTAATAGTCTTTTTCTCTTATTTAAGCCTATCTTTTTCTGCCAAGGGACCATCAGTAAAAGGGAATGTCCAAGATAAATTAATATACATTGCATTAAAATGGTAATATGGGTAGAAAGCAATTCTTAGATAATTTCCTATTGGATATGAAAACTATTTTTTTTCAAATACAGAACTCCATTCTTCTAACAAATTATCTTCTCTGCTTTTTAAAAATTTTTCATTAGAAAAACAAAAAATATATACTTTCCACATTCCAGCTATTTTGCTGTGTAATACCACAAAAACAGTTATTTCTGGATTGGGTAGAAAGGGGAAAGGAGGAAACTAGATAAGTTCAAGAAATGTAATTTTTAAAAAACTTTTTAACCACAGGGTAACAGTGACTTGAAAATATACAAATTACAATTAGATGCTGTTGGATACCACATTTTCCAAGATAGACCTAGTGCTAGGAGACTCCATAAAATATCGTATGTAGAACAGGGTTAGTGTAGAAAGAAACACTAATAAATGTTATTTCAATTAGCAACTTTTTTGAAACTCCCCACAGATATTTATCTGAAAAAAAATTAAAACATATTATCTTTCCCTGGCTCTTCTTTTCCAAGCATCAAAGTGCCTTTGGATGTTCCAACGAGACCGTATGAAATAGCAGCCAGTGAGCTGAAGACAATGAAGGCCGGGCACAATGGCTCACGCCTGTAATCCCATCACTTTGGAAGGCCAAGGCAGGCAGATCACCTGAGGTCAGGAGTTTCTGACCAGCCTGGCCAACATGGTGAAACCCCATCTCTACTAAAATACAAAAATTAGTTGGGCGTGGTGACGGGTGACGCACACCTGTATTCTCAGCTACTTGGGAGGCTGAGGCAGGACAAGAGCTTGAACCTGTGGGGCGGAGGTTGCAGTGAACCAAGATCGCGCCACTGCACTCCAGCGTGGGTGACAAGAGCCAAAACTCTTTCTTAAGAAAAGAAAAAAAAAAAAAAGACAATGGAGCACTCCCTCCGGTGGGCCTCACAGTCAATGGGGAGTAACTGCATTTACTCTCTATGCACTGGAGGAAAGAAAGTGACTTGACCCATTTCAAACGAATCTGCACAACTTTCCTGTGGACTTATCCTCCATCTCCACTCTCACCACTCCCCGCAAAATCCCATATTTTCTAATGTATGTGAAATACAGACACAAAGCCACACACTAACTCTTTAGGGAAATGGTAACTCTAGGTTTAGTTAATGGTGACTGAAACTAAATCTTGCCCTGTTGTGTTTAAAAACATTCACATTATCTGCATTCTGAAAAGCAGACTGTTGCTTAGCTTCCCACCAGAGGCATATATGTTGGAAACATGATCAGAGAGCATACTAACATTCAATGGCTACACATTTATACTCTTTTAATTTCCTTTCTCAATAAAATCATTTGTATCTGTCATTTCTCACACTAATATGGTGGAAGACTTGAGATGCACACTAATGGTTCCCGTGTACTACAGGAGTGGACCACTGAGATTTAAGTAACTCCTTCAGGGATACTGTGCAGAGTGAAACTCTGATTTTGAAGTATTATTTTTGTTGCTGATTTCTCAAAATGTATGGTGTGAACTCAGGAAATGTTGCCTTAAAAGATATGGCGTCTCCGTGTGTGGTAGGCACAGAGTGGATTCTTGCGGAGATCAAAGAGATGTGTCTATTGCATTTTAACTCTATCTCAGCCACTTGCCTAAGCAAGATCCCTTACAGACGACTATATCCTGCAGTGCTCTAGAGACAAATAACAAACTCCTAAGCTTCACAGTGTACAGCTGGTTCCTCCTTGATGATATAGTGGATCCTTTTTCTGAAATAAAAGTCCAGGATCAAGACTATTTTATTTTCCTTTGCTTCACAACATTTTTTGAAGGAGAAAACTGTTGCTCATGTTTAACCCTGTTTGTGTTTCTACATCTCAGCCTTTAGACCATCCTGTACTTCCATTTCCTAATTTTTACTTTCTGTTTGATTTTCTTTCTTAGGGAGCTCGGGATGACTTCTTCACCAACCTCCACCCCCTCCCACCCCCAACCAACCCCTGGATAAATCAAATTTTCAGAACTTAGTATTCATGAAGCTTCAATTACAAAAATAAAAAATAAAATAAAATAAAATAAAATACAGCCAGGCTTCCTATTACTCGGGTCACCCACATGACAAAAAGGAAGTTAAACTGTTTGCCGACATGTCTCTTGTGGTTTGAGTCTGAGCTCCCTTCTCTAGGAGCCTGGCCAAATACCCAGCTTTCACAGACAATCTTTTGTGGGTGGTGACCTCACTGGAATCTGACAGCAAAGGCTAAAATATATGCCATAATCATTGCAAACAAACCCCAGTTCTGGTGCAGGATTGCTAGCCTCACATTCCTGAAGTAGCTGGAAATATGCTTTTTGGACAGTTTAATAGAATGGTAGGTCTCTTCTCTTAAAAACAACACTTCTTCCAGACATTCCACTTCCTGCTTACAGTACAACCATTTTCCAAGTGATTAAAAAGGCTCAGCATACTTTGATTTTTCCTTCTTCTTGATCATCCCTCATTCATATTCAATTATTACATTCTAAAATCTATTTTCTTTTTTTTTTTTTTGTTTTTTTTTTTAGAAAAGGTTTTCTTTTTTTTACCCAGGCTGGAGTGGAATGGCGCGATCTCGGCTCACCGCAACCTCCGCCTCCTGGGTTCAGGCAATTCTCCTGCCTCAGCCTCCTGAGTAGCTGGGATTACAGGCATGTGCCACCATGCCCAGCTAATTTTTTGTATTTTTAGTAGAGACGGGGTTTCACCATGTTGACCAGGATGGTCTCGATCTCTTGACCTCGTGATCCACCTGCCTCGGCCTCCCAAAGTGCTGGGATTCTGCTATTCCCTGAATGCAGTATCACTTTACTTTTAGTGTCTATCACTTTTGTTATTATTTTCAATTTCTCTAAACAATCCCTCTACTTTCATCCCCATCTTCATTTGTTTTGCCTGTGTATGTAACAAACTTGACATGTTTAATTCATGGAAAGTAACCAAAAAGAAAAAAGGAAAGAAGTAGCCTTTGGCATGTGACCTTATTCAAAGCCTTTGCTTAAACACTTACCTTATAAAACTTTGGCATTCCTTTTATTGACAAATTAGCATGGACAGTTTTGCCGTTGTTACTGAATTCTGTTTTTTTTTTTTTTTTTTTTTTTTTTTTTTTTTTTTTTTTTTTTTTTGAGACTGAGTTTCACTCTTGTTGTCCAGGCTGGAGTACAATGGCATGATCTCAGCTCACTGCAACTCCGCCTCCTGGGTTCAAGCAATTCTCCTTCCTCAGCCTCCTGAGTAGCTGAGATTACAGGCGCATGCCACCACACCTGGCTAATTTTTTTTTTTTTTTAAGTAGAGATGGGAACCCCATCTCTAGGGGTTCTAGGCCAGGCTAGTCTACAACTCCTGACCTCAGGTGATCCACCCACCTTGGCCTCCCAAAGTGCTGGGATTATAGGCGTGAACCACCATGCCTGGCCCACAGAATTCTTAAGTCTATCACATGATGCTCTCTCTATAGGACCACCTGGCTGCTTTTCAAGGAAGTGATCTCAAACTTGGTTTGGGAAATGCATCTACTTTCATTACTGCATACCAATGCCCTCACTTAGCCCCAGGTGCCTACCACATCATGTGGCTGGATGTTGGCTCATGCATTTCTTTTTTCCACAAAGGGAACAGGATAATAACTTCCCCCAAAATAATTTCAATCATGTGGCTTATATAGTTACACACCATCAGCAACTCCTCTCTCAACTGGAATTCTGGGGCCAGTTCAGCTTGGTATCCCATTTTATCATCAACACAAGGGCAAGCTTCTGAACCTCTCTATGACTAAGTCACTTTACCTGGTGACAATTAATAAATTTCATTTGCTAATACTTTATGATTTTTGCACTTACATTCATAAGAAAGATTGGTCTGCACTTCCTTTGTCCTGTCCTTATTCATTGTTGATACCAACATTATCTCAAGTCTCATAAAATAAGTAGGATAGTTTTCTACCACCTTTTTTGTTTCTGAGATAGGTGACATGAAACTGATAATATTGTTCCATGAGTATTTGGTAAAGCTAAGTTTTAAAATCATCAGATACGGGAGTTTGCTTTGCAATTATTTGTTAGGTTGACATATGTATTAACTTCAATTTTCTAAATGTATATTTCACATCAAAAGGTGAAGGAAAAAATAAATTTATCAAGTCTTATTTGTCATTTAATAGGATGACTTTTTGGTTATCAATTTCATTTATTTAGGGTGACTAATTTACTTTTATTTCATCCTAAGTCATTTCTGGTCATTAAAAATTTCCAGATAATTACCAGTTTTGTATAGTTTTAAAATTTATTGACAAAATAATATAGTAATCTCATATTTAAAAGAAAACTACTCTGGCTGATTTTATTCTTTTTTCAATCCTGGAAATGTGTTTTTCCTGTAATTTGGTCAATTTTTAATATGTATATTTATTTTGAGGATGAGTTGTTTGGGTATTTAAGTTTATGAGGAATTTTTTTAAATCCACCTTTATTCATAAGAAAGATTGTTCTATACTTCTTCTGTTCTTTCCTTAAGCATTGTTGATACGAGCATTATTCCAGTTCTATCTTCACATTCCCTTTGGGGATAGACTTCTCTTTTTGCGTACTTACCAAGGAATTATTTGCTTTATTGGAAAGTCAATAGGTAGTAAATATTCCTAACTCTGTTTGGCTGACAATGTATATTTCAAGCTCCCTGTCTTCATAGAACTAGTTTACTAGGGCATGAATTTCTAGTTTAACAATTACTTTGCCTTAGTATTTTCTTTCTGTTGTCTTCTGAAATCTATTGTCCTGAGAGAATTCTATGCTCAATGCAGTTGTTAAAATTGGCATTACTTCTGTGAAGGCTTTTATTTTATTTTCCAAAAAATTAGCCTGGTGTAGTGGTGTGTGCCTGAAGCCTCAGCTACTGGGGAGGCTGAGGCAGAAGAATTGCTTGAACCAGGAAGCAGAGGTTGCAGTGAGCCAAGATTGTGCTATAGCACTCCAGCCTGAGTGACAGAGTGAGACTTCATTTCAAAAAAAAAAAAAAACAAAATTAAAAATAAATAAATAAAAATTTAAATATTTTATTTTTCTTGTTTTCCTTCAATTTTATGATACTACGTCGAAGTGTGGATTTTCAGTGTATGTTTTACATTCATGTGTGTAAGAGCATTTTGTGTATTAATTTTGAGGTCATTTTATGCAAATTTTATGTAAATAAGAATTCTTAGCTATTTTATTCTTTCAGTATATTTAAAAAATATTTTATCCTAGACTTCTAAAAATCCCAGCAGCCATACATTGTAGCTCTTCCATCTATTCATCCATATATCACATACATCATAACTGTTCTTTTGTATTTTTAAATCTTTTTTTCTTTCTGTGTTGTATTCTGAGTGAATTCCTTATTGACATTCTTCACTTTATTACTTCTTTCTTCAACTGTATTTAACTTAGAATTGGATTTGATTTTAAATTTCCAGGGACTAGTTGTTATGCCCAAGTTGTCTTTAATCATCTGCTTTTTAACTTTTTAACTCTTTTTGTTTCTTACGAAATATATTTCTTCAAGTTTTTGAGAATCATACTTATTTAAACACATTTTCAGTTGGCTTATTCTTTTTGTTTTATTATGAGCATCTTTTTCAATTGCCAATTTCACTTGCTATCTCTTGTACCAAGAGATTTTCTTACTGTCTTGGAGTTCTATTTTTGAGCTTCTTTTGAATTGAAGTTTTCTCCCTTATGATGTTTTTCTGTGCAGTGATTGTAGGGTTACTTTCCTTACATTTTTTTCCACTCTCCAGTTAAATCTTTTCCTGTTTCAAGGACACTGTGCTGCCATCATGTTAGGGATTATTCCTATGGAAGGTTTGATCCAAGTACTAGTTGCAAGGCAGTCTGTAATCCTTGCTATGACAAATATTCAGTTCTGGAAAAGCTACAGATTAAGGTAAAATTGCACTATTTCTTTATCCTAATTCTGTGGGTGCAGGACGTTGTTTGCACACCCATTTTCATATGGTGAACCTCTATTTCCCAATATGGAAGCACTTTTTGTTGATTCTTTGAGTGGATAAGATGTCCAGACAATTTAGTTTAGTTTTTTTTTTTTTTTTTTTTTTTTTTTTTTTTTTTTTTTTTTTTTTTACAATCTTAATAGTTCTCTGAAATCTTCTGGAATCCACCTCTTCTTGCTAAGTTTTTATAGCATTCTTACTTTTTATAGCATATAATTATTTTATAGCTGTGCAACCATGCTGAGGTCCCTGGTCTAGTTCACTCTGCTTGCTTTGCAAATGAGTATTATGGAAACTTAGCCCATGTCTATTTTTTTCCTTTCTTATCAACAACAAAACTCAGAACAATGCCGAGATGAAAAGCTGTCTCCATATTCCACAAGCATGACTTCTGGACAATAATTTAAAATAGGAATCAATTTTGTCTTCCATGATCTTTAAACCTGCTACACATGAATGACATTTCTAGTAGGCCTCATGACTTCCCTGATCACTCTTGGGTAAATGAATAATATGATGGGCACTGTAAGCCACAAACATGGGCCTAATTTTGTAATTTAAATGCTGTCTTCTGTAACAACCAAAACCTCAAATTCAGCAGCATTTCTTCCCCTCCAAAAAGCTGACAACCATCTAAGTAGGTGAGTTGGCATTTTCATTCGTCTTTAGCTACTCCAGTCCCAGTGCCTTCCACACATCTGGCATTGGAGTCTGGGAATGCAGCAAGGAAGGAGAGGAAGAACATTTTGATTTGAGTGTGCTTCCAGTTCTCTGGGCCGGGAAGGTATTTTAAGAAGAAACTGAGTGGTCGGTGTGGTGGCTTACGCCTGTAATTCCAGCACTTTGGGAGGTCAAAGTGGGAGGATCACTTGAGATCAGGAGTTCAAGACCAGCCTGGCCAACATGGTGAAATACCATCTCTACTAAAAATACAACAAAACTAGCTACGCCTGGTGGTGCCTGCCTGTAGTCCCAGCTACTTGGGAGGCTGAGGCAGGACAATTATTTGAACCAGGAGGCAGAGGTTGCAGTGAGCTAAGATCACACCACTGTACTATAGCCTGGGCAACAAAGCAAGACTCCATCTCAAAAAGAAAAGAAAAGGAAATGAAAAAGAGAAAGAGAAAGAAACTGTGGCCTGTAACTATACTATCCTGAATGTGTTTGAGTGTCTGATCTCCCCTGGCCTTGTCAAAGCTAAGCCAGGGTTGAGCCTGGTTATTACTTGGATGCGAAGCTTCCTGGGAATACTGTGTGCTGTAGACTTAAAAAGAAATGTGTCATTTTTTTTACACAAGGCTTTTTTAAGAGTTTCTTTACCTTGGGGTCTTCTCAACTTCTGACACAACTATTTGGGGAAATCTTTTTAAAACCACCAGGCTGGCATTACTACTATGGGTAGAACATTCTGTATCTAAGATTTTTATATTTTTGACTCACTTTTAAGGGGAGACATGGAATTTCTGATTTTCTAGCTACTCTTACTCTGCTTTGACGTGATGGGTCACCAGCCACAGCCACTATCTTTAGACATCTCATGAGCTTCACAACCATTCCTATGAGCTTTTACTACTATAGGAAACATATCAGTGCTCTCTGGGAAGTCCCTTTGAATTACACTGTGTTTTCCTTCAGCGGTGGTGTGAAACTCACAACATGGCCAAAACATCTTCAGAAGTCCTGTCTCTCTCTCTCTCTCTCTCTCTCTCTCTCTCTCTCGTTGTTTTGTTTGAGATGGAATCTTGCTCTGTCACCTAGGCTGCTGTGCAGTGGCACCATCTCAGCTCACTGCAACCTCCATCTCCAGATTCAAGTGATTCTCCAGCCTCAGCCTCCTGAGTAGCTGGGATTACAGGTGCATACCACCAAACCCAGCTAATTTTTGTATTTTTAGTAGAGATGGGGTTTCACCATATTGGCCAGGCTGGTCTCGAATCCCTGGCTTCAACTGATCCAACTGCCTCAGCTTCCCAAAGTTCTGGGATTACAGGCATCAGCTACTCTTAACATTCCTTTCTCAACAATTTTCATAGCCTCAGTGTAGCACAAAGGGTCTAAAAATGACAGTCTTATAATCTGTATAATCTCTTATTTATTGGTCATTGTACCTTAATCTAAACATCCACTTAACATTTTTTTCAGCATATTTCTTAGGAAAATAAGACATATATAAAAATTGTTGGGTGGGGCCTCTGGTTGAACTCTTTTTGTTTTTTTGCCCTGCCATTTTTGGGGGTTCTCTGGAAAGGGATTAGGATGGAATTCTGGACCCAGCGTGTATGGTAGGGAGAATCACAGATTTGTTTCTGACATCCTTGAACAAGTGAAACAATGTCAGTACTCATTTACCACTAGAATTTTTGTTATCAGAAAAATCATTATTCCTTAGGTTTTTAAGCCAGATCTTTATTTCTAGAAACCGAGGCCGGGCACTTTGGGAGGCTGACATGGGCGGATTGCCTGAGCTCAGGAGTTCAAGACCAACCTGGACAACATGTTGAAACCCCGTCTCTACTAAAATACAAAAAAACTACCCAGACGTGGCAGCATGTTCCTATAATCTCAGCTACTCCAAAGACTGAGGCAGGAGAATTGCTTGAAGCTGGGCGGTGGAGGTTACGGTGAGCTGAGGTCGTGCCACTGCACTCCAGCCTGGGCAACAGAGCGAGACTCCGTCTCAAAAAAAATAAAGAAAGAAAGAAAGAAAAGAAAAGAAAGTGAATGATATTGGTAACTTTTACATATACTAAGATAGAGATGGAAAGATTAACCAGCATCACTATGCTGGCTCAGAGCCTCTTCTATGCCCTATTCAGAGCCCTGGGAGAAAGGAATCTATGGATTGCTTTCCTATCCATGTTGCCTGGTTGGCTGGCTTCCTGCTGTTCTTGGCCAATGGAAGACAGCAATTGGAGATTGGAAGGTGGAAGGACGAGAATCTGGAATATATTTTGCCTGTTTCCTCCAACTTCTTCATGATGGCAGTAACCAGGTTGTCCTCCCACTGCAGATTTTTCTTCGAAGCTCTACCACAGTGCCAGTTCTCATTAGAAGGTAGTTATCCAAGGCCTACTCCTTGTCTCTTTACATTTAGGCTTTCTTCTGCTGCTAGTTTCCTGGAGCCTCAATATGTTATTCTTTCAACCTTGCTCATACCTTGATTAAAGTAAGAGGCTACTTCATAAAAGCTTTGTTATTTGGGCCATCTGGTTGGAATTCTCTTTCTATCAGATTCCTGACTGATACTGCTATGCAGTTATTAAGTCCAGCAGCAAAAGAAACTATCAACAGAGCAAACATACATCCAAAGGATGGGAGAACATATCTGCAAACTAAGCATCTGACAAAGGTCTAATATCCAGCATCTAAAAGGAACTTCAACAAATTTACAAGAAAAAACAACCCCATTAAGAAGTGGGCAAAGGACATGAACACACTTTTCAAAAGAAGGCGTACATGCAGCCAATAAGCATATGAAGAAAGGACAAACATCACTGATTAGAAAAATGTAAATCAAAACCACAATGACATACCATCTCACACCAGTCAGAATGGCTATTACTAAAAAATCAAAAAATAACAGATGCTGGCGAGCTTGTGGAGAAAAAGGAACCCTTATACACTGTTGGTGAGAGTACAGATTAGTTCAACCATTGTGGAAAGCAGTGTGATGATTCCTGAAAGAACTAAAAATGGAACTACCATTGGATCCAGTAATCCTATTAATGGATATGTATCCAAAGGAATATAAATTGTCCTACCATAAAGACACAGGCACATGTATGTTCATTACAGTACTATTCACAATATCAAAGATATGGAATCAACCAAATGCCCATCAATGGTAAACTGGATAAAGGAAATATGATACATATACATCACGGAATACTATGCAGCCATAAAAAAGAATGAGATTACATCCTTTACAGGAACATGGATGGAGCTGGAGACCATCGTCCTTAGTAAACTAATGGAGGAACAGAAAGCCATGTACTGCAGGCTCTCACTTTTAAGTGGGAGCTAAATGATGAGAACACATGGACACATAGAGGGGAACAACAGACACTGGGGCCTACTTGAGGGTGAAAGGTGTGAGGAGGGAAAGGATCAGAAAAAATAACTTTTAGTTATTAGGTTTAATACTCTGTGATGAAATAATCTGTCCAACAAACCTCCATAACATGAGTTTATCTATATTACAAACCTCCACATGTACCCCTGAATCTAAAACTGAAAGTGCAGTCAAGGTAGGTCTTTTAATTCCAAGGCTAGTCTTCCTTCTCTTGTATATCACAATGTTTCATATGCTATATAGCCAATGAATGACTAATTTAGTTTTATGTATTATGATGTTTTGTCATAAAAATAAACTAAAAAATGTAGGCAAATAGCTGTCAATATGAATATATATTTGTTTGCTAGGGCAATTTATCCTAGTTAAATATATGCTACAAATTTTTTTTATATATAATACCCTTTATTTTATGTATATAATTTTTGTTCCCTTGACACCATAAAATTCATAAACAGTAGCAAAAACAATACGTTATAATTTACATGCTAAGGAGAAAAGTTCTTATATCATTTCTAATTTCAACAAATGAAAAAGAATATACGTAAAGCCTTATTCTTATTACTGAAGTCTTTATTCAAACTAAACACATTCTCATTCTAATACTGTAACAGAAAAATATTGCTTTTCAGTTTTTACCTACAGAATGAAAAATGTAATTCTTAGAAAATGTTCTTATTCCAAAATTAGAATACCCCCTATATATTCGGAAAGCATGCTACATCAGTTCTCAAAATTGTTAGATGGTGGTAGCACTAAAATAAACAGAATTGCTATGAAGTTATATTATATGTTTTCATTCTGGATGCCCAAACAATAAATTTGAAAAAGATGTATTTTTTAATTCAATACCAAAATGCATGGTTATATAATCATATATAAAAACTCTAACCACTGATTATGAATAGTCATAATTTAACCTTAAACTTGGAAGCAAAAACAATTTTCATTATCTCCTTTTGCCCGGTGGAAATAAGTCTTTCTCTGGAAAACACAAAGGGATTTCCTACGTAGCAGAATTAGAGACAGACAGCAGATTAGGGCAATGGCAAACATAAACTGGTGCTTTCAGAGGATAAGAAAAGTCCCACGGGGGTTTCAAAATTAAAATGCATTGAACTACTTAGACCTGTCAACATTTCACGACTAAGAGGGATAAATTCAAAAAGTTCTACCTCATTTGCTAGATTTTGCTTCTGTAAGGCAGAGATCAGCCACCTAGCAACAGCACAAAAGCTTCTAGTCTGACATAGTTAAACTCATGCTGGCTGAGCAGGAAGAAAAGCTGTGTAGGATCAGGGCAGAGCTGGATGGCCTGCCGTTCCCGGGCCACTGGGGAGGCCTGGTTGGGGAAATTGTGAAATCCAGTCTGAGGAATGACTTTTTGTCAGCATTCTTAGAAGCTAGTCTCTTGAGCGACACCACTGAGCTGCGTCTCTTGCTCCCATTCAGTAGAGTGCACTGGCCACATACACACACATCACACACAGCAAAGAAAGAAGAGGTGTCATTTTCAACCAATAGCTACCCCATGAAGCTTGATCGTGCACATACTAGGAAAACTGATAAAGTGAAAACTGTGTATAAACATTTTTCTCTGCAGCTATTTTAGGATGGAGGACGGAGTGAGCTTTTTGAATCTGATTCTTATACTCTAGACAGCTATTTCTTGTTCTTTCTTTTAAAGCAAGTCCTCTGGCATTAAATACTGCTCCACAAATAACCCACCACTCTTCTCGGAGGGCAGAAATATCTACTTAACAATCAGGTCATACCAGAGACCTTGGAAAATATCTGGATCACAAATCCCTGTCAGCAATGACCAGTGAATGGAATCTGGGCCATGCCTTTCCTTAGAGGATGCCCTCCCTGGATGAGTCAACAGGTCATTCATTCGGAAGGTGCCAACTATGAAAGCTTACGGCTATCACCAGGAGCCTAAAAACCAGTCAACAGCTAAGTGTACAAATATATCAAGAGGCTTTCTTTCTGGGAAAGGGGCAATGAGGGAAGAATAGGTATTACTGTGCTTTTCATTTTTGTGACTCCATTGGCATATGTGATTGCAGTGCAATCCAGCTCTGCAAATTAGGCAGGGAAGAAGGCTCGGCGAGCTTGGTGAGAGCTGTTTGTTGCTTCACCTTCAATCACATTCCTGGTCTGCCTTGCTTGCCTGGCTCTGCAGGAGGCAGAAAGTGTGTAATGCTTTCTGACAACATGGAAAGCAAAACTGAGGGACGAGCACATTCATCCACAGGACAATTCCTTAAAAGCAGCCAACTGGTTCTGCCTTTTACTGTAAGAGATGTTTGTATTTTTAAAAATATCAAAACTATTTTTCTCTTTTATTTTCTTACCTGAAAAATTAGCAACATATGATTTTTAAAATCTTTTTAACACCATTTTAAGTTATAAAAAGCAGTACCTGGCAAAATAAAAATGCAAAAATTTCAGTATGAAATCTCCCTTTCCCCCAAGCCAATCTTCTACAGAGCTCACTAACTATTCTTTTTTTTTTTGAGACGGAGTTTCGCTCTTGTTACCCAGGCTGGAGTGCAATGGCGCGATCTCGGCTCACCGCAACCTCCGCCTCCTGGGTTCAGGCAATTCTCCTGCCTCAGCCTCCTGAGTAGCTGGGATTACAGGCACGCGCCACCATGCCCAGCTGATTTTTTGTATTTTTAGTAGAGATGGGGTTTCACCATGTTGACCAGGATGGTCTCGATCTCTTGACCTCGTGATCCACCCGCCTCGGCCTCCCAAAGTGCTGGGATTACAGGCATGAGCCACCGCGCCCGGCCCTGACTATTCTTAATAGTTTGATGTGTAACTCACTAGTCTCCTTTTAGCTTTTCATACACAGTTACACATTATCTCCCTCTCCAAATAGGATCTTAATATGCGTATTATTTTGGCATTTGCATTTTCACCTAACAATATGGATACTTTTCTATGGCAGGATTTATATCTTCTATTTTAAAAATTTTACATAGTATTCCATAACACTATTTGAAACACTTAAGTGTGTTTTCAATATGGTGCTATTGCAAAATGCCAAGATCAATATGTTTGTGTTTATATTTCTTGTTAATATGTTAGTAGGCTAGATTCCTAGGATTGAGATTGTTAAGAAATGTGCGTATTAAAATGTGGAATGGCTACTGCCACTTTATTTTTCCTAAAAGTTGTGTTTTTCTCCATGTTGTATATTTACAAAAGTTATAGTCCCACAAGTTATATATAAAAGGGACAGTGTTTCTATATTCTCATGAATAAAAGATATTACCAAATTTTTTTTGTCACTTTGATAGGTAAAAATAGGATATCAATGACTTAATTTGCACTTATTTATTAGTTAGGTTGATTTTTTTTTCAGATGTGTGATGACCATTTATTTTCTTTTTTCTGTAAATGATATTTGTCTAGTTTATCTGTTACATAATTTTTATTGTTTTGAGGTTATACCATACATATTATGACTAATCCCTAGCTGTAGTGTACCCTGTATATTTTCCTCCTGGCCTAGATTTTTTTTCTTTTTTACTTTTTCTTTTTTTTTTTTTCCAGACAGTCTTGTTCTGCTGCCTAGGCTGCAGTGCAGTGGCGCAATCTCGGCTCACTGCAAAACCTTGGCCTCCTAGGTTCCAGGGATTCTCCTACCCCAGCTTCCCAAGCAGCTGACATTACAGGCACCTGCCACCACTCCTGTATAATTTTTGTAGTTTTAGTAGAGATGGGGTTTCACCATGTTGGCTAGGCTAGTCTTGTACTCCTGACCTCAGGTGATCTGCTCTCAATGGCCTCCCAAAGTGCTGGGATTACAGGTGTGAGTCACCAAGCCCGGCCCTGTTATTGTTTTTCTAAACTTTGTTTATGGTGTCTTTTACCACACTAAATACTTTCGTTTAAGAATTATCCATATGATCAAGTTTTCAAATTTGCTTATCTTTTATTTTATGGCTGCTTAGTAAGCTTAGAAAACACCTTCAGACTTCAAGATTTTAAAATATTCCTGTATGCTATATTTTCTCTAAGAAATCTTATACTTTTCCCCTATATATACTTCTAATAATTCTGAAATTAATTCCCATGTATTATGTCAATAATAATTTACATTTTAATGGCTAATCAATTATCTTAATATCAATTATAACATAGTCCAACTCATCCATTCTCATTAACTTGAAACACTACCGATTTTATACTGATTTTATGTAACTATATTAAGCTATTTGTAGACTTTTTATTATTTTCCAAGGCTTTATTTGTCTATTTCTGTTCCAGGTTCACAATATTTATTACAATGACTTTACAGCGAGCTGTATTGTCAAGTATGGCAAATATCAATTTTAATTTTAGCTGTAAGTTTTATTTATTTTTTTCCAAGTGAACATTAAAATCCATTTGCCTATTTAGAAATCAAATAAAAATTTAAAATATTAACAATTTAATTAGCCAATTTAATTAACTGGCTAATGGTCATTTGTACAGTATTGAAAAATCACTGATTCTAGAAAGTGGTTTGTTCATGTTTTTTCTATCTATTTATTTAGGTTATCTGTGAGGGTCCTTTATTTGAGCTTTTTAGCTTTCTTTATGTGAGTGATGCACATGTACTGTTAGGTATAGGCCTATATATATAATAATTGCTGCTATTTCAGAATGAAACCCTTTTCCAATTATCTAGTTTAATTATTGTTTCTACTGGTGAAAAGGAAATTCATCTAGTCTTGTATATTTATCTTATGTCCATCTATCTTGCTGAACCATTTTTTCAGTCTAACAGTTTTGCAGTTAATTTGCTTGGATTTCCTAGACTGTCAATATCTGCAAACATATTTGTTTCTTCTTTTTTAATATGTTTAGCTTCTACTTATTTTGGCTTGTACCTTTGGCTACAACTCCCTGAGCAAATAGAATAATCCAAGGACTGGCAGACCTCCCCGACTTAAAAAAAAAAAAAAAAATCCTGGTTTTAAGGGAAAATGTTTTCAGTTTTTTGACGGAAAACACATTGAAAGTTTTTGGAGTGAAGGACTACAGTTTTGACTTTTAAATTTCTCCTATCTCCACCAATCTACTCAACTATTATCCCTATTCTTGGGCCAATTTTATACTTTTCTACAAAATTGTCTTTTCCATGTGTTAGATTTGAAAACAACACATCACTCTGCATGGCCTCTCAAGCTTACTATCTAAAAGACAACTAAATATTCTCTACTTTAAATTGACTTTTTGAATCTTTGGAATTATTTTCCTTTGCAAAACATTCCAGTGCCATTATGAATATTTTTGTTAGTCCTTAACACTTGACTACTATGTTATGTTTGAAAAAATAACAGCAGAGGCCATGGTCTTCCATTTTGATGATTTGGTCTGTATTCCACCTAGTTAAGAGCTGGGGAGAGATAGCATGGGGAGAAATGCCAGATGTAGGTGATGGGGAGGAAGGCAGCAAATCACACTGCCACGTGTGTACCTATGCAACAATTTTGCATGTTCTTCACATGTACCCCCAAACCTAAAATGCAATAAAATAAATAAATGGCAGAAAAAAAAAAGAGTGACTTTTGGTTGCTATGGAGAAGATTTACCTGATGTTAAATATGCAATTGGTGAACAGATTACTAGTGTCTCCGACTAAGATACAAAATTTTTTAGAAATATTCTTCAGTAAAGAAAATAATTATTAATGATACATTTTAGCAATTGCAGAACCCTCTTTTAATTCACAGCTTCATCATGGCAGAGAAGGTTAGTTTTAAGCAAATGTCCATTTTCATCCTCTGCATTTGAGAGTGGTTAGGTAATTGTTTTAAGTCATGGAGTTAGTTAGCAGTGGAGCTCATATCAAAACCCAGGTCTGCCTGTTTTTAGAATTATATCTCTTTCCTTTATTGTACACTGCACTGCACACAGGATATGATCTATATGCCCATGGGTTCAGGGAATGTTCTAGAGAGGAGATTCTGTATGAGCTGGGAAGGAAAGGATGAATCTGGAGTTTTTTAGTCAGTCAAGGTGGGAAAGCATAAAATAGGCAAACGGAACCATATGAATTCTCGTAGGAACAAAGCCGCATGGTGTGTTAAAGAAAAAGAAACAGTCAAATGCAAATGAAGCTAAGTTTTAGATTTTCTTTAAGGCATTTTATTCAAATTTGTACTCATAGTGTCATGCAACCCTAGAATCATAAGCCATCTAGTCAAATCTCCAGAGACAATACCCACAAGGGTTGAGCAGAGATTGCAGCCAAAGAACTAGGTTTGAATCTGGACTCAAGCTCTGTCTTATTTTTTTGGCTCTGGGAAAAGTACTTAATTTCACTAAGTCCTCTCTCTCTCTCTCTCTCTCTCTCTCTCTAAAATAGGATTTTGTTCAGTCACGCAAGCTAAAGCGAAGTGATGTGATCACAGCTCACTATAGTCTGCGCTCAAGCAATCCTCCCACTTCTGCCTCCAAAGTGCTGGGATTACAGGTGTGAACCACTGTGCTCAGCCTCATCTAAACGTTCCCCATCTTTTTTTTTTTTTCTTTTTTGAGACAGTCTCACTCCATCAACCAGGCTGGAATGTGGAATGCAGTGGTCTGATCTCCGCTCACTGCAACCTCCACCTCCCAGGTTCAGGTGATTCTCCTGCCTCAGCCTCCAGAGCAGCTAAAACTACAGGCACGTGCCATCATCCCTGGCTAATTTTTGTATTTTTAGTAGAGATGAGGTTTCACTATGTTAGCCAGGCTGGTCTCGAACTCCTGATCTCAAGTGATCCACCTGCCTTGGCCTCCCAAAGTGCTGGGATTACAGGCATAACCACGGTACCCACCCTAAATGCTCCTCATCTTAACTGCTAAATGGCACATACTGTTATATCTGCTCTACAGGTTTATGTCATGATCATAGGTATGTCAAATACTTAAGTGGTGCTTGACATGTAATTATCAACAATAACACACTTTTTAGGTTATTTTAAAATTTGAGTCAAGCGAGTGAAAGAAAGCTCCAGAACAGTTTCAGTGATGATAATTACACTTTTTTCATTTTCCTTTAGTCTGCCCCAGAAAATAACTTTGCTACACCTAGTCCAAGGGATACTTCTTAACTGTTCTATGTTCCCCTTGCATTCCATTGTATGGGTGTATCATATAATAGATTATTCATCCACTTTCCTATAGGTGGACATTTAGGTTGTTTCCACTATTCTGAAATTATAAAAGTGACAGAGTGAGTAGCCTTACAGCCATGTATTTTCATAATGTTAGAACTGTGCCTAAAGAATAAATTCTATAAATGGAATTGTTAGATCTAAAAGCAAATGATTATGTAGTTTTGTTAGACATTACCAAATTCCCCTCCATAAGAATTATACCAATTTGCATTAGCAATTAGCAAAGTGTGTGTTTCTTCACGACTTTGCTATCAGAATATGTTGCTTATTCAAGGATGAAAAATGACATCTTAGCGTGGTTTTAATTTGCTTTTTTAAAATAAATGAATTTTTTTCATATGTTTATGCACTGTGATGGCTTTTATGTTTTAACTGAGCTAAGGTATGACAAGATAGTTGGTAAAATATTATTTCTTGGTATAAAGTTTCAAAAGTCATTTTTTCATACCTACATTCTAGGCAGCACTAATTCCAATACTTGTTTGCATTGATGGTCATTATAGTTATTTCGCTATTGGTAAAGTATTATGTAAAATACTATGTGATGATGTTTCCAGAAGAGATTAGCATTTGAATCAGCAGACTGGGCAAAAAAGATTCACCTTCACCAATGAGGGGAGGCTTCATGAAATCTATTGAGAGCCCAAATAGGATAAAAAGGTGAAGAGAAGGGGAATTGACTCCTTCTTGAGATGGCACAACCATCTTGCTGCTCTTAGACATCCGAGGTCTTGGTTGTCAGCCTTGAGATTTTGGATGTACACCAGCCATCCCCAGTTCTCAGGCCTACAGTCTTGGACTGGGAGTTACAGCATTGGCTCCTTCGGTTTTTAGTCCTTCAAACTGGGACTGAATTACATCACTGTATTTCCTGGTTCTTTAGTTTGCAGATGGCATGTTGTGGGACTTCTCAATCTCCATCATCACAGGAACCAATTCTCATAATAAATCTTTGCGCATATATATATATATATATATATATATATATATAGTTCATTTTCCTTTAGTTTGCCCCAGGACACACACACACACACACACACACACACACACACACACATATCCTATTGGTTCCGGTTCTCTGGAGAACATTAATCATTCTCTATATTTTAAAGTGAATTTTTGTCCCTTTCTTCTCAGTGATATCTGGGCTTTTCCTGCACATTAAAATAGTTCTTTATGTATTAGGGATATTTGTCCTTTTTCTGATACATGCAACATAAATATTTTCTCTCACACTGCAAGTTGTCTTGATATTGCTTATGGTGGAGTTTTTTGTCATAAAAAAGGTTTAAAAAATATATATATATATATTTTTGTAATTAACATCTGTCTTCAAATGCAATTGCATTTCAGTCATTTAAAAAAAGCTTTTTCCTACATTCAAAATATAAAGAAATTCATTTTGTATTTCTTTAGTGTGTATGGTTTCACCTCGAACTCTGATTTAAGTGAAGATTACCTTTGTGTATAAATAGTGTGAGGTATGGTTCTAAGTTTAACTTTTTCCAAATTCTTAACTAGTTGTCCCAACACTCCCTTTTAAAAGTTCATCTTTGTCCAGCAATTCAAGATGCCACCTTTATCATTTACTAAGTTTTCATATGTACTTGGATACATTTTTTAACTTTCTACTCTATTCTGCTAGTCTGAAATGTCGAACTGTCTATTCAAATACCTGCATAACACTGTTTACTAATAAAAGCTTTATTCTATTTATACTGGTAGGCTACTCAGATTCTCATAGCTTAATTGTTTTACTCAGTGTTTTACTAGCTATTGCTCCACTTATTTTTCCATATGAATGTAATATCTAATTGTTTACCCCTATGAAGAGATTGTAGATCTTTTTGCTGAGACTGTGTTAAACTTATAGAATTACCTAGGGAGAAATAACATCTTTATGATGTTGAGTCAGCTCTCCAGGAAAGAAAATGTTTTTCCACTTGCTTAAGTTCTTCAAGGTTGTTTTTATTATATAGATTTGGTTTTATTTTATTAAATGTATTTCTAAATATTTTACCTTTTTGTTGTCAATGTGCATAGCTTTTTCATTTTTTCCTTTTAATAGTTTCGTCTATGTATGTATACTATTAATCTAAGAATACTAATTTTATAGCCTCCAAACTTACTTACTAAATTGATTTTATTGTTTTAATTAACTTTTATCAATTCTCTAGGGTTTTCCAGGTATGCCATCATGACAACTTAACTTCTTTTCTAATTCTTAATGACTTGTTTTCATATTGGTGACTACCTCCAGTACAATGTGAAATATCAGTGAAACTAGTGGTTATACTTGCTTTGTTTCTAATTTTAATGGAAGTGCTTTTTATGGTTTTCTCTTAAGGAAAATGCTACATTTAGGAATAGGGAATATAGAGTTTACCGTATTTCAAAAAATATCCATAAATTTACATTTTCCATAATGCCTCTTTTTAAAATATAAAGAATGGATATTACATTTTTTCAAAGAATTTTTCACAACTCTGGAAACAATCAGAAGTCTAATACAATCCAAATTCGTGGTCCTCTTGTGTTATTTGGTTCTCTTCCTAGAGGCCATGAAGATTTTTTTCTGTATCTTAAAGTTTAATGTTTTTACCAGGACATGCATTGGAGTTTTTGGTTTCATGTTAAATTTTTCAGGTACTTGCTGACTTTTTCAATATGTAAATTCAGGTCTCTTCACATTTTTGAAAAAGTTCACTTAAATTATAGTTTAAATGGTAGTTCTGCTTTACTATTTTATTTTCCTCTTTATGCACTCCAATCATATGCATGCTCTTTTTTTTCCACTTTAACTACTTTTTCTTTGATTCTTCGTACTTTATCTCATTTCCATTTCCTAAGTTATTTTTTCCACATTTGTTAAAAATATCTTAATATATTTACATTTGAATGTATCATCCCTTAAAAACCTTAATTTAATCTTTACTCTGTCAATATTTTTTTTCCTACGTTCAATTAATTCAGTGAATTCAGCCAATTCATTTCCTTGGGCTCAACTGATTCTTACTGTTTTACTGCCCATTTTTATATTTAGACTTTAAAATTTTTTAAATTGAAGTGTTGCATGTGTTTGTTTTGAAATATTCCCAATTATATAGTTTTTAAAGCAACAATTAATTTAGCTTTGAATTGGAGTTCAGGGTCTTATAGTATTTCGTTTTTTACACCATGTTTCTTTGTTGTTTTTTGGGTGGGGAGAGGAAGTGTTCTAACTGAACTCTATTTTTAACAAAGGCTTTATGTGAAGGAAAATTTCATTTGTCTCTTCATTTTATGGAATTTGAGATAGTTTACAAGATTTCTAATTTAAGAGCACCCTCTTCTGTCATTGTAATAAAATGGAATTTCTCTAATAGATTACTTTTTTTCTTGGTAGTTTTCTGACCTATAAACTGGAGAGTAATTACTCTTTACTATGATGAACACATCATATGCTCACTCAATACTTCTTGTTGCATACATAGAAAATCCCCACTAATTCTTTTTTGAATGGTACTTCAGGCTATGATGAGGTCATTTTCTCATATTTCAATACATTTCAAGAATATATTTCAGCGTATTGATGCTTTTCTTTGAAATTATAGGACTTTTCCTTTACAATCATTCATCATTTCTTTTGTTAGCATATTATTCAAATAACTCTTGTTATGCCACGTATATATTAGGGACTGGTCATGAAAAGGTATTAAAAACATGGCCTTTATTTTCTTGGACCATGGTCTTCAAAATTTTACACTAAACACTTCCAAGATGAAAAAGTGAAAAGTAAAGATTATAACTTTATTGCCTGTTAAGTTCCAGGTTAAAGCGCCTTTTTAATATAAGGGATTTCAAATTTACAAAAAGAAAAAAACCCCATTAAAAAGTGGGCAACGGACATGAACAGATCATTTTCAAAAGAAAACATACATACAGCCAATAAGCATATGAAGAAAAGCCCAATATCACTGATCATTAGAGAAATGTAAATCAAAATCACAATTACATACCATCTCACACCAGTCAGAATGGCTATTATGTAAAAGTCAAAAAATATCAGATGCTGGCAAGGTTGTGGAGAAAAAGGAACACTTATATACTGATGGTGAAAGTGTAAATTAGTTCAATCACTGTCAAAGCAGTGTGGTGATTCCCCAAAGAGCTAAAAACATAACTACCATTGGACCCAGCAATCCCATTACTGGATATATACCTAAAGGAATATAAATTTTTTCTATCATAAAACCACCTGCACATGTATGTTCATTGCAGCACTAGCAATTCCATTACTGGATATATATCTAAAGGAATATAAATTTTTCTATCATAAAGGCATCTGCACATGTATGTTCATTACAGCACTGCTCACAATACCAAAGACATGGAATCAATCTAAACGCCCATCAAAGGTAGACTAGCTAAAGGAAATGTGGCACATATACAGCATGGAATACTATGCAGCCTTATAAAGAATGAGATCACATCCTTTGCAGGAACATGGATGGAGCCACAGACCATTATCTTCGGCAAACTAACGCAGGAACAGAAAAGCAAATACCGCATGTTCTCACTTGTAAGTGTGAGCTACATGATGAGAACACATAGATACACAGAGAACAACAGACACTGAGGCCTATTGAATCATGGAGGGTGGGAGAAAAGAGAGGGTCAGGCAAAACAAAAAATGAGTACTAGGCTTAGTACTTGGGTGTTCAAAATCCCCCATGATGAATTTACTTCTGTAACAAACCTACAAAACCTACACGAGTTCTACTTTTTGCCTGATATACTACCGTATGTTTTAAAAAGATTTATGACAAACCACATATATTCCTTTTTTAGTTCATAATTTTAAAGAAAGAAAAATATGAATGAAATGGCTAATATATTACAATATGGAAAAAGTTTCAAAAGTCATTTTTTTCATACCTACATTCTAGGCAGCACTAATTCCAATATTTGTTTGCATTGATGTTCATTATAGTTATTTCACTATTGGTAAAGTATTATTTGCTATTAAAAATAATACTTTAGAACATCTGATTGACTTTCTTAGTAGTGAATTCCTTTCTATATTCTTTTCCATTGACCTCCTTTCTTCTCTCAATTCTGTCTCATCTCCCTCACCTTAGAGGTGTCCCACTTGAGAGAAACAAGTTTAGGACTTCAGCATCTGGATTTTAATTTTTAAAGTTTAATTGAGACCATGAGGATGTTGCCAAGAATGTAAAGCTCTTTTCTTGCTCTTTCTGGGAGTTTTCTGGCCTATTAGAGTTGAAGAGGACAAAAATCAAACCTCTTTACCGTAAGCAATTGACATTAAATAATATTATCCACTCAGCTGACGTTTAATAAACATTATTTACAGCATCATTCTCAACTTCTTTCAGGAGATTTTAGAAATTAATATTATGTATCCTGTCTTTCCATCAAGTAATAGTTTGTGATAAATTAATTTCCATGGAAACTGATATGGGGAAAAGTATAATTTTGTTGACATGTTGAGAAATAAATGATGTAAAGCATTGAAAGAGAAAACCCTTCCAAGAAACTCATTAGTAATTACATTTCAACAATGTTAAACTAAAACAGTATCTAAATACAGTCATCATAAAATTTTTGTTATTGTTTTATTTGGCAGATGTTTTTGTTTTTAGGAACAAACTACTTTTCTATGTTATGTGTATTGATTCCTAAAGAAATAAGGACTCAAACAACTATTAATTATTGTTTCCCAGATACCTTTGTGCGTCTCATAATGACTTGAGTAGCAACCTTCAATGAGTTTTCTAATAAGGAAAGTGATATAACCATTGGTATACTAGATTATAAAGTCATAAACACAAAAATATTGAAATATGCATCATTTCCTTTGGAGTTTATGAAATTGTTTTGCACAATTCCCTAAAGGGTGAGAGAAGAAATCAAGCCATCTTTGATATGCAATATAAATATTTCCCCTGAGAAATCACAAGGCCTATTTTTGTTTACTCTTACTTTGAGTATGCAAATGTATTTCTTATCTATACCTTAACTTTACTTATAAATACCCACTGCATACACCATCAAATGGTCTTATTTATAAATTAACTTCATCCTTTGTTGTTAAAGAGAAATATAAACATTGAAATAAAGAGAGAAAATGCAGCCACAAGGCTGATCTGAAATAGAAAGATATTCATATAAGAAAAAATTCTTTTAAAAATCTAATGTAAGTATTAAGTGCAAGGAAAGTGAATATTATCAAAGTGATATATTCCACATATAAAATGTTGAAAAATATACACAATCATAATAAATAACAGATATTTCTCTGAAATGCACTCACATATTCCTATACCTTATTCAGGAAAATAAATGTAAATAGTGCCATTATCCACTATTTTACCTTACTAACCACATACTGATTGATGCTCTATCATATCAGCCTAAAGAAAAATAAGTAAGCAAGTTTCAACAAATGTTAAAAAAAAATTAAACAATGCTCCTTACCGACACATAGGACCATTCTTCACCACTACACAAATCCCACCATTTCTGCAGTAATTTAATGGACATTCTAAAAAGAAGCATCACAAAGATGTCAGTTAATTATATATAGTATTAGGAGGAAGGAGAAGACATCACTATTTTTCATTACATTAAATCTAATCTCTGAGAGTAAATTGCTTTCCAGTTGCAAAAAGTAAAAGAATTTCCGTACGCCACTTTCCTGTACTCCCTCCAAATTTGTTCATCAGCCCCTGCTGCCCTGAATGTGTTCATGCCTGAATGATCCACAAGAAGAGAAGACTTAAAATAATTATTTACTTGTTTGGGTTTTTTTGCTATTTTTTCCTTCTCTTTCTTCCTCCTCCTCCTCCTCCTCTTCTTCTTCTTCCCCTTCTTCTTCTTCTTCTTCCTCTCCTCCTCCTCCTCCTCCTCCTCCTCCTCCTCCTCCTCCTCCTTCTTCTTCTTCTTCTTCTTCTTCTTCTCCTTCTTCTCCTTCTTCTGCTTCTTCTGCTGCTTCTGCTTCTGCTTCTTCTGCTTCTGCTTCTTCTGCTTCTGCTTCTGCTGCTTCTTCTTCTGCTTCTGCTTCTGCTTCTCCTTCTGCTTCTTCTGCTTCTTCATCTTCTTCTGCTTCTTCGTCTGCTTCTTCTGCTTCTTCGTCTGCTTCCTCTGCTTCTGCTTCTGCTTCTTCTGCCGTTTTTGCTTTTCTTCCTCCTCCTCTCCCTCTCTCTTTTTTTATTTTTATTTATTTTTTGAGGCAGGGTCTTACTCTGTCATTCAGGATGGAGCACAATGGCATAAACACAGCTCACTACAGCTTCAATCTCCTGGGTTCAACCAAGCCTCCCACCTCAGCCTTGAATAGCTGGGACCACAGGTGCACACCACTATGCTTGCCTAATTTAAAAAGTTTTTGTAATGGTGGGATCTTGCCATTGTTTCCCAATGTGGTCTTAAACTCTTAGCCTCAAACAATCCTCCCACCTTTACTTTCAAAAATGCTAGGATTACAGGTCTGAACTACCACATCTGACCCTTTTTTTTTTTTCAATTGACATATAATAATTTTTCATATTTATGGATCACAAAGTTATATATATATATATATATATATATATATATATATATATATAAAACTTTGTATAGTGACCAGATCCGGGCAATTAGAAAATCTATGATCTCAGAAATTTATCATTTATTGTGTTGAGAACATTAGATATCCTCCATGGAACTGTTTAAAACTATATGATACATTATTGTTAACTGTAGTCAACCCACATTGCTTTAGAACACTAGAACTTCTCCCCTGGATTGGGTATCATCTACTTATTTAGAACGTGTCTGCATGACATACTTATGATGATAATAAAGTGTTTTGCTTACTGAAACATTTCTCTAGTTCTACACAACAGTCCCTATGTCATGACAGACAAATGTCTTTGTGATAAGTCACTCATTTATCAGCATGTAGCTGTCCCACCTCTGCATCAGTGATCAATTTCAGCATAACTCAGATTTGTCCCTTGTCCTCCGATTTTATTGCTTGTGTCACTCCCTAGTTCTAGTTTAAAAAGATCATTTATTTTCAACGGTGGTTTACTTATAGGTTAAAAAGAAGCTAAATATCTTCACAGAGTAACTATTGTGAGAGTGGTTAGCCCATTTAGCCCCTGAGGTTGTGTTCATATGAACTGCCTCTTTATACCCTTATAACACATCTTGACCCACTAAAGCCTGTCAATTCCCCTATTTAGTTAAGACCCAAGTTGCTCCCAGGTTTTTTGTTTTTACTTGACATATTGTAATTGTACATATTTATGGGGTATAATTCAACACCTTTCTTGCAGAATACAAGTCCTCCCTTGTTGGTTTACTTTAACTCCAACACTGGATTATAATTTCCTCTATCTTTAATTTTAATTGAACAAATCTATTCTGGGCACCTATTAAATGTCTGGCATTGGGCTGGGCACTGGAAATAAAATAATTAATAATACAGTCAGCTTAGTTTAGTTGTTAAGACTGAGGGCACAGGAGCCCAACTGCTGAAGTTGGAATCTCAGCTCAATTTATTAGCTGAGTAGTACTGGGTAAAGTAGTTAATCTCTCTGTGCTTCTGTTTGCTTTCTGTAAACAAGGTTAACAAATAATAACTATCTCATAGGGTTGTGAGCATGTTAGAACAACCAGTTAGTATGAATTTAATAAAAGTTGACTTTAAAAAGAGATACAGCCATGGTCCCTACTCCTCCTGTCCTTCCAGATGAAAAGCAAAGTGTGAGTGTGGCATTAAAATGTTGAATGAAAGTAATACATTGGGAGGGATGTTCTAAGGGTGATGGAAGCACCAAGAAGAGCACTTCGGTCACATATGGAGAGTAAGAAAAGCTTTCCAGAGAGAATCCGTAGCTATTTATTTGGGCAGTAGTGTGCATGTGTGTGTAAAGGTGAGCATAAAGACCCAGAGGTCAGAGAAGAGGGTGTTGCATGTTTGGGAAACTGAAGATAGCCCAGCCTGATTGAATTGCTCATAATACAAAGATAGTGTAGGTAAAAGTCAAAGATACACAGTTCCCGGACCACATCAGCCCAGCAGAGCCAAGATTTTAAGAAGGCAAGTGCCATGTTTCATGCGTTAGAATTCTGGCTGCAGTGTTGTCAACTCAACAGAAAGACCAAGACTAAAATTTGGGAGCCCCATTAAGAGTATTTTGTAATAAAACTAGCAAAAATATTATGATTGTCTGAATTAAAGGAGTAGGGTGAGCTTGGGGGTAGAAAGTTGTCGTATTTTTAAGAGATAATTAAATATTAGGATTGAAACATCTTGAAGACTATTTGGAGAGGGTCAAGAATAATGTCTGCATTTCTTGCTGGGTCATTAGCTAGTTGGTGGTTTCATTCACTGAGGGGGATTTATGGGGAACGAATATATTTAAAGGAAAAGATGAGGTTAGGTTTTAAGTGCATAAGGGGCATCCAATGGAAGTGACCTCACCCATGGGCATTGGAATTTGTAGGTCTGAGGCTCAGATGAAATATTTAATATGAAGCAGAGATATAGATTTGAGGCTTTTCTTCAGATTTTTTTTTCTCTTCTTTTTAGACAGCATCACTTTTCAGGATTTTTCCTCAAGTCATTTTGAGATCACTGTTTCTGGTATTATAGGGTCATGTAGATATGCTCCTTGTTTTTGACAAGCCCAATCTTAGCAGAGAGAGAGAAAGAGAGAGAGAGAGAAAGAGAGAGAGAGAGAAAGAGAGAGAGAGAGAAAAAAAAACCATTTACTAGAACAGAGAAATGATGATAACCATGATGGATAGTGAAAAAATAGAGAACTAGAAATTTTATGTACACAATACGTATAGAAGTAAAACATACAAGGAGAGGGTGGCTTGAGAGAGTAGATTGTTAAGCAGTGATAAGTTTTGGCTCTGTGTCCCCATCTAAATCTCGTGTCAAACCGTGATCCCCAGTGTTGGAGGTCGGGCCTAGCGGGAGGTGACTGGATCATGAGAGTTGTTTCTAATGGTTTATCACCATCCCCTTAGTGCTGTCCCATGATAGAGTTCTCCTGATATCTGGTTGTTTGAAAATGTCTAGCACTGCCCCCTTCTCTCTCTCTCTCTCCTGCCAGACACATGAATATATGTTTGCTTTGCCTTTGCGTTTGATCATGATTGTAAGTTTCCTGAAGCTACCCTAGAAGCAGAATCCCGTACAACCTGCAATGAGCCCATTAAAACTCTTTTCTTTATAAACTACTCAGTCTCAGGTATATCTTTATAGCAGCGTGAGAATGGGCTAATAAAGGTAGTCATTGCACACTGGAGAAGAGATGGCAGGCTTTAAGAAAGAGGAAAGCAAGGAAGGAGGGAATTTGCAGTTTAGGATCAAAAATGAAATACATCTTGTGTCTGGCATCATATTTGGTTTCAAAAAGAAATCAGCAATTTGGTTTCCCAGGGATATATTTCCCACCTTGCCCTCCCTTAGTACTCCTTGTTTAACTAATTACATAAAACAGAGGAGTGGAGTGCTAAAGATGAGGGTAAGGAGCTCCCCCCTCAGACCTGGGGGCCATGCTCCACTGAACAGAACAGACATGAAATCTCCTTTATAAAGAGGAAATCTGCTGGTTTGACTGAAAAAGAGCCACCAATATGATAAAGCTTAAATCGGTATAAACCTGGTTAGATAAACTGTTTTATGGTCATTTTTTGTCTTACGTATAATTTCATTCTTCCTCAAATATGGATTTTGTTTCATTGAAAAATGAGAAGAGTGTCTGAGACTGCAGAAGATCAGAAAACTAACAGTATGGCAGAGCTGCCTATTTTTGGGTGGGTCATTCATATTTAATATATTACAGAAAATGAAACATAAGCTTGCTTTACATCAGAATGATTCTGTGGGAATCTAAATGTGCATTTTTGTGCTGTTTAGTGGAGCACAGTGCAAGGAACACAGATGTTCACTGGAACCAGATGTGAGTCCTGGTGTTTAGCAGGGCGGAAAACTCACAGTTTATTTCTGTGAAAAGTTTTTATCGTTTTCTGCCTTAGACCCAGGTTCTTTATCCATAATACAGAAAGACACAGCACAAAGTATTTTCAGCTTTAATTTACTCAAAACAATTTTAAGCAGAGAGCAAATGAAATGGGGAAGGAGATGGATATGGCTAATTAGCCATGAAGAGGCTGAGTATTTCCAGGAGATAAGCAGATATAATTCCCATTATGGGAACTGGAAATCTATGGGGCAATATTACCATTAGCAGAGGTTCCCATTCTTTAGCCACAGCAGTCTCTCTCTGGCTTGTATCCCTTTGTATTGGTTATTATGAGTATGTGTCTAGAAACCAATACAGCTCACAATTGGTTGCACAGAAATATCATTCTGAGAGTTTCACATTGAATCCCATTCTGATGTATCTCATTGGAAAAGCAGGAACACATATATAAAAACGATAGCAACTTTTAATCTTAAGTAATTTGCAAGTAAACACTTATTTTCCCCCTTTAACGTACATAGAGACTAGGGAAGTGGCAGGTGCTATGTACTAGTGTGCTGGGAAGACTGATAACCACATGCATCCTGGTTTTCCCTCATGATACCTGGCTCAGTCATTTAAGAGTTATGGGACTTTGGGCTAGGTACTCTAAGTATAACATTCTTCATGTAGAAATACATATGATATCACTTCCTTATAGGACTGCTAGGAAGGTGAAATTAAATTTGTTTGTTAGCATTTTTATATTAGTGAATGGTGTGTATAAAGTATTTAATAATTGTTGTCAATCATCTCTCTGTATTGGGGGGAGTCTTTGTACTGCCTGTGAAACCTAGTTTCCTTGACATTGCTCTATCCATCTTCTTCTTCTCTTCTTTTCATTCCTTTGTGGTTATAATCACCATCACCGTCACCACTACCATTTACATAAGGCCTGCTATGTGTCAGGGACTGACCTAAGAGTTTTACATGTGTTATCTCAGTTAGTCCTCATAACACTGTGTCTTGTACCATAATTATTCTCATTTTGCAGAGGAGAAAATTGAGGCCTCCAGTGGTTAATATAACTTACTTGAGTTAATAGCAAAGAAGCATTTTAATTAGAACTAAACCCTGGTCTTCTGACTTCAAAGCATGTTAGAGTAAAAATGTCAAATGATTAGCTATTTATCTTAGAATTTCTACAACTGCTTACAGGTTTTGATGTTTTGGGCACACAAACCCCTTTGAATCATGTGGCATTTATGTACGGTCCCAGATAAATATGCATATACACAATTATCTGCACATGGTTTGAAGAAATATATAGACCCTAGGAATCCACCTAAAGATTTTGTGCAGCAAACCAAGTCCCAGAGGGAGGAGATTATTCTCTTTACCTTGAAATCCTGGCACAGGGACTGCAGGAAAAACTATCAAACCTCAAAAGTTGATATCATAGAAGCAGAGACTAGAACAGTGCTTACCAATGGCTGGAAAGGGGAGGAAAAGGACAGGCAGAGATTGTTCTATGGGTACAAAGTTACAGTTAGAGAGAAGGAATAAGTTTCGGTGTTCTATTGCACAGCAGGGTAATGGATGAATAGTAAGATATGGTATATTACAAAATGGTTAGAAGAGAGGCTCTTGAACGTTCTTACTACAAAGAAATAATTCATGCATGAGCTGATGGGTAAGCTAACTACCCTGATTTGATCATGATACAACACACCATATGCACTGAAACATCAAGTTATACCCCATAAATATGTACAATTATAATGTGTCAATTAAAAACTAATAATAATAAACAAACTTGAAGTAGCTCCATAGTATTTGCCTGGGAAGCATTTGTGTTTGTGTAGGTTTGGTTTTTAAATATTTCTGAAACTTTATTAAGCTACATCATCATCATCATCATCACCATCATCAGTATTTATTACATATAGTATTATATTTATAAAGTCTCATCCTACAATTTTACATTGTTAGTTTCCCTTCCTAATTCTCCTTCAAATGAATGATTATAATAGTTATAGTTTCACCTTAGTATAAGCTTTATTAACCTCTACTACTGCAAATGACTAGAAAAACACTTTCAGTTTAGATTGAGCCAGACAAATTCTGGCCAATAATTTCTAGTTGCATAAGCAACCAAAACTTGAAAATAATACACTTTTATAATATGAGTTAGGCATGAACAGGATTCATTGAAATATATGTAGCCTGCAACATGTATACAGTGCCCGAGCATAATGTTCTTGTATATGACTTAAATCTCAAGGTAGGTGAGGCCAGATTCTCAGCATGATGAGATCACTATGGAAATTACTGGATGTTGTAAAGATTGGGTTCACGAAAGCCTATTAAATGCTGATCCTAAAAGAATATACGGTTGGAAAGAAAGAGTAATGTGTAATGTACACTGACAAATCCTTAGTGTGGGTCCATCTTGAAGATATCTTAAAAACAGAAGCTTGACTTTATTATATTTGACTGACAAGCCGAAAAGCATACAACATATAAACAGACAAAACATAATACAACAGGGATTTTATTTCCGAAAACTGTGAGTTTCACTAGTTCTTTATTTTACTGTAACCCAATAGACGTGTCAACATGACCTATACTTTGTAAGTGAACTATAAACATGACTGGTGACTGATGAAAAGAGACAGACAACAAAAACGTGTTCTATACTACTACCTACAGATTGTCTATCACTGGGTATGAATGACAAGTCTTCTGTTTTTCGGATCCTGTTCTTTAAAGTAGACTGTATCAAAGAAGATAACAAATCATAACATATTGTGTTTGTGCTATTTAGCACCATGCTGAAGATAATCTTGCTTTTATGTAAATAAGTTTGGGTCTAGCATAAATACTGTGTCTTAATAGTTTCAAAGAATGGAGATATTCAGTAATGGCTTTCTTACTCTCTGTAAAGAAAATAATACCATTTCTCTTTTGGTATCTCTTGGTATTTCATCTGAAGTACGTACTATCCATTCCAAGTGCAGAAATAATGACAAAGAGTATTCATCTTTGCATATTTTATGGGGCCAGATGTGGTCACTTTTTTATTTGCTTTTGTACTCATAAAATGCAGCGCTGTGTGAGTACTCACTTCCAGCAGTATAAAGAATAAGACTTTTTCACACTGTGATTTGATTACAATTATCATGCTTCTAAGCACATATCTCATAATGTTCTCCTTTCTTGAAGGATACAAAGGGTACTTTCTTAACTAGTTTTGATATAAGATATTTCCAACTTATTCAGGAAATCTCACTAAATATATCACTATCATTAATTTATATTATCCTTTAGTTATGACAAAATTATATTAACTTTAATGGTCTATAATTTCATATATCACCTATATGAAAAAAAAGTTCATTTACTCAGGAGAGATGTTAACAAAGGGCTACAATAAATTAGGAAATTTTGAAGCAGTTTTGATAAAAGTATAATCACAGCCATATACAGTCAGTTCTTACATTGTGTAAATGTTCCAAGGTCAGAAGAAAGAAAAATGTTTAGACGTCAAACTAAGATTTAATAAATTTACTTTTAAATACGTAACTAAATCATGCAAATAGGAAACTCTTATAAAGTGGGAAAAAGAAGGCAACAATTAAAAAAATTAATAGCACTAGATTGTATAGGGTTTCCTTATTATAGAAACCAAGCAATTTTCATAGGAAAGATTATTAAATACTAATAATCTTAAGTTAAATTGTGTTAAAATTATACATTTGATTTTTCTTTTCTTATCAAACATTACATAGACCTAGCATGAGCCCATTATATGTTTATAATTTTTTAGACATGTAGCAATTAATGTCAACATTCTTTCTGCCCCAAAACCAATATTAGAAACCCAATTATTCCAGGCTCGCCATTATTTAGAATCTGAAGTTTTAATATTTTCATTGTGTGAAGGTTAAATTGCTTGTTTGTATCACAAGAATATTTGAATGGAAATGGGGTACCTGAGCAGCTGGACTCATCGAGCTGAAAATCCATGCAGTTGGCAAAACCATCACAGCGCTGGTGGGCTGGGATACAGCTGTTAGAGGAGGCACAGACCAGAGCTCCATTAGAACAGCTCTTGTTGGCTACAAAAAAAGAATAACAATCATGGATGCAAGCGTGTGTGTGTGTGTGTGTGTGTGTGTGTGTGTGTGTGTGCGCGCGTATGTCCCAATGAATTCTCACAACAAAATTATAAGACAGTTTATCATATTACTCTTGATTTTTTCTAGTCTGATATTTTAGAAGACAGTTCTTTTTGAAAAAAAATTTCAAATGCATTAACTTAAAAATTTCTGAGGAAAAAACAAACAAAAAAAAAACAAAAAACATTTGCCTGTAGATTCAATTCGCTTACTGGCTGAATTGTGTCCTCACCTCAACGTTTACATCTTGAAACCTTAACCAGCAATAGGACTGTATTTACAGAAAGGAGGTTTAAGGAGGTAACAAAGGTTATAAGAAAAAAGAGACATAAGCGATGCACTTGCAGAGAGGAAAGGCTATGTGAGGACACAGCAAGAAGGTGGCTATCTGCAAGTCAAGGAGAGAGGCCTCAGGAGACACAAAGTCTGCCTACATGTTGATCTGGGATTTTTAGCTCCCAGAAGTGTGAGAAAATAGATTCCTGTTGTTTTAGCTACCCAGTGTATACTATTTTCTTATGGCAGCCTGTGCTGACCAATACATACATTATGGAGTATTACGCAAGTCATCAAATTCGTTACATGAAATGCAAGTAGACTTCGATCTGACTTCAAGAGGCAAACATTTTAATAGCATGGAGATGCTATTGCTCTTAAGACTTTGGTTGTTTCAGAAAAGTGTCCTTACTGATGCCCATCAAGGGCACTGATGACTGTTCAATGGCTATCTAGACTTGCAAAGCACTTTACCTCTCTTGTATGCAACTTGATTAATTTAATTATGTCTGCTTTGTCTAGTAGGAAGCTCAGTCTTCAGTTCTGAAACTGTATTATTTTCTGCCTTTCTTTAGGATTACAACTTCCTAGAAAGAAGAGGCTATGGTTGGAATCGGTTTGATAAGTTAGAGCTGAATGGGAACTTCTCATGTCAGCTGTTATCAAGTGTGAAATATGGTTCCTCTCTGTTTTCCTGCTTGCTTCAGGACCTGGAATAATTCAGGTCCTGAATTATTTAGGACCAGTATAATTACTGGAAGACAAAAAGCCTCGGCTGCAGGCCTGATCCCTTTTCTGGTTCTACTCTGGTTTTGGTGTGTGCCAGTGATGATGTTCATCTTGTTTCTCAGAGTGTTTAACGGGATAGCTCTACTATCCAGCATTGTGAAGTGTCTGGAGCAGAGGGAATGTGTCAAAGCATGAACCCACTGCACCATTTTGTCAGAAAGTGTGGACAGATTTTAAAAGCACTAAATAATAATGGTATAGATCTATTCTGGTTTTCTAACCCTGCTCCTCTGAGTCCCGGGGTTCAGCAGAAATTTGTCAAAGGCAGCAGTACCTAGTCAGAACCGTGTGCCACTTAACTCAGGTTCAACAAGAACAGCTTTGTTTTCCTCTGATTTACTTAACGGTATCATATACAACTTCCTATTGGAGCATTTTAGTCCAAACCTGCCACTAAAATTTTAAAAATAATTTGTGTGAAAAAGTCCTTGCATATGAATAAAGTTACAACCTTTTCAAAGTAAATTATTTAAATGACCCAGGAACAAATGTCCCCATGTATGGTTCTTATACAGATATTGCTGGTTCTTTCATGAATTATTTTTTTTCTTCAAGTATAATTATGGGTTGGAATGAATAATTTATTTTAGGTATCATAGGTAACTGACACAATTGATTTTGAAAATGGCCCATTACAATATACTTTAAGTTGGACATAAAAAATAGTGTTTTTAAGAATGTGTATCTCCATTGACTGAAAGTGTTGACTCTGAAAAACTTAGGCAATACTCTTTATTGGGCAATTCTTTTTAAGGTGCTAGAATATCAATTCACACCAAAAAAATATTCAGCTTCCACATGTAAAACAGTGTCTTAGAACTTAGAATGGAGAGTTCAGGGGAGAAATTTAAAAATGAATCATGCATGGTGATGACAAGAGAACAACAACACAGTTGTGATAAACAGTTCAAAATAATAATAAAAGAAATTTCATCAGGTCAAACTTAGTAGGCAAAGCATTGTTGTTGATAAGTATTTATAAAAAACAAAAATTCCTTTAACATGCAGAGATGTATAAAGGCTGAAAGAGCAGGATGTTGAAATATATTTTAAATTTTAATATTTCTAGGGAAAAGCCATTTAGTAAAGTGAGAATAAAGCCTACAGATGGAAAATCAATAAGTTTTCTCTTAGTTCAGTGAGTACAGCAGGTCGCTTTTGACTAAGGAGGTTGGATAAGGAAGTAGTACAGATAAACCAGAACAAAAGAAAGCTGGGCACAGTGGCTCATGCGTGAAATCCCAGCACCTTGGGAGGCCGAAGCAGGTGGATCACATGAGGTCAGGAGTTTGAGACCAGCCTGGCCAACATGGTGAAACCCCATCTCTACTAAAAATAAAGATAAAAATAAATAGCCAGAAGTGCTGGTTTGTGCCTATAGTCCCAGCTACTTAGGAGGCTAAGGCAGGAGAATAGCTTGAACCAGGGAGGTGGAGGTTGCAGTGAGCTGACATTGCACCACTGCACTCCAGCCTGGGAACACAGCAAGATCCTGCCTTTAAGGAAAACAAACAAACAAGCAAACCAACAAAAAACAGGTAGAAATTGTCTAGGGTTTCAGGAGAAGGCTGATCTTCAGCTTTTCCAAATGTTTAAATCATTTTACAATATACACAGACAAGATAAATTACATTGCAAAGCAAGTAAACTAGGAAATAATAATATTCCAACTGTTATAACCTCTAAAAGCAAAATCTGGCATACAGTTTCATTTTTTACAAGCATTATCTTATAAGATCTAATAAGATAACATAATGCTTGTAAAAAGTGAAGCTGCATGCCACATACAGGTGATGGGGAAGAAGGCAGCAATCCACATTGCCATGTATGTACCTATGCAACAATTCTGCATGTTCTTCACATTACCCCAAAACCTAAAATGCAATAAAATATTTTTTTAAAAATGAAGACATATGCACAGGCATATCTCAGCAATATGGCAGGCTCAGTTCCACATAACCATGATAAGGCTAATGTTGCATTAATGCAAGTGATACAATATTTTTTGTTTCCCAGTGCATATAAATGTTATTTCTACACTATAACTTAGTAAATTAAATGTGCAACAGCCTAATGTCTAAAAAAGTATTAACTAAAACATACTTAGGGTTTAGTTAAGCTAGCCATAGACCTCTCCTCTCTAGACGTGGAAGTCTTATGCGGCATCTTCTTTTAAAAGAAGGCTGCTTCATTGACCCTGAAAATCTGTTGTTTAGTGTAGCCACCTTCATCAATGATATTAGCTAGATCTGGATAACTTGGTACAGCTTCTCCATCTCAGCACTTGCTGATTCATCTTGTGCTTTTCTGTTACAGTGATGGCTTCTTTCCTTCAACCTCATAAACCAACCTCTGCTGCCTTCCGACTTTTCTTCCAAAGCTTTCTCACCTCTCTCAGACTTTGCAGAATTAAAGATAGCTAAGACCTTGCTCTAGATTAGGCTGGAGCAAAGGGACTGTGTCAAAGCATGAACTCACTGCACCATTTTGTCAGAAAGTCTGGATAGATTTCAAAAGCACTAAATAATAATGGTATTCATCTATTCTTGTCTTCTAAGCCTGTTCCTCTAAGTTTCAGGGTTCAGCAGAAATATGTCAAAACTTTCTCCATATCCACAATAAGGCTGTTCTGCTTTCCTATCATTCGTGTATTTACTGGAGTAGTGTTTTAATTGCCTTCGATTTTTCCTTCACATTCTCTATTTGGCTGTTTGGAGCAAGAGGCCCAGATTTCAGCCTATCTTGACGTTCAACATGCCTTACTCACTAATAATCATTTCTAGCTTTTCACTTAAAGTGAGAGATGCACATTTCCTCCTTTCACTTGAATACTTCGAGGTTACTGTAGTTGGCCTAACTGCAATATTGCTTGGCCTCAGAGACTGGGGAGACCCAAGGAGAGGAAGAGGGAAATGGGGGAATGGCTGACTGGTGGAGCAGTCAGAACACACACAACATTTATCAGTTAAATTTACCATTTTACATGGGCATGGTGCATGGCACCCCAGAACAGTTACAATAGTAACATCAGAGATCACTGGTCACACATCACCATAACAAACATAATAGTCATGAAAAAGTTTGAAATATTGTTAGAATCACTAAAATGGGATACAGACATGAAGTGAGCATATACCACTAGAAAACTGGCCGGGCGCGGTGGCTCACGCCTGTAATCCCAGCACTTTGGGAGGCCGAGGCGGGTGGATCACGAGGTCAAGAGATCGAGACCATCCTGGTCAACGTGGTGAAATCCTGTCTCTACTAAAAATACAAAAAATTAGCTGGGCTTGGTGACACGTACCTGTAGTCCCAGCTACTCAGGAGTCTGAGGCAGGAGAATTGCCTGAACCCAGGAGGCGGAGGTTGCGGTGAGCCGAGATCACGCCATTGCACTCCAGCCTGGGTAACAAGAGCGAAACTCCGTCTCAAAAAAAAAAAGAAAACTGACACTGGGGCCAGGCACATTGGCTCACACCTGTAATCCCCGAAGTTTGGGAGGCAGAAACAGGCGAATCATGAGGTCAGAAGATCAAGACCATTCTGGCTAACATGGTGAAACCCCATCTCTACTAAAAATACAAAAAATTAGTCATGGTGGCATGTGCCTATAGTCCCAGCTACTCAGGAGGCTGAGGCAAGAGAATTGCTTGAACCCAGGAGGCGGAGGTTGCTGTGAGCTGAGATCATACCACTGAACTCCACCATGGGCCATAGAGTGAGATTCTGTCTCAAAAAAAAAGAAAAGAAAAGAAAGAAAGAAAAAAGAAAATTGGCACTGATAGACTTGCAGGACGCAAGAATGTAGACCTTCAGTGTGTAAAAAATGCAACATCTGTGATGTGCAATAAAGCAATACAGAACAAAACAAGGTATATCTGTTTTATTTATTTTGTATGCACACAAAAATATGTTTATGTATCTATGTATCTATATGTGTGTACATATATACACACATTTTTGTGTGCATACATATTTTATCATCATTTTCATTGCAAAAAGCTAAGAGATCATATAAGATCACAGCTTTAAGATTTTAAACAATATAACATATTAACATTTATATACAAATACCATAGATACTTCTCATCTTCTTGCAAACATATATTTTGAACCCTTCCTCTATTGGAGATAGGAATTTATCCATATTTCTTCATCGAATTTCCAATGTGATGGGTATCTTATTTTCAAGTTAATAAAGAGCTCTAACTCATAAGTGGTACAAGTTCACAGCTTTGGCACAAATACAGTGGAAACATATTAAAAATGAGTTAATGGTTTCAATATAAAAAGTTTTACTTTTTTCTTAACAGTTTAGTTAAAAACTGACCTTTGGGTGGGGAGATCCAAGATGGCCGTTTAGGAACAGCTCAGGATTGCAGCTCCCAGTGAAAGCGCAGAGGGTGAGTGGACGCCGCGTTTTTATTGCCCACAGACTAGGAAATTCCCGGGCAGAGGAGCTCCACGCTCACCAGCACGGCTGTTGTGGCCAGCGCTGCTGTGCCGGCCAGCGCCGCTGCTCTGCCCCGCGCGGCTGCTTTGTCGGCGCCCCGGAGCCGCGGTTCTCTGTACAAAATACACCGGTCCGGGTGCCCTTTAGGCTGGCGATTGGAGCCACGGGAAGTCGCCCATACACTGGTTCAAAAAGGGGACTGAGCAGAGAACCAAGACAGTAGATTCCAGGGCCAAAAAAGAAAAAAAAAAAAAAAGCGCCACAAACCTCAGTGCCGCTGTTTAAGCCAGCGCAGTGAGTGGCCGCAGGGGAAAACAAACAGACCCCGGCGCCTCTTCAACAGGCGACTGGAACACCAACTTAAAAAAGGCTCTGAGGCAGGGAGCCAGGCGATCAGGCTCGGCTGGTCCCACCCCCACAAAAGAACAGCAACCAGAAACTCTGGATTGAGAGTTTCACAGCCAGCTCAGCTGAACCCGGGACGGTCCAGCTCTGTGGGGGAGGGGCGTCCGCCATTACCAGGGAGCCCGCCATTGCCAAGGCAACCCGCCATTGCTGAGGCAGCCCGCCGTTGCCAAGGCAACACGCCACAGCAGAGACTCCGCCCCAACAGAGGCGGGCCACCATCGCCAAAGCAGTTCTAACTACACCCATATAAACAGGACTGCAGGGAAGCTCACTCGGCAGCGGGGCGGAGCCCACAGCAGCTCAGCAAAGCTGCTATAGGCCGACAGTGACTAGGCTGCCTCTTTGCTGGGATGCGCAGGTCTGAAGGAAAAAAAAAAAAGAAGGCGGCAGCATAACGGAAACTCATAAATAAAGCCCTAAATCCCTGGGACAGAGCACCAGGGAACAAAAAGCAGTTTATGAGTTCTCCTGCAGCAGACCTAAAACTACCTGCCCAGCAGCTCTGAATGAACAACAACAAAGCTCGCAACTCACCATTTGAGCTCCTATAAAGAAAAGACCGTCTCCTCAAGCAGCTCCCTGACCCCTATATATCCAAAAAGACACCTCATAGAGGAGAGATCAGATTGACACTAGGCGGGTATCCTTCTGGGACAAAGATAGCAGAAGAAGAAAACTGGTAACAACCCTTGCTGTTCAACAGCTGCTGCAGGTGAACCCCAGGCAAGCAGGGCCTGGAGTGAACCTCAGCAGACCTACAGCAGAGGGGCCAGACTGTCAGAAGGAAAACCAAGAAACAGAAATAACCTCATCATCAACAAACAGAACGTCAATCTGAAAGATTTGAGACCCAATCTGAAAGCCAGCAACTACAAAGTCGACAGGTGGATAAATCCTTAAGGATGGGAAGAAACCGGCGCAAAAAGGATGAAAACACCCGAAACCAGAACACCTCTCCTCCTAAAAGGGATCACAACTCCTCGCCAGCAAGGGAACAAGGTTGGATGGAGAACGAGTGTGATGAAATGACAGAATCAGAATTCAGAAGGTGGGTAATAAGAAACTTCTGTGAACTTAAACAACATGTTCTAACGAAATGCCAAGAAACTAAGAACCTTGAAAAAAGATTTGATGAAATGCTAACAAGAATGGACAAAATAGAAAGGAATATAAGTGAATTGATGGAGCTGAAAACTGCAACACGAGAACTTCGTGAAGCATGCACAAGTATCAACAGCCGAATGGACCAAGCAGAAGAAAGGATATCAGAGGTCGAAGATCAACTCAATGAAATAAAACAGGAAGGCAAGACTGGAGAAAAAAGGGTAAAAAGGAACGAACAAAGTCTCCAAGAAATGTGGGACTATGTGAAAAGACCTAATCTACGTTTGATAGGCGTACCCGAATGCGACGAAGAGAATGAATCCAAGCTGGAAAATACTCTGCAGGATATTATCCAGGAAAACTTCCCCAACCTAGCAAGGCAGGCAAACATTCAAGTCCAGGAAATACAGAGAACACCACAAAGATATTCGTCAAGAAGAGCAACCCCAAGGCACATAATCGTCAGATTCACCAGGGTCGAAATGAAGGAGAAAATACTAAGGGCAGCCAGAGAGAAAGGTCGGGTTACCCATAAAGGGAAGCCCATCAGACTCACAGCAGATCTCTCAGCAGAAACCCTACAAGCCAGAAGAGAATGGGGGCCAATATTCAACATCCTTAAAGAAAAGAACTTTCAACCCAGAATCTCCTATCCAGCCAAACTAAGCTTCATAAGTGAAGGAAAAATAAAATCCTTTGGGAACATGCAAGTACTAAGAGATTTCGTCACCAACAGGCCAGCTCTACAAGAGCTCCTGAAAGAGGCTCTACACTTATAAAGGAACAACAAGTACCAGCTCAACTAAAGAGCAAAACAGCCAGCTAGCACCAAAATGGCAGTATCAAATTCACACATAACAATATTAACCCTAAATGTAAATGGACTAAATGCCCCAATCAAAAGACACAGACTGGCAAATTGGATAAAAAGACAAAACCCATCGGTGTGCTGTGTCCAGGAAACCCATCTCACATGCAAGGATACACAAAGGCTCAAAATAAAGGGATGGAGGAAGATTTACCAAGCAAATGGAGAGCAAAAAAAAGCAGGAGTTGCAATTCTCATCTCTGATAAATTAGACTTTAAAGCAACAAAGATCATAAGAGACAAAGAGGGACATTACATAATGGTAAAAGGATCAATGCAACAAGAAGAGCTAACGATCCTAAACATATATGCACCCAATACAGGAGCACCCAGATACATAAGGCAAGTTCTTAATGACTTACAAAGAGACTTAGACTCCCACACAATAATAGTGGGAGACTTTAACACCCCATTGTCAACATTAGACAGATCAACCAGACAGAAAATTAACAAGGATATCCAGGACTTGAACTCAGACCTGGACCAAGCAAACCTAATAGACATTTACAGAACTCTCCACCCCAAAGCCACAGAATATACATTCTTCTCAGCACCACATCACACCTACTCTAAAATTGACCACATAATTGGGAGTAAATCACTCCTCAGCAAATGCAAAAGAACGGAAATCGTAACAAACAGTCTCTCAGACCACAGTGCAATCAAGTTAGAACTCAGAATTCAAAAACTAACTCAGAACCGCACAGCTTCATGGAAACTGAACAACTTGCTCTTGAATGTTGACTGGATAAACAATGAAATGAAGGCAGAAATAAAGATGTTCTTCGAAACCAACGAGAATGAAGACACAACATACCAGAATCTCTGGGACACATTTAAAGCAGTCTCTAGAGGAAAATATATAGCAATAAGTGCCCACATGAGAAGCATGGAGAGATCAAAAATTGACACCCTATCATCAAAACTGAAAGAGCTAGAGGAGCAAGATCAAAAAAACTCAAAGTCTAGCAGAAGACAAGAAATAGCTAAGATCAGAGCAGAACTGAAGGAGATAGAGACACAAAAAACCCTTCAAAAAATCAATAAATCCAGGAGCTGGTTTTTTGAAAAGATCAACAAAATAGACAGACCACTAGCCAGATTAATAAAAAAGAAAAGAGAGAATAACCAAATTGATGCAATAAAAAACGATAAAGGGGATATCACCACAGATTCCACAGAAATTCAAACCATCATCAGAGATTATTACAAACAACTCTATGCACACAAACTAATAAACCTGGAAGAAATGGATAAATTCCTGGACACTTGCCTCCTGCCAAGCCTAAACCAGGAAGAAGCCGAAACCCTGAACAGACCCATAACAAGGTCTGAAGTTGAGGCAGCAATTAAGAGCTTACCACCCAAAAAAAGCCCAGGTCCAGATGGGTTCACAGCTGAAATCTACCAGACATACAAAGAGGAGCTGGTACCATTTCTTCTGAAATTATTCCAAACAATACAAAAAGAGGGAATTCTTCCCAAATCATTTTATGAGACCAACATCATCCTGATTCCAAAACCCGGCAGAGACTCAACAAGAAAAGAAAACTTCAGGCCAATATCCATGATGAACATAGATGCAAAAATCTTCAATAAAATACTGACAAGCCGATTGCAACAGCACATCAAAAAGCTTATCCACCATGATCAAGTAGGCTTCATCCCAGGGATGCAAGGCTGGTTCAACATACGCAAGTCTATAAACGTAATTCACCACATAAACAGAACCAAAGACAAAAACCACATGATTATCTCAATTGATGCAGAGAAGGCCTTTGACAAAATTCAACAGCCCTTTATGCTAAAAACACTCAGTAAGCTAGGTATCAATGGAACGTATCTCAAAATAATAAAAGCTATTTATGACAAACCAACAGCCAATATCATACTGAATGGGCAAAAACTGGAAGCATTCCCCTTGAAATGTGGCACCAGACAAGGATGCCCGCTCTCACCACTGCTATTCAATATAGTATTAGAAGTTCTAGCCAGAGCAATCAGGCAAGAAAAAGAAATAAAGGGCATTCAAATAGGAAAGGAGGAAGTCAAATTGTCTCTATTTGCAGACGACATGATTGTATATCTAGAAGACCCCATCGTCTCAGCCCCAAACCTCCTGAAACTGATAAGCAAGTTCAGCAAAGTCTCAGGATACAAAATCAATGTGCAAAAATCACATGCATTCCTATACACCAGTAACAGACTTAAAGAGAGCCAAATCAAGAACAAACTTCCATTCACAATTGCCACAAAGAGAATAAAATACCTAGGAATACAACTAACAAGGAATGTAAAGGACCTCTTCAAGGAGAACTACAAGCCACTGCTCAACGAAATAAGAGAGGACACAAACAGATGGAGAAACATCCCATGTTCATGGTTAGGAAGAATCAATATCGTGAAAATGGCCATACTGCCCAAAGTAATTTACAGATTCAATGCTATCCCCATCAAGCTACCAATGACCTTCTTTGCAGAACTGGAAAAAACCACCTTAAACTTCATATGGAACCAAAAGAGAGCCCGCATAGCCAAGTCAATTCTAAGCAAAAAGAACAAAGCGGGGGGCATCACAATACCAGACTTCAAACTATACTACAAGGCCACGGTAATCAAAACAGCATGGTACTGGTACCAAAACAGAGATATAGACCAATGGAACAGAACAGAGGTCTCGGAGGCAACACAACCTTTCTACAACCATCTGATCTTTGACAAACCAAACAAAAACAAGCAATGGGGAAAGGATTCCCTGTTCAATAAATGGTGTTGGGAAAGCTGCCTAGCCATGTGCAGAAAGCAGAAACTGGACCCCTTCCTGACACCTTATACTAAAATTAACTCCAGATGGATTAAAGACTTAAACATAAGACCTAACACCATAAAAACCCTAGAAGAAAATCTAGGCAAAACCATTCAGGACGTAGGTGTAGGCAAGGACTTCATGACCAAAACGCCAAACGCATTGACAACAAAAGCCAAAATAGACAAATGGGACCTAATCAAACTCCACAGCTTCTGCACAGCAAAAGAAACAATCATTAGAGTGAATCGGCAACCAACAGATTGGGAAAAAATTTTTGCAGTTTACCCATCTGACAAAGGGCTGATATCCAAAATTTACAAAGAACTAAAGCAGATTTACAAGAAAAAAACTAACAAGCCCATTCAAAAGTGGGCAAAGGATATGAACAGACACTTCTCAAAAGAAGACATACATGAGGCCAACAAACATATGAAAAAATGCTCATCATCACTGGTCATCAGAGAAATGCAAATCAAAACTACACTGAGATACCATCTCACGCCGGTTAGAATGGCGATCATTAAAAAATCTGGAGACAACAGATGCTGGAGAGGATGTGGAGAAATAGGAACACTTTTGCACTGTTGGTGGGAGTGTAAATTAGTTCAACCATTGTGGAAGACAGTGTGGCGATTCCTCAAGGACCTAGAAATAGAAATTCCATTTGACCCAGCAATCCCATTACTGGGTATATATCCAAAGGATTACAAATCGTTCTACTATAAGGACACGTGTACACGAATGTTCATTGCAGCACTGTTTACAATAGCAAAGACCTGGAACCAACCCAAATGCCCTTCGACGATAGACTGGATAGGGAAAATGTGGCACATATACATCATGGAATATTATGCAGCCATCAAAAACGATGAGTTTGGGTCCTTTGTAGGGACATGGATGAACCTGGAAACCATCATTCTCAGCAAACTGACAGAAGAGCAGAAGATCAAACACCGCATGTTCTCACTCATAGGCGGGTGTTGAACAATGAGAACACATGGACACAGGGAGGGGAGCACTACACACTGGGGTCAGTGGGGGGGAAATAGGGGAGGGACTGTGGGGGGTGGGAAGCTGGGGAGAGATAGCAAGGGGAGAAATGCCAGATGTAGGTGATGGGGAGGAAGACAGCGAATCACACTGCCACGTGTGTTCCTATGCAACAATTTTGCATGTTCTTCACATGTACCCCAAAACCTAAAATGCAATAAAATAAATAAATGGGAAAAAAAAAACAAAAAAAAAAAACCTGACCTTTGGCTTTATAAAATTTATAAACAAAAATTATATTTAATAGTTATAAATTTTCCTTTAATGGTAGAAAACAAATTATGAATGCAACTAATATTTATTGGCATTCATAAAGCAAATAACATTGTACTGAACATAAGAAAATAAACTGAGCCACTTATTTTGTATTTTTCTTTCTTGATTAATATATGTACAACATAGAGTAATTCCAAAATTAAGCCAAAAAATTCATAAACAAAATTCATAGAAAACTTAGGTTTCAAAATGTTCCCATGAATAATATCTATTTTTTGGTACACTGGCTTTCAGACATTATATTTTAATATCTATAAATACTTATGTGGCTGAGCACACCGGCTCACACCTGCAATCCCAAAACTTTGAGAGACCAAGGCAGCAGGATTACTTGAGCCCAGAAGCTTGAAACCAGCCTGAGCCACCTAGCAAGGCCCTACCTCTATAAATTTTGTTATGAAAAATTAGCCAGGCATGCTAGATCATGCCTGTGCTGCTTGGGAGACTGAGGTGGGGGATTGCTTGACCCTGGAAGGGCAAGACTGCAGTGTTTTACAATTGTGCCACTGTTCTCCAACGTGGGAAGAAGAGTGAGACCCTGTCTCAAAAACAAACAAGCAAACAAAAACAGTTATTACATCTATCATCCTAGAAATTGGTATTCTTTCTTACCAAAGTAGGCTAAGTAACAAGGCATTTTGTGCCATGTAGCTCATTCACTCAGGCTGATGATACTTTAAAAATAAACAGTTCATGAATGGGACATTGGTGCTACTTCCTGAAAGCAAAATTCTTTTAATCGATTATAGTTGCTGCATGGAAAACATAGTTGGAAGTACAGTATGTAAGACTATGGATGTATATTCCCATTTTGTACTAAAATAAAATCTATATGCAGCAGATCGATATTTCTGATGGCAGAGAAACTTTGATCTTGGGCCATGAGAATGAAAACTACAAGCCCTTCAGGGTACACACACTTAACATACAACAGGATGGCTATTTATTTTATTCTTGATTTAAATTCAACTAGTACTCTTATTAAAATACCTTAGCAGTTTAAATAATTTTCAATAAACTATAAGGTAATTTAATGGGGAAAGAATAATAATTTATTGTGTGTGTGTTATGCACTTTACCATATTAATTTCATTTACTCCTCTAACACTTCTCTAAAACAGATTAATTACCATGATTTTTAATGTTGAAAAAACTGAGGATCAGTGTTGTAAAAAAAAGGAATCTGGTAAACGCAGAGGAATAATCTTTATATGGTTGTTCAAAGGCACTATAGGATGTTGAGATCATAGCTAACATATTGAAAGGCTAATAGCAAAAACTGATAAAGTCTGATCTACGAGTCTTAGGAACGTGACGCATTCTAAACCACCAGAAGTGGCCTGCAACTTCACAGGACACATCCACTACTATTGGCAAGGAGGTAAACTACCCACTTCCCTATTTGTTTTTCACAGCTGTATCTGTCACTGATGCATAGTTTCCATGTACTCCTCCTGATCTATTCTCCACCTTCTCTCCTCATCTGCAAGACTGGACTATAAGGATACATTAATAAGCCTTTTAAACTTCTGGTGTATGATTGGATTTGGCCAACGAGTAACACCAGCATTAGAGTAATACCGAGCAAAGAGACTCTTTAAGATCAGCATGGACTAACTACTTCCCTTAATTAAACGTCAGACCTCCTATCGAGTAGTCTTTTCCACTCTAGGCTCAGGGAACTGAACCTCTTCTTACACTCTTTTGTCTATAAGTGATAAAAGCCCCACTCTTACTATCCCTTATGGCTTTGCTATGTAGACCAATTCCCTAGTAAACAATCCCCTTATTAATATTTTTCCAATTTATGCAATATCAATACCTGTTTCTTGCCAGGATATTGACTGATACAACGTCTGCTGAAATCTTGAACTTCGTGCTGAATAGAAGATGGCTATCAGAGGAATATTAGTAAAAAGACTCTTTCTAGTTTTCTGCTGTTCTTCCATATAATTAACCACGCTTAGTTTTTCATTTTTTTTTTAGGGAAAGGGGATATGTTTGATAAAAACAGTATTGCTTCAGTTCAGATAAAAACTATAATTAAAAAAATGATGCTTCCAATGGAAAGAAAATATTCAATATGAAGTGTTTTTAAATATTGAACTCACAGATTTATCTAAACATTCCTAATGCCAGAAAATTTATTTTTATAAAAATAAAGGCCTGTAAATATCAATTCTTATTGATGTCCCTGTCTAAAATTGTAAACATCTCCAAATCCTTATTCCTACAACATTTAAACATGGGAAAGCCACTGTAAACAAAGAAACCAATACTTTTTTCCTGCATCCCACTCCAACTACAACTTCCTGAAAGAGTTATCTACAGTCGATTTCCCTTTTTGACATTTCCCATTTGCTCTTAAAAAAGATTGACATCAGAATTCTGCCCTCCCACATCATAAATGTTCTCTCTCTAAGATCACCAAAAATCGCCTATTTGGCTTTTTCCAATTTATATATTCTTTAGGCCCTCTCTTATTTGATCTCTCTGAAACATTTCAACCTGTAAATATTTTGATACTAAACGATTTCTGCCTTTAAGCTCATCAGTCTCTTGTCACCCCACTATGTCTAGGATCACATCTTCTCAGTGTCTTCAATGTCTGCTTTTTCTTAATGGTCTTTTAGCTGTTCCTTCAGGTTCTGTCTGCCACTTTATCTCTTTCCTCTTTTATCTCATCTATACCCACAGCTTGAATAATCATATCCTGATGGCCATGTATCCCTGTATTATCTTATTTTAGCATTTTAGCTCTCTCCTGAGCTTTATATGTACATTTCCAAACACATTCTGAACATTTCCATATGCATGGGTCCCAGGTATCATAAATACAACACATCTAAAAACGAAGCCACATCTTCCCCCAACACATCCGTCTCCTCTTATTTTCCCTACGTCAAGCAATGGCACATAAGCTGTCCTGATGCCCAAATCAGAAACTTGGTAGTCATTCTTTTTTTTTTTTTTTTTTTTAATTAACAAAAACCACTCAGACTGCATCTTCTCCCTTTTACTTTCTGGAAGGAAGAGAAGAACATAATCAACGGCAAATGGCAGTTGGAGCCGAGCAACACCAAGAGCCAGCTTCGTGCTCAGGAGACAATGCTGTGCCTCCTCATGCTTATGGTGCCCGACATGTGCAGAAAAACTTCTCCAGAAGCAAACCGTAGACATGATCCCTGAAAGCAGTCTTGGAAATCACTGTTGATTCCTTTCCTTTTCATCACCTGAGCATCCCTTAAGTCTATTCATAATTTTTACCTTATACCGTTATCTAATCAATTGCTTTGCATTTGAACTGTGACATCTTCTAACCAGTCCCCCTTCTTCAATCTAATCCATGTCATATCCAACTTCAGTGCAGTTATGTGGCCCTGGCATGGTGGCATGGTGGTGAGGATTCTGCAAACTCTGGGTCCTGCTTTTCTCTCCAGGATTCTTTCTATATTTTCAACCACAGACTCTGCTCTAGCAACACAATATATGCTTCAGTCTAACGACTTGTTCTCTACTCCTGGAACAATCTTCACCTCACTTGAATCCAGATCTCTGCTTTATTTGTCCAATGACTATTTGTCTTTCCGAATTCGGCTGTGTAATCACTCTTCTTGTTAAAACATAAAGATTCCATAGCACCATAGTTAGAGAGTTCCTTATGTGCCTTCTAACACGGGGTGCTTGACTCTGTCATAGGACTGGTCATACAGTATTCCTGACTTTCACTGACTAGTCTCCTTCACTAATGTATAGCACATCTTCAGCCTGAGCTCTGACAGCGTCATATCCATCTGTCTCGTCAATGTCTACATGGCCTTAGTTAGGCTCTTAATGAGGTTTGTGAATAAATGAATGAATGTGAGTTTACGAAACATCACTCTAAACCAGTAGGGGAGCCCCCAAAGACTGTTATGTCTTCAAATGCTGGGTGAATTATGACCACTGAATTCCTTTCTTCTGTAATTTTGCTCTAGCATTTTGTTCCCAGTCTATTCCTAACATGGGCTTATTTCCCTTTTGGAACAGAACTTCATAGGACTAGTCAAACGCTGATTTTCCAAGAAATGCCTAAATTTATAAGGACACAGTACTTTCCTAAGCGTCTCTTTAAACAGCAATTGTATTTGAAGCCAAATATCATATGACTATATTGAACGTAATATGTTTTCTATCAGCCAAATTACATTAACGCTCTGATGGGAACAGGGATAAGTAATTTGGCAGACTTTCTCTTTTCTATTCACCTCCATTTGCTTACCTTTCTTCTAAGAAAAGATTATAAGACCTGACAGGCTGGCTTTATCTCAGAGAGAATACACAGGTAGGAAATAACAGGGAGTTGGAAAAACAATTTATTACCCGGAACCAGGAAAAGAGTTTCACTGATTTAAGGCTAAAGACTTTAAACATCCCAAGGCCATCTCTCTTTTCTTTCATTCACCTTTACTCCTCTTCCAATTGTTCCAGATTTCTGGAGGTCTGTACTACACAGGGCCCTAAAATAACCAGCCCTTCTGCCCTTCCCCCTTTCCCTCCTTTCCTCCTTTCCTCCTTCCCTCCCTCCCTTCCTTCCTTCCCACCTCCCTCCTTCCTTCCTTCCCTCCCTCCTTCCTTCCCTCCCTCCAGCTGTCCCTCCCTCCCTCTCTCCCTTCCTCCTTCCTTCCCTCCTTCCTTGCTTCCCTTCTCCTCTACTTCCTTCCCTCCCTCCCTCCTTCCCTTCTTCCCTCCCTCCCTCCTTCTCTTCTTCCCTCCCTCCCTCCCTCCTTCCCTCCTCCATTTCTCCCTTCCTCTATTCTATCTATCTCCCTTTCATTCTTTTTTTTTGTTCTTGTTAAATAGAGTCTCACTCTGTCACCCAGGCTTGAGTACAGTGATATAGTGGCACGATCATAGTTCACTGCAGCCTCAAACTCCTGTGCCCAAGAAATCCTCCCACCTCAGCCTCCAGAGTAGCTAGGACTACAGGCATGCACCACCACATCTGGTCATTATTACTGCTACTTTTCTATAGATGGGGTCTCACTATGTTGCCCAGGCTGACTTTAGCTCCTAGGCTCAAGGGATCCTCCCCCCTCAGCCTCCCAAAGTGCTGGAATAACAGGCCTGAGCTACTGCACTCAGCCTTTTTCAATGTTCCCCTCTTATAGTTACATTTCAAACTGTTTTTACTAATCAAAAAATTATGATCATTAACATATAGTTTATGAACCTCTATCACTGAAGCCCTCATCCAAAATTACAATATGGTATAACAAAATACAAAGTAAGGAAGCAAACAAATAACTAAATAAAATGTTAAGGGTGTTTGGACACCACCATGATTATGTACTCACTTTAAGATGTGTATAATTACTTCTTACCTAACATTCTTCCTTCCCTACCTGACAGTGGCTAATTACAACAAAAAGCAAAGGTACTGAATCCAGAGCTTGGGATTTTACATGCATTTGCTCAAATCGTCACAGCCTTGTAAGTTAGGTATTACTGAATTCATTACATGGATGACAAAACTGAAATTGGCAGCACTCAACCTCCCCAAGATTGCACACATAGTAAAAGGGATGAAATTCAAAACCATGTCTTTAGGATGCGTTATCCCATTAACTCTTAATCACAAGACATTTACTCAGGTAATTATCCAGATCCAACCCCTAACTATGTATACCCTTTAAAATAAATATTTGTCACCTGATCAAAGAGAGAATATCTATCAATATGCCCTTTACTTAAGCCACCATCAAGAACCTTTATGATAGGAAGAAATTCTAACTACATTTTTTCAAACCACATCTGTAAACACGTGTTAATGAGATAAAAACACATAAGGGGATGACTCAGATGTCAATAGAAAAGGAAGCAGATAGGTTTAACAGAAATTAGTGTGACCACAAATGGAGTGTTGCTAGAAACGCCAAGCAAAGGACAGATGCCTTGTTTTGCAACATAACAGAAAAAGCTACGTTATTGACGATAAAATCACGGTAAGGTTCTAGGAAACTTCATTTCATCTGTAGAGCTTTCTCTCTCATTTTAAAGTGGCATTCCTTCCCTTGCACACAGAATTAGTGAAAATAACTCACAGCAGACGAGTTCATCTTCATTGAAGTGGCAGTCAGGCACCCCATCGCATAGCAGGAGGGAAGGGATACATTCATCTGTAGAGCACAGGAACTCCATGTTACTACAGCGTGGAGGGGTGGGGCTGAGAGGACAATCCATTTCATCAGATCCATCTATGCAGTCTTCATGTCCGTCACATTTCCCCGAGAGAGGGACACAGTGGAGTGTGTAGATACAAGAAAACTGATCGGCTTCACAGGGTGATGGCTGCACCGTGACAGGACCTAAAAAACAGAGCAAGTCAAGTCGTTTCGGCTTTAGGGAAGTTACCTCCATCTGGTATTAAGACACTGCAGGTTGCATTTATTATTGTACAAAATAAATCTGGTTAATTGAAGTAAATTAATTTCAAATTAGGAATAATATGAAGCCTACAAAACATGCAAACTTGATTCAAGAATGTGCCTTATCATAGTCTCAGGAACAACATTAACATTTATTTTAATTTCAATAATTTGGGGGAATTATTAATAATTTTTAATAATCCCACCAATTACTGAAATTATTGAATTATTAAACTATTTTAATAATTAAAATAATTATTTGATTATTGGTTGCACTGGTAACTTCTTTAGTGGTGCTTTCTGAGACTTTGGTGCACGCATCACCTGAGCAGGATACACTGTAACTGATAGTCTTTCATCTCTTACCCCACTCCCAATCTTTCCCCTCTGAGTCCCCACAGTCCATTATATCATAATTATGCCTTTGCATCCTCATAGCATAGCTCCCACTTGTACATGAGAACATACAATATTTAGTTTTCCATTCCTGACTTACTTCACTTAGGATAATGGCCTCTAGCTCCATGCTGGTTGCTGCAAAAGACATTATTTCATTCCTTTCTATGGCTGAGTAGTGTTGCATGATGTATATATGCTACAATTTTCTTTATCAGCTCGTTGGTTGATGGGCATTTAGGTCGGTTTCACATCTTTGCAACTGTGAATTGTGCTGCTATAAACATGCATATGCATGTGTCTTTTTTATATAATGACTTTTTGGGGGGTAGATACCCCAGTAGTGAGATTGATGGATCAAAGGGTAGTTCAACTTTTAGTTCTTTAAGCCATCTCCATCCTGTTTTCCATAGCGGTTGTACTAATTTACATCCCCGCCAGCAGTGTAAAATTGTTCCCTATTCACCACATCTGTACTAACATCTATCATTTTTTGCCTTTAATTATGACCCTTCTTACAAGCACAATACTTTTTTAAAAGGCATCATTGACATGAAAACTGACACCTTCAAATTAAAGAAGAAATTTTGATTTCTATGCCTTCAATTGGACTACTAAATCAGATTGTGCTAGAGAGTAAAGATACTTCCACTCAGTAAATTAGAAACTTTGGAAAGGTACACTTACAATTTTGCAGTTTAAAGGAATTGTTACAGTATCAGAATATCGCTTATGTACTGCCTGTTAGTGGCCTCCACCCAGGGAATCTGGCTCTTGAGACCCTGGGCAGCGTTGGGCCACAGAAGTAGAGATCTGCTATGGTTTTGTCACACTGCACTCTGTCCTTGAATCTTGCTTACTGGTCAAAGGCCATGTGCTGCCATATTTAAAGCCAGATAAAATCATAGTGTAATCTCAGATGTTACACTAGGAATCTTGAAGATAACCTGCTTCAAACCCAACCAACTCATTTTACAAATGAGGACACTGAAGCCCACATATCTTAAATATCCAAATACTCAATGCTAGTGTAATAAACTTTTATCACAGAAAACTTTTCTGCAGCAAAAGTTTGAGTCCACATTAAGTCAAACTTAAAGCAGAGGCTGAGTGTTGAGTGTTGACTATCATGCCTCTAAAGGTGAGGGAACGTATGTGAACATATAGGACTGCACTAATTGGTGATTAGCTGGAAGGTTCTTATACTGTGTGTTGTCTCTGTGCTAGTTAGTGAGGGACTCATCAATTTTATAAGGGAAAATACAGTGCCAGATAGTAGTGGAGGCCAGTTCAGAAATGGTTTATTTTTTCTTGACATTTTAAACTATTTTTATGTATGGGTTGTATGAGAATAATTTATATTATATGTAAAGATGATACAGCAAATTCATTTTCAAAATTAGATTTGAAAGTCCCAGGCTGGGCACGGTGGCGGGTGGATCACGAGGTCAAGAGATCGAGACCATCCTGGTCAACATGGTGAAACCCCGTCTCTACTAAAAATACAAAAAATTAGCTGGGCATGGTGGCACGTGCCTGTAATCCCAGCGACTCAGGAGGCTGGAGCAGGAGAATTGCCTGAACCCGGGAGGCGGAGGTTGCGGTGAGCCGAGATCACGCCATTGCACTCCAGCCTGGGTAACAAGAGCAAAACTCCGTCTCAAAAAAAAAAAAAAAAAAGAAAAAGAAAAAGAAAAAGAAAGTCCCTCTCCCTCCTCAGTGAACCAATAGTGAAGATATATCTAGAAGGTATTTAGACTGATCCTATGAACAAAGCCATGTATCTGAGATATACGAGGGCCATGCTTAGGGAGTCTATGTTCATGGAAATCAGTATGTTTAAGTAGGAGAGGGATAAATATATGACATGGACACATCAATATCATGTTCTAATCTAACGGCCTGAGATCACAGCAGCATATATTGCAATGTTCCAATGTACAAATTCTGAATTCAAACTTTGAAAGTAAGTCGGATTTAAATCCGTATACTTTTACATACAGCTCTTCTGATACTGAAGCATGGTCAAATAAACAGTTTATCTGCAATCTTTTCATTAAATTAATCTTATACTTAAAGAAGGATGGAAATTCTTAATTTTTTTCTGAAGTATTTTATGCATGAAATTTTCATCTTTATGAGCTCACCAAGGTTGAAAAGGTTTAACAAATTCTTTGCATGTAACAAGAATCTAGAGCCATCCTTTAGCAATATGTATGACTTAGTTAAGCATTACCCTTTTCTTTAAAAAAAAAATGAGGAAGGTAACATTGTCTATTTGAAAACAAACACAGATTCCTTATGTTTCCCAGTTTCTATTCAGAATGGTGTGTGTGTGTGTGTGTGTGTGTGTGTGTGTGTGTGTGTGTGTGTGTTTGTGTTCCTTTATATTTTTTCTTACATTGGATATGGAAAAGTAAAACTTTCCCCTTTTGGAGATAGCCTTTGCATTAAATGCCAAAATTATTTTCATTGAATTGTATCCAGAACTCACTTGCTCTAGGCCCTTCCATTCATTGACTGGTGAGTTGGAGATAAAATGGCCAGGCCATATGCCACAATGTAGAGCATTTATGAAGAGCCAGTGCAGCTCCAGAGCTCCCCATGGTATTGACTGAGCCCCTTATTGCACCTGTATCACAACTAAAGCCCACCCCCGACCCGCCTGATACACAGTTCTTTCTTCCTGTTCTTTGCAGGGATGTTCCTGAGAGAATTTCTAATAAATCTCTGATGTGGAGTCTCCCTTAACGTCAGCTTCCCCGGGAACCTGACTTATAACACTATCCAAACATCAGAATGAATCTAGTTTAAATTAAGTCTCCTCTGAATTGCTGCTCAAATTTTCTAATGAAATAATTCTGATGTAGGGAGAACATGACTTGGCACTCCTCCGGAGAGTCTAGGTAGTCTCTTAGCCAAGAGCAGTCCTTCATTCACTCCATATTTCTTTTGTCTCATTTTAACCTAATGAAAATTCTGTGTTCTACTACAAATCCATACTTTTTTGATATAAGTGGTTTCCTTTAAGTGATTAAATAAAACTAATACTCCTAGAAGTTGTTATCTTTTCACTTGGATGCACTCTGCCACATACATGCTTTAAGAAGTGTGGCTGGCCAAGCATGGTGGCTCATGCCTGTAATCCCAACATTTTGGGAGGCTGAGGTGGGCAGATCATCTGAGGTCAGGTGTTCAAGATCAGCCTGGCCAACATGGTGAAACCCTGCCTCTGCTAAAAATACAAAAATTAGCCTGGCCTGGTGGTGCAAGCATGTAATCCCACCAACTCAGGAAGCTGAGCCAAGAGAATCACTTGAACCCAGGAAGTGAAGGTTGCAGTGAGCGGAGAGAGTGCCACTGAACTCCAGCGTGGGCAACAAGAGCAAAACTTTGTCTTGGTAAAAAGAAAAGAGAAGAGTGGCCACTATTAAAAAGTTTTTTCTAAAACATTAATATTAACAGGTTTATTTTTGCGTCTCACCCATGGATTTACCTAATTATTATAGGAGGATTACAAATTTCAAGTGTGTTGGAATCAACCATAAAGTGTATCTTATGTTGCAGTTTGCAGTTGATTTGTCATTTATATATTGGAGCTGATCATAATATACATTTCCTTTAACACTGTAAAATAAGAACAACGTTGATTGTTCTCTTTTTAATACTCTGAAAAATCTCAGCACTACCTTAAATGCATGTTACTAAGGAAAAGAACCAATCTGAAAAGGCTACATGCTGTCTGATTTTGACTATATGACACTCTAGAAAAGGCAAAATTATGGAGACAGGAAAAAGATCTGCCATGAGTTATGGGATGGGAGGCAGGGCAAGGAGGAATGAAGAGGTAGAGCACAGGGAATTTTTAGGACAGTGAAACCAAATGGATGTATAACATTATAATTGTGGATACATGTCATTACATGTTTGTCAAAATCCACAGAACTTTCAACACCCAGAGTGAAACTCCATGTATACTATGGACTTTGAGTGGCAACGTGCCAAAGTAAGCTCATCTCACTGACTGTAACAAATGTGCCACTCTGGTGCAGAATGTAAATAGCAGGGAAGACTGTCAGGGTGGGGACAAGGAGTATATGTGACATTTTCTTCTCAATTCTGCTGTGAACCTAAAACTGCTGTAGAATATAAAGTATACGCATACACAAACACACACACACACACACACACACACACACACACAGAAACACACACACACACACATACATACTTTATCTATATAAACTAATATTGGTATACATAAATACCAATACTGGTATTGAGCTATCTATCTATTTTGTACCAATATACCTTAGAACCTATGTTTCAATCTGTACATCATATTTGATACTTTTCTGTTAAAATTTCAATTTTTTAATTTCTTCAAATCCCTTTTAATATGCAGTAATCCAACATTTAAAATGTACAATCAAACGTTTACCTTACCCTGAAATTGTACATCATTCAATATGTACAATTTCTCTCTTATCTTTATTGTACAAGTAATGTGACAGCACATAAACATCAGCTAGTATGGGTTTCAGCAGAAAACAGGCCAAGGAATGTTGCCTTAGGCCAGAGGTGGTGGCTCATGCCTGAAATCCCAGCACTTTGGGAGGCCAAGGCAGACAGATGACTTGAGGTCAGCAGTTCAAAACCAGCCTGGCCAACATGGTGAAACCCTACCTCTACTAAAAATACAAAAATCAGCCAGGCATGGTGTGATACCAGCCACTTGGGAGGCTGAGGTGAGACAATCACCCGAACCCAGGAGGTGGAGGTTGCAGTGAGCCAAGATTGTGCATTGCACTGTAGCCTGGGCAACAGAGTGAGGCTCTGTCTCTAAATAAATAAATAAATACATAAGAAATGTTGCCTTAGAATTCATGGAATTAGTATACAAATTAGTTTTGGGAAAAAAGGATTCTGAAACAACAGAAAATCTCACAATCAAAGCTATACTTGTGCCATCAGGAAACTGCAATTGCATCACTACAAATGCATCTTCACCGGGTCTTTACTCATGTTTTGCTCAAAATTGTGACCACAAATAGAGTTTGGACACTCCAAATCATATTGGATAAGTTTTAACCTCTCTTTGACAATACACTAACTTTCTAATGCCAAGCACAGTAAATGGCATGGGGTATGTGTTCAATCAAATATTTCTCACATACATCAATGGTTTAAATAGTAATTTTACTTTTTAATAATTAATATGGAATTAGAAACCTAAATGGATAAACTAAAGAATGCATTCACTGGTTATTTCCATGGACTAAATCACAAATAATAAAAGAGTACATTAACAAAATAGAAACTGGAAAGCTCTTTAAAAAATAAATTTTCTAATATATTTGAATATAAATTTATAATTCAGTAAAGAACTCTGTCATTCATTTCATACGCATCCTACAGGTCTTCACCAATTGCTTCATAAGTTTTATGTGATTTTACATAGAGGACTTTTGCAAATGATGTTGTATATAAATGTGTGTGTGTGTGTATACATATATATATATATATATATATATATATATATGGAATAAAGCTGCCATTTTTGTCTTCAACTACATCTTATAAGAGAAGAAAAGAAAATATTTAAGAAAAAAATACCCACCTAGGATAAGGGATTTAGGAGCTGGCATTTAGGAACTTCAACATTCCCAGTAACCAAGAAATCTCTCTGATTACCATATTCCACTTTACTTTGTGCTATGCAGACAGTTCCAATCCCTGATACTGTGGGTGTTTCTTTGTCCTCCCACAAGACGTTAAGTTTCATTGTTCATTTAATGTTTGCACAGCAGTGGAAGCATATTTCTTACAGCAATAAAAATTATTTCACACTGATAACTTAGAGTGAAATTCAATGAAATGTTCTCATGAATTTCATACAAGTTCTCTAAAAGACTAAAGTGCCCAAGGATAATCGGATGGATTTTTATCTTTATGATTAATATGTTTAGAGAAAAGAAAAATTGTATTTTGTAAGAAAAATGATACACACATAGAACTTCAATTTTAAAGGACAGAAATTATGTTGTTGCCAAATATTGTCATACTCAGTGATATAGACAGTAAAAATGTTCATTGTAAAATATAATACACCTGTTACAAATGGGTAATTGTCTCTGGCCAGCATTTGATTAACAGCATTCAAAAAGATTACAAAAAAACTATGGTGGGGGGATCTATTATAATTTTGTAGCTGCAATTACAAGTACTCTTGTTTTGAGGTTATTGTGAATTATAACTTTATGCTTATGTCTCCATAAGAGTCCTTCATAAAGTACACAAATATTAATTGCTTTTTTAGTTTAATAAATCATCCTCTGTAGAGGGGACAGAGAAAAGAATAACTTGATCTTATTTCATTTGAATATATTTAATAGCTTAAATACTCCTAGAAAGATGGAACATGACCTCTATTTGACTAAAGACTCAGAGAGTCCTGACATGCCTGGACTGTGTGTAGGATAAGGAATGAGGAAGGCTCATTTGGCAATGACCAAAAAGTCAAAAGTCTGACAGAGAGACAAGAGTGAATAAGGCTGGGCACAGTGATCACGTCTGTAATCCCAGCACTTTGAGAGGCCAAGGCAGGTGAAGCATGAGGTCAGGAGTTCAAGACCAGCCTAGCCAACATGGTGAAATCCCTTCTCTACTAAAAATAAAACAATTAGCTGGGCGTGGTAGCATGCACCTGTAATCCCAGCTACTCTGGAGGCTGAGGCTGGAGAATTGCTTGAACTTGGGAGGTGGAGGTTGCAGTGAGCTGAGACATGCCACTGCACTCCAGCCTGGGTGACAGAGTGAGACTCCGAGTCAAAAAAACAAAACAAAACAAAACAACAACAACAACAACAACAAAACAAAAACGGGGAAGAAAACAGAGAACTTTCCAGAACTTATGTCCAGTGTGGAAACTCACAAGCATCTGAGAAGAGATGCCAAGTAGAAAGTGATAATTATTTTCAAAATGAATAACTGCAGTGATTCAAAGCCAAAGCTAAAATCAATATAGGAGAGAGCTGGAAAAATTCAAACTTAATACAAACATAAATATATTTAGTATGTATATGTGATTTGTACAAATATGTGTACATGCATGTATACGTATCCAGAGACAGGTTACCTGAAAGCAGGAAGCTACTCACTAATAACGGAGGAGCTTTGCAGAAGACAGTTGGGCAGTGGATGACAGGCAAAGTCCTTCAGAGAAAACAAGATATTGAGGTGGAGGAGTGAAAAGCTTATTATCAGAGTCCTTCCTTCTTTTCCCAGCACATACAGAGGCTACAGATTTGAAAGAAAATAAGATCTGAGGAAACAGAATGTCTTAAGAGGCCCCAAAAGTGTTATCACTTTTACCCAACATCAATATTTGCCAGGATTATAGAGAATTCCTCCCTAACCAAAAATAGTGATACCACTGCAAATGACTGAAATTGCATAAATGATGAATTTGCTGCCTTCATATAATGCCCAATAATCTAAAACGTATGTAAAAGTGAAAAATATATTAAAAATATAATAAGGGAGGGTGGTTGCTGGTCATTTCTTTCCTGCCATGAGGCCTGCAACCCAAAGAGACCCCTTTGGATTACAGATTCATTCTTGTTTAATCATTTCCAGATGGTGCTATAGTTCCCAGTCTGACATATCTGTGTTCGTGTGGCCTCAATTATATGCGATGTTGGACGAGGTTGTGTACTTGGCCTAATTTAATGCTGTTGCTCACTGATAGGTCTAGCCCATATTTACTGCAGGTTTATTTAATAGCTAAAGCATTTCCCAATTCCTCAACTCTTGACTTCTAACTTTAGGCCCAATATTATTAAATACATTCCTCTTTTAATTCAACATTCACATTGCTTCCAGCACACATTTCCCAAAGGAAGACCTCTACTTAAAAATGCTTCTCCAACACCTTACGGGGTTAAGTCTACTGTTTTTAGTTGGTATTCAACACACTGATACGATTCAGACTCACCTATGCTCTTGTTCTTCCTCATAAAACTCTAAAATTGCAGAGGAAATAATGAATATTTCAAATGATAGAATGTGCATTATATTCTTGGCTAGTTGGTGTAAGGCGGAGAAGGAGAAAGTCATCATCAGTCCTGCGAGTGGAAAGCTGTTACTTACAGAAACATGAACAGGTGCTTTGGTGCCAATCAATAATCAGATATTTCTCTTTGTATAAGAGGCTGAGAATGGAGAGTGAGAAGCCAGCTCTCATCACACACCATAAATATATACAATTAAAAATTTCTAGGAGTTTTAGACAATCTGTGAAGGAAGAATGTTAAATTTCATATACACTTTGGGAATATCTCTTCCACCTGTCTTAGGAAGGTCAAATGAAAGACAAATCATTTAGTGAGATGGGCATTAGAGAAGACCGCCCAAGAGTCAAGTATCATTCTACTGTTGTCTATCAGAGAACTTCCAGGTGCAAGAGCTCAGCCACTGTATGTTCCAACCAGATAGAACAAGTGGCTGTGGTACCATAACTTCCAGTTAACAGTGACTGGCACTAAAGACAAACACAAATATAGCTATGTTTAACCGAAGCTATGTTTAACTTTTGAGGAATGTGAATGAGCAGCTTAACCTAAATTTTAAAGCATTGTATAGGATTATGTCACTATTTCATAAAACACAGAGGTCTACACTAATTTCTGCCTTCCCAATAGAAACAACTAAAAGTGATTAGATTAAATTGTGTTGAGTTATCTTGTCCCGTTATATAACACATATTCTTGGAGCCTGTTGGTCAGAACAGGCTGGCTCAAGTACCAAGATATATGCTAAAACATGTATATATGGAAAGCCACAGGGTGCACATCTCACCAGCAGAACATAAGTTACATTACCATCAGAAGGAGAAGGAAGAGCAAACTACAAAGTTTAGATACTTTGGTTCTTGGGCTGGTCTTTAAATTGGTCAATCATGTATTCTGTGAAAAAACAACCATAAGCTTATCAACTCTCTTTTCTTCTTTTTCTTTTCTTTTTTCTTTCTCTCCTTCCTTCCTTCTTTCCTTCCTTCTATCTTTTTTATTTTCTTTCTTCTCACCCTGTCACCCAGCCTGAAGTGCAGTGGCGTGATCTCAGCTCACTGTAACCTCTGCTTCCCGGGCTCAAGTGATTCTCCTACCTCAGTTTCCCAAGTAGCTGAAGCCATAGGCATGTGTCACCACATTTAGCCAATTTTTACATTTTTAGTAAAGACAGGGCTCTACCTTGTTGACCAGGGTGGTCTCAAACACCTGCCCTCAGGTGTTCTACCCAGCTCAGCTTTCCAAAGTGCTGGGGTTACAGACATGAGCTACTGCATCTGGCCTTGTCACCCTTAGAATTATTTATTTATTTATTTTTACCAAAACCTGGTTATTTCTCTAATCCCATGTTTTTTATTTTGAGCAACTTTACACTGGTGAATAACGAAGACTCATATATGTATACACAGTCACTCTCTGTTGAACCATTAATCCCCACCCAGGTCCCCATTTTCAACTATTTCTAAAAAGAGCAACTGGTCCTTTCTGGGTAAAATATTCTTACACCTCAATAAGATGCTACTATAAAAAAATACTGGTCATTCTGGGAAAGTCCCTTGTTTTTCTATTTGAAAAAAATATATATATTTTCTTAAAACTTATACTATTAAGCGAAGCAGTGTTGCTTTCTTCTATTTCTTAGGCAACAAATGAACTTGTTTTTATAAAGTCTGGATGCTTTCCAGCAAACAACATATGTGTTCCAGGGAATCAGGAAAATCGTAATAAAAGTAGGCTCTCTTAGCCCAAGAGAACAAAACAGGTCCAGGTTGACCCTGGCTGTGAAAAGCCCACAGAATCTCTCTGACACACTTGGCCTGGTAAAACATTTGGATGCTGAGCTTTTCTGAGTGAAAATAAGAGTCAGCAAAGGTTATAACTTCCAAAAGTGACCAGGAATTTAGGAATTGATTATTGTTTCCACATGGTAACAAAATTACTGAGTTACCATGCCATGTTTTATTTTATATACATACATATACGTGTTATATTACAAACATTTTAATGCATATGTGTTTATATGGTCAATGTCATTCTTCATGTAAAAGCCTTCATCTTTAAGACAGAGTGTTGGGACAGTGATTTGTGTTTTATCTTTGGATTCTGTATGAGACCCTTGTGAAATTCAGGTTAATGAAATATTCACAGTGAGAGTGAATTTTTCCATGGTTGTCATTTGAACTTCTTCACCCTAATTCAACAAAATTCCTTCCACCCTGATAATCAGCAGGCAACCAAGCAAAAACCACCCCCTAGAATAACCGGCAGACTCCTCCAAAGGCTGTCAAGCAGGGGATCCAGGTTTAACTCCCTTAAGCCTGCCTGGTATTAGCATTTAATGCCATTTTCTGGCTCTAGTGTTTTTGCCTTCAAATCTAATATCCCTTCTAGGAGTAAAAATGAATTAACCCATCTTTTGACAAACAGTAAGGACTTCATGACCCACAATAATAGATTTAAAACCTAATAATATTCTATAATCCAATAAGTGAATCAGGATTGACTGGTAATCATTTCCTTTTGACTTTTATATATTTATCACTATCCATTTTAAAACGAGGCCTTATGAATTGCTAACTGAACCGAAAATCATAAAAATGACACTTGTATTAAAACCAAGTGTTAAATAATTTATCTATGATTGCTATAATATATGTAATGAATACCTATTCTGTCATATATTGACTTGAAATTTATTTTACATTTTTCTTAATCAACTTTGAAGTTAAAGATCACTCATTCTTGCCAAATCAAAAAATGACAATGTGGCTTTTTCAATGCAGAGGAACTAAAAATGACGGAGAACAAGCTGCAGATGTCAACAATATCTTCTAAGATATACTATAGAAGAACTGCAAAGTTAAGGCTAAGACAATGTCAGAGCATGGTTTCCTGTGGGGAGGATTAAGGATAAGTTCATCAAGGAGGCAGCTTTTGCTCTGCCCCTGAAATTGGAGAAGGATTTACACAAGAGGAGATAAAGAGCTATGCTTTCTCAGCCAGAGAAGTGGTAGGACTAAAGTCATGGAGATAAAGGGATACTTGAGAAACACAAAGGATCCTGTTTGAAGGGATCATTTTATAGACAGAGGCAGACAAGTCAGTAGGTGTGCTAAAGAATAAGAAACTTATTCAGGAGGCAATTAACCACTAAGCATTTTTCTCCTCTTTATAACTTGCATGAATTTATATATTTTGGTTAATTTCCCTTCAATTTGTTATCTATTGCACCATGAAAGTATACACAGAGGGTTTAATGTTGCAAGTTGGCCCAAATGTTGCAGAATTTTCAAGCTTAATTCTGACAAAATGAGAATCAGAATGGCTACCATCCAGAGATGCACGTTGTGGAAATGAGATATGAGAGAGTAACTGAATGTGATTTTGAAGTGTGGAAATACGACTTGGGGTTGGAAATGGTATGCTCCAACCAGCACTTTTAATGTTGGAGGAGTGACATAGGCAGTATCAGAGACGATTCATACTGATGGCAGAGGGGTAGGTAGCTCAGCTTCCAAAGCAATTACTTGAAGGCAGTGGCACTGGCCAGTCTTACCCTCAAATGCTGTCAACTTCACTTGCTTCCTGCTCATGTCCCTGGTTTGGATTCTTAGCCTACCTTCTGAATTCTGGAGCAATTCAAAATCCTTCCAGTAAGCTTACTTTCTGCTTGAGTTAGCCCAAGCACAATTCTGTTGCTTGCAATAACATATTCTTTTGGCTACTGTGGTAAGATAGGTCAGTGGTCTATCTTTCTGTCACTGACAACATAATTGACACTAGAGGATTTAATTTGAAAGTTGTATATGTGTGATTAAATTAGATACATCAGTTATGTGGCCATTACAGAGATTCTGATTAATAATAAAAAGATCTCAAATGAGAATTTGGGCAGTAAGAAGAAACTTGGAGAAGAAACAATGGCAACATTTATAGAACTTGCTGACTGAGTTGCATTGAGAGTAAGGATACAGAGCAGTGCACAATAACTGTTTTTGAAGTGCATATTTACAAAGGTACACACAGGCTTTGAAGACATTACTGGCATCTCCTTATCATTATTCACAGCCAAAAGACTTTTGAGGTCTTCGTTATCAACTGAAACAAAAGGTATAAATACCCTTATTATGAAAAAAATTATTGCTTCTTTGGCAATATTCTATATTCATAATGCTGAGTAAATGTCCTTTTTTGTTTGTTTGTTTTTCTTTTTGGGATGAACCATGGCCTTTGTGTTCCTCCCACTGTCTAGCTGGGAGGGAGGTGGTTCTGTTGAATCTGAGGCTCACTCCTCCGACACTATATGTAGCAGCCTGCTTGTACTGGTTTACCTGCTGTTGCTGAGCATCTATTTTTAATACCACCTTCAGTGATGTCACATACACAGCCTGAAATCAACCATGTTGGGAGTATTTACACCAGAGAAACAGGCAAATGCTACAAATCAGGGCTTTGTTTAGCCCTGCTGGGTCCTGCCTATACCAATAGTTGGCACTCTTGCATTTGGCTGAAAAAAAGAAATCCATGAATAAGTGAACCTGTGCAATTAAAATCCATTTTGTTCAAACTGTACTTTGAACTTTCAGGTATGCATCACTATCTCAGTATTTTCTTAGATTATAAACTCCTGGAGAGCTGTAGGTATTACCACATTCCTACCTGTCTTTCCAATCCAATTCAAGGGCAGCACATATATTTTCAACAAATATTGACTGAATGAATGGCGTACTTAAATTCACAGACATGCCCAGCAGTGAGAAGTCTTCTGTATCTAACTGCAATGACATTTCTACTTTTTCCTCGGTGCCCTAATTCCTAGATCCCCTTTAACTCCTCCTTATTTTCTCTGAACTCTCTACTCTCCCATTTTATGCTCTGTGCCTTCTTTCTGCTCCCCTAATCCTCTCCTCCAAATCCAGCCTCATATAATCATAAAATGGCAGAGTTAGAAGGGATTTAACCGATCGATTTCATTTCACCGATGACATAACATGGCCCAGAGAGTTTAAATGATTTGCTCAAAATTATACAAGTATCTAGTGGCACAGCCATGGTTTCAACTCAGCTCTCCAAAATTTTAATCCTGTAGTCCTCTTTCCATCACTGGATACAACCACACAGAGCCTGCTGGTCTATTCAAAAAGTTCATATTCTCTCTCTCTCTCTCTCTCTCTCTCTCTCTCTCTCTCTCTCTCTGTTTCTCTCTCTCTCTCTGTCTCTTGTTCTCGATCTCTCTTTTCCCCAAACATGAAATTGAGAACAGCGCAGGAGGCTGAGGTCACTAGTGAGTATGAAGAGGGAGGTGTCATATAAACTCAGCTGATGGTGACTTTTACTTAATTATCTGTTCATTCAACATATCTATCCAGTCATACAACATACTTATTGAGAGCTAACTACATAATGGGAACTCATCCAGGCATATAGAATACACCATTGTACACAACTGACAAAGATCTCTGCCTTTAAATAATTTGTGTTCAAGAGATTACACCTGAAAATTCTTACTTGGACTTGCTTTTCAAGCTTAGAGACATGAAAGGAGAATGGGAGTCTCTATTCATTGATGAAGTGAGAGTCATTGTTTTTCACCAGTGAAACAGAATTTGTACTATTTTCCCTTGACTATCTTAGGAATTTTATTCTTTATTTTGTCTGACACCTTGCTATTTGTCATTAACTTATATTTATCAAGTCAAGACAAAAAGGATGCCATATGAAGATACTTCTTTTTTTTAAGAATCTGCATTCACTCTCTGAAGATCTGTTTTCTTTCAATTCAACAACAACAAAACCTAGTTGGGGGAAAAAAAAGTGCCCATAATGTTAATTTCCCAAATTGGAGTTTTCTCAGTATTTGAATACCTGGTAGCATCTCTTCTTATTTACTGTATTTATCTAAGGAAGTTTCAGATGCAGCATGTTTCAACTGAGAATATTAATCATAGACATGTTAGGTCACTTAAGCACTATTCTTAGGTTTTTCAAAATGATTCCTCATCTGCATGAAATGGTCAATGCAACTCTTAGGAAAGGCATATTCCTAAATCCTGACAATAATCATTTTATGGATGAAAAAAATCAGGTCCAATGAGTAGTAAGTTAGCATAATAAATATATTTTTTCTTTTTTTGGGGGGGTGGTAGGGGATGGCTGGGCATGGGAAAAGTTTAATGATTATTCTAGGAAGAGAAAAAAATGAGGCAGGGGTAAAATCCCTGCTTTTCCTGTCTACAGTTGGATAAAATGTGCTTTATTTTCTCATTTTTCTGCTCCACTGGGCTTCCATGATTCCAGTCGCCTGGCTGTCTCTTCTACCCAGGTTCAGAGGAAGGGGCACTGTGGGCTGGCTGAGATGGGCAGGTGCCCTGATCCACCAGGCCTGCCATGCAGAGCCATGCCAGCCTTGGGTCCCTCCTGGGAGAGGGCCATGTTGATGTGGAGCTGAGACTTAACAGCTTCCAGGGCCAGGGAGGTGTTTCCAACAACTTTGACCTGGGGCAGGATCCAGAAGGAACATGTCCTGTGGTCAAGGTCATCTGCCTACTGTATGGAATCTAGAGCTTATGGCTCAGTGGGGTTCCTTCCCAGACAGCAAACAAGAGAGAAAGAAAGCAAAGCAGGAAGCAGTGCATAATGAAAATTTGCACCCAGTTCTTGACTACAAAGTAGACTTCAATGTTCCCAGTTGTATTAGTTTCCTAAGGTCTCAGTAACGACATTTCACAAGCTGGATGGCTGAAAACAACAGACATTTGTGCTTCCATAGTTGTGGGGGCCAAAAGTCTGAATTCAAGGTGTGTTCAGGCCATGCTCTCTCTGAAGGTTCTGGGGAGAAGCTGCTCCACTACTTTTTCTTAGCTTCTGTTTGACTCACCATGAGCATTCAAAAACATGCTATAAGCCTGGCATTCCCTGACTTGTAGATGAGTTGCTCCAGCCTCTTCCTCCTTCATCACGTGGTGCTCTCTGTGCATCGTGTTCTCTTCATCTTCGAAGGACATTGGTCATACTGGATTAGGGCCCAGTCTACTCCAGAATGCCTTTAATTCACATCTTAATTACATCCACGAAGGTCTTATTTCTAAATGAGGTCACATTCTGAGATCTTGCAAAGGACATGGAGTTTTGAGGAGATACTATTCTACCCAGCACACCTGCCCAACTTCTAGATGGAAATAATCCAATTCTTAGCTATGGAGCAAACTCCATAGAATTGTGTCTATTAGTATTCGCCACCTTATTAAACTCCTGACAAAACTCTGTAGATAGGCACAGTATTTTCAAACCATTGTTCTTTCAAATATTTTACTGTCTCACACATAGTTTAAAAAATATCAGTGTCCTACCGGTGCTGTAAAATGTTTCTTCATCACGGAGACAGATGGGATCCTCTTTGTTTCAAATGATAGAAGTAAAACAGAAAACACATTTCTCTTGTGGAAACTCATATGGCTAAGGAAAATAGATGCAATGAAAATAAACACTGTTCTGTTGACTCAGAATTTCTGGAGATGCTTTATTTCATCAGGTTAGACTCATTTACAAAATGTTGCCCTGGGAAACCTAAAGTAATGAAGATAGGACAGAGAAATAATAATGCAGGAAGTAAAGGCTGGTGGGGGACAGGACTGCTGCTTTTAGTGGAATCTTCTATATGGAAAGAAAACTGTAGGTAACTCGGGGTGACAAATGTCATTGTTCTAGATTCCTTCCAATTAAGGGAGTTTGTGGCGGGGGTAAAAACAACACCACAACACCTAATATGAGGTTGAAATGAAGCGGAGAGTTTGCTGTTTTTTATCGTAGGATGTCAATCTGGGTCTGAGCAGAAAGGTGGCATGTTCACATACAAATCTGGATGTCTTGTTATAAAATCTGAAGAAAATTTTCTGTTAATTTAGGTGCCTTAGTTCATTTGTGTCTAGTTTGAGTTAACTAAGAAAAGGCAAACAAAGCTAGTAGTTGTAATGGCATAGACTTTTTCACATTTTCCTAAGGGCTGAAGGATGAACACATAAAAGAATACCGGAAAAAAAATCTATTTAATTTCCGTTTCTTGCTTTATTCAGCAAATATTCATTGTGGTAGGCCTTGTACTATCAGAATTCTTGCATTTTTAACAACTATATTTCATTGGAAAACTGCATCCTAGAGATTTTTAGTCTACAAAATAGAAACTTTAAAGAGGAATGTCTCAAAATTTGACCTATTTTAAATTTTATGTGAAAAAGAATGCTTTCTTTATCCGGCATTTCTGGGAAATGAAGTTTTTCTTACTAAATACTAATACTTAAAAGATAATTTTTACCAAATGTCTCTGAGGCATACATATAATTGCTATTTTCCTTTTCCTTCTTGAACATCTAAAAATTCTGTCTGACTTTGTTGGCTGCTATTTGGAAAGTTAAGGCAACTGGAAGAAAAACTGCTAAGGCAAAACTAATTCTAGATGACTCATTCTTACACAGGATAAAGATTTGCTCCAGAACAGTGAAACATCAGATGCCTGAACTACTAGCAGAACAGCTCACCCATAAAATTTATTCTGCCTGATGTTCCCTAACCTTGGCAAATAAGAAGAGCTAATTATAACCTGTTCTCACATTTCTCAAAGAGTTTCACAGAGATGAGTTATTATTAACAGAAATAACTTTTGGAAAAACACAGGACTCAAAGTAATTGAAATAAATCCATCTATGCAATAGTTCCCCATAATAAATCCAATAAATAACTTCATTTAGGGCAAGATTAAAACCATCATTGGCCTGAAATATGTGGTTCTTAATTATATGCATCATGACCTTACACTTTTACTTGATAAAGTAACACCATTATTTTTCCCCAATTACAAACAACACAGTTCTAAGCAGACATTTTAAAATACAGAAACAAAAAATACCAAGACAAAAAGAAAAATAATTCACATTTCTATTTTTCAGAGACAGATATTATATTTTGTATATCTTTCAGGACTTATCGAGATCTTTTTTGATTGACAGCTTATTAAAATTGGTTTCACGCTTTACCATTTTTCTATGCTTCACAATAGACTCCTGTATTATTTAGCTCTTACATTGGTCATAACTTCCATATTCAACAATATGTTATGCATATTGTCTATTATATGACACAGGCGTTCGATGTCTAAATTATCATTTAGGCACCTCTCAACATTTTCCATCATAGTGCCACAAACCACAGGGAAGAAGACATTAGTAACAGCACTAAAGGATCACATTTCTTTAAAGGTTTATATTTTTCTCTTTGACACTCCACTCTGTAGTAGATTTGTGTTTATTTCAAATGTCAAATAATAAATTATTTAACTTTTTTCCCCAAATGTTCAAGTAAACCCAATGAATTACATCAGATTTATTTGGTGGTATTGCATACTCCCTAGGACGTTGCTGTGGGCATCTGTACACCCCAGTTTGAGGAGTGCTGGTTTAATTTATGATTTTCTGAAAGCATCTGCCTGAATCAATAATGAACCCATGTTGTAGAAGCTATGCCTTAAGACTCTGGATTTTGGAGGAAAGAATGGGTCTGGGGAAGGTCCTTCTATTACACAAAATGACAAAGAGAAAACAGTTCAAGGCTTAATGTCAAAGGTCTTAGTGTTTTGTCTTGTTTTGTTTTGTTTTTAAATCATCCTTGACAATAAAATCTGTTCTATAACATACTGGGAGAGAAGAACCTTTATACTTTGGTGAATGTTAGGATGTTGTTCACATAATCAGTTTTCATTGTTATGTTATTTTGAAAAACAATAATTTCTTAGGCTACATTTCCTAGGCCCTATGTTAGGTTCTGGAGATGAAATACAAGCCCTCAAGCCTCTTTTGCTGATGAGGAGCTTGAAATTAGTAAAACACATGTAAACATACATTATTCCATCATACACATATGGAATAATATATATATAAGAAATATATGTAAATATCTATTCCAGAATATAAATCTATCAAATGATACATATGGAATTATATGTATAGGCTGTATGTTACTAATATATATGTTACTAATATATGTTATTCATGTATGTTATTAATATGTTAATAACATATATTATGTTATTAATATAGCAGTAATATATATTATATACTTTCATAATATATAATACATATTATAAAGTATATGTATAAATGAAAGACAGAGTCAAGAATGAATGGAAGGAGAGATAATGAAGCCATGAGATACAGAAGACTTATATGGAGCAATGGCTGAGAGGAGTTGAGAAAGCAAATGTTCTAAAATTATGCATTCTCTCTTGGGAAGATGGAGAATTTGTTTTTCCTGAGACAGATGGTGAGAAAAAGAGTCTGGAGGCAGATGCAGGCCCATTTGGAGGTGAAAATGAGAAAATTTAAGGAATTTATCACAAAATGGCTTTATTTCTATTCAAAGGACACAAGAAAATCAGCAGAGTGAAGAACATGCCAGGGAGAAATGGGAGGATTTGAGGATTGCTGGAGAAAATTGGTGCCAGGAAATGAGAAACGCACATGTCTGGGACCTTAAAAGGCCTGGTTAATGTGATAAACCAAGGTATTAAGTGATCCCAACCAGCATGACCAGCAGCAGTTTTGGAAAATTCAGATGGTTATGTGACCTCAATTGCAAAGATGATTAAAGCCATTATGGCAGAGTATGAGATAAATGATCTATTCATATCATATGACTATATATCTAGAATCCATTTACAAGGATGTGCTGATAAATAAATGTATTAATATGTGCAAAATGCGTAGCAAATTGCCTGGCACATAGTATTCAAATTTATGTGAACAATTTAAGAAACAGTACATAATAGAATTCAAAATTCTGAATGCAAATAGATGTGGATAAGGTATTAATCATTAAATTTCTAATTACTAGGGGGGAAGTAAGAGGCTGTTTATAGAATCTCAAAAACCAGGAAGCATTCATAATCTAGAATATATTTTTTTCTTGTTAATGTTACTAGAAAATGGGTTTAGGAGGAGTAATGAAGATGAGAAAGTAGCGATTACATAAGATTTTTAACCACAAGATTTCAAAAGGGATGATCAGGCCCTGAATGCAACCATGAGCGTGATTTATGGAGGAAGCAGGTGTGTGCTGGTTATTAGAGTCAAAGAAGTTGGCGTTTTAGATAGAGTATGTCACCCGAAGTCAAAAATGCCCAGGATTTAGGATCCAGAGAAAAAACTATGAGAAGAATAAAAATTCAGATGAGTGGTCTTAAAAGAAAAGAAACTTTTGAATAGGGATATTAGGAAAAAAAATCTTTAAAAGAGGCATTGACTACCTAGAAAGACAATGACTCTACTGTTTAATATTTTAAAACGGAAGACTCGGGAAGGGAACAAATGGCCCCACTTAGGGGGAAACATCTTAGACATTAGAAATTCAGATTTCAGTTAAAGGGATGACTTTTTTTTAGAAAAGGTGTTTAATACGTTTTTTTTTTTGTTTTTTGTTTTTTTTTTTTGAAATAGAATGAGCATTTTAGCTTGTACAGTAGAAATGGTTTAGAGAAGGAACGTAGCCTGGGTAAGGGGAAAGGTTAATACAGATGGAGAAGACAGTCTGGAAGACAATAGGTAATCGTAGGGGCCTTTGCTTTGTGCAGTTCTTGTAAACCTATGGGAATAAGGAAAGTAGAAAATAAAGCTACATTCACAGAACAAAATTTCCTCAGGGTTTCTAAAACAACTTGAGTGCAAAGTCATTCTGTTGCCTACAGGACATGAAACTTTCATGGCAAAGTACAAAGGCAGAGAAACTTTACTTCTTACTGTATATGATTCTTCTTCAATGTGTAAATGGAACTGGGCCTGAAAATAAACGTAATTCCTCAGAAATTCCCAAATAGGTAGTATATTTATATACTAAAAACAAATATTCCCATATTCTGAAAAAATCACTTACCTCCAGTCACACACTCTGGGGTAAAAGAGATGTCATCAAGAGCAATAAATATGTCCTCATTTCCATCCAAATCAGCTTCAAATGCCACCTTAAAGGGACTGTTACTGGAGAGAGGTGCATATGCATATGTCCATCCCATTCTTTCATTTCCAATCACTGACCACACCAGGATGTTTAGCCCTGATTCTTCAATGGTATACACCTTTAAAAAAAATCATTAAAAATAACTTTTTATGATTGGATGTTAGAAATATCAGGATATCCAGATGATTGATGAAAGAATGAAATCTCTGGCTATGTAACAGCTCAATATATTGACTGTTGTATTTTCTATCTGTAGAAATTGTGGGTTATAAAGTGAGCCAACGGAGGTTACATTTTCCTTCATTAGTAGAACCTCTGTTTGCTTCTGTCATCAACTTCTGTATGTCAAACTGGACATTAAAAAAAACAACAACAGAAAACCTGTAAGTGCCTTAAGCATTTAAAAAGCTGAAAGAGATATAAACACAAATTGTTTATTGCTAAAGAACTTTGTCTGTTAGACTAAGGGTATGCGACTACAGAAAAAGAAGACCCTCATTATACATGAATATGATAAATGAATATCAGATTATAGAAGTCATTTTGAAAACCACAGTAATGTGCAGAAAATATTTTAACATTCTGACAGATGGAAAATCTTCCTGGATTATCCAACATTGATATTCAGCAATTTTTAAAATAGTTCAGTGACTAAAAAATGCAACAAACAAGAAATGAAATAGAAATAGTTACCTTTGAAATCAACAAACATGCAAGATTGCTAATATTTTTGTTTATCAGTAGAAATGATTCAAAACAAAATATGCCGTTTTCTAGTGCTATTTAAAAAATTCTATACTGAATGAGAAAAAAGGTAAGATTAAAGAGTTATATTTCTATATTCTCTTTTTGCACCTAAATTGTATAGTTATCAGATGCCAAAGTTATATCTAATTTGGTAATATAGTAATATTTACATACCATACCATATATAATTTAATACTTATATATATAATACTATCTATTTCTCTCTCACTCGCTACATATATATATTTGGCTTATAGTATACTGAATTCAGCAATCATTTATGCAACGCTTTTTTTCATATGGGAAAAATAAGACCCAGAGGAAAGAAAACACGTGGATATTAATTTTCTTCCATTGCAATAGTACATTTTCCAATGACCTCCCTCTTACTAAAAAATCTTACTGCCTCACTATCTGAGTGTCGAAATTTATCTACAGTTAACTTATCCTATAAAATATATCCAAAACTTATACTATGAGAAGGAAAGAATAATTCCAGTCATCTTATTACATATTAGGATATTAAATTGACATTCCAGAAACACTACCAAGAATCACCAAATATTTAAGAGCCAGAAGCTAAGAATGTTGCTGGTGTCTGCGAGTACAAAAGAAATCTAAAATCAATTTCAGAAATCTGTTAACGGAAATTAAACAAAACAAAAATAAATCAAGATGATATACACTAAAGAAAAATTAAAAACTTGGCCAAAGTTTGGAAACCTGAAATGTGAGACTTTAACCCTAAAATAAAATTGGACGTTTTGGAAAAGATGATACTCAAGACATTTCTAAAGCAAAAGCATTACTTTTAATATTGATCCTTTAATTAAAAAAATAAGCTAGGATTCAATCTGAAGGGACTTTGGAACCATTGACTACTTCCAGTCTGACATGTAAGTATCTACTCCAAAGAATCTTCAGCTCCAGGGTGTGGTGGATACTTGGTTTATAAGTTTATGCAATTATTTTTCTATTTATTAAAAACTAAAACTAAAAGATGTAAAGTTTCTAATTCAACTTGTCAATAACAGGACAACTATTCAGAACCTATTTAAAGTGAACTCTGATTTTTGCACAAATCTTGGTTTACAACACAACTTAAAAATTTATTATATTTATTTTGTAATTTTTTTTCTGGCAAAATTAGTTTAGAAGGCCAAATTACATGAAAATGTAACTCCAAAACTTCGTTTTTTTCCCCAAACCTCAGCACATATTTATTTTATTTATTAATGTACCCATCTTTACTGGTTTTGCAGTTTACTTTTCTCTCGGCATTTAGTCTTTTTAATCTTCAACCAATCCTACACGGTCTTGTCAAATTCATTTTCCTTCCATTCTCTTCTTACTTTGCTTCTCAAAACCAGACCATGACATTCCCGCCCCACGTCATGAGCATGAAACTCTCCAATAGGCGTCAACACATCTTACCCTATTATTTGACCCTACCCCTAGTCCCAATCAATTCTGGTCAACTTTACTAACTTACTACTTATTTCAATGAAATGACAAGTTTGTAGGTTATTTAATTCATAACATGTATTAATAATACTCCAGCGTTATTATATTGAATAAGTACATGTTATGTCAAGTGTTTCCATAGTCACTGTGGCTGATGGGAAAACTAGAACTATTGTTTAAGAACTCATAATGTTGTTTATTCATTATGTCTGATGGGACTAACAACTAAAAGTGTAGCATGAATTTCTGACCTTCAATGGAAATAATATTACTGTATTCTGAGGGTTTTTTTGCGATAACTCTCAGCAAAATGCTCAATTTTAATAACTTTTAAATGTCGATAATTTTGAAAAACTACAATGGCTAACATCCTTGAAAAATAATTGATTCTAATTCCATTTGTTTCTGATTTTACATTTATTAAACATACTTTATTAAAATGGTAACTCATCACAGTAATAATTGTTTGAAATAGCTTTCTAAAAATCAACTGCTGGATGAATTTGGCTATTTCTATTTTAATAATTTTAATTTTAGTCAAACACAGACCCAGTAATATATTAACTGTCATCATTATATAATGTAAAGCAATAATTTTAGCAAAATTTTAGCATAAAATATGGATTCAAAGAACATATAAAGATATTAAATTATAATAGAGTTTATGTTATCGTCAAGGGTTATATTGTATGCAAAGTTATATCAAAGCTATAGCACATAATGGAGAACATTAAAAACTTAAAGAGAACTTGCTAAATTTAAACATAGATAAACCAAAGTGATGTCATCTAAACATAACTATTATATTATCAAATTAAATCTATGTTAAATTTTTTGATGAAAAAAATGCCTCAACATTTATTTTGAATGAAGACTCCTTTGAAGAAAAACATTCAGCAATAGATATAAAGAGGTAATAGAAAATATGGGTGTTAATTACTCAATTCCAGAATACATGGTTTATTAAGCCATGCTTGCATTTCTCTAAAGGAATACCTGAGGCTGGGCATTCCTTTAGAGAAATGAGGTTTAATTGTCTCACAGTTCTTCAGGCTCTCCAGGAAGCATGGCACAGGCAACTGCTTCTGGGGAGGCTTCAAGAAGCTTTTACTCATGGCAGAAGGCCACTTGGGAGCGGGCACATTACTTAGGGAAAGCAGGAACAGGAGAGAGAGTGCCAGGGTGGGTGGTGTGCCACACTTTACAACAACCAGATTCTGTAAGAACTCACAGACTATGAGCCATGAGAAATCTACCCCCATGACCCCATGATTTGGAGGGGATTCCAAACTATATCAGATGTGTATTAGAGACGATCTACTTAACAATGTCCTTGGATCTAAGTTGGCCGGGTAAGCGTTTGAAAGAAAATGATTAGGAGTGTTTCCTGAAATTCCTCTCCTGCCGAATCCAGACACTCCTGGTGCCTGCAATGTTAAAGTCAGGTCACCGGCACTGACTGGAAGTCTCTGAGTAAAATTCCTTTCCTATCAGAAATACTGCATTTCATTAGGTGTGTAGCTTATTAAAACCAGTGTGTGAAATGCATCAGTGAGAGGACAATGTGACGTTTCTTGGCCCCAGCTACACTCAGTTGTTCTTTTAAGGATCTGCTCTTTAGTTACCACTGATAAGGCAAAGCAATGAACTGAGTTACTGCTTAATCCTTAGAAATGCATAGTTTCCTATGGGTTAGTTTGAAAATACTCAAACTATATATAAGAAAAAAGAAAAAATATCTAAATTAATACAAAGGGAAATTTCCCTTGAAGAAAAGAGGTTATAGGTTTTAAGGTGGTTAATACAGGATGGACATAACAATGCCACCAACATTAATGAAAATGTAGCACATTGCCATATTTTTTGTCATATGTCCCCTAAGTGATGTATGAGTGTAGGATAAGACCAATTAACTGCCCTCTACAGCTTCAGAATTGCAGATATATAGAGAGATCAAACAATCCATTCACTATCTATGGCACAGATTTGCAATCTCTGGTCCAGCATACTGGAAATCACTGCTCCAGTCTTCACATACAAAAAAAGCTGAATAAACAGAAAACCAACAACTATTCTTCGATTCATTAGAGCAGTGATCCCCAATATTTTTGGCACCAGGGACCCTTTCATGGAAGACAATTTTTTCCACGGATGGAGTGGCAGGGGAAATGGTTTTGCAACGAAACTGCTCCATCTTAGATCATCAGGCATTAGTTAGATTCTCAAAAGGAGTGCACAATCTAGATCCCTCAGATGCGCAGGTCGCAACAGAGTTCACCGATGGACAGAGTTCCAAGTCTTTGCTATTGTGAACAGTGCTGCAATAAGCATACATGTGCATGTGTCTTTATAGTAGGATGATTTTTAATCTTTTCGGCATACAACCAGTAATGAGATTGCTGGGTCAAATGGTATTTCTGGTTCTAGATTCTTGAGGAGTCACCACACTGTCTTCCACAAGGGTTGAACTAATTTACATTCCCACCAACAGTGTAAAAGAGTTCCTATTTCTCCACATCCTCTCCAGCATCTGTTTTTTCTTGACTTTTTAATGATCACCATTCTAACTGGTATGAGATGGTATCTCATTGTGGTTTTTACTTATATTTCTCTAGGGAACAGTGCTGATGAGCTTTTTTTCATATGTTTGTTGGCCACATAAATGTCTTCTTTTGAGAAGTGTCTGTTTACATCCTTTGCCCACTTTTTGATGGGTGGTTTTTTCTTGTAAATTTAAGTTCCTTGTAGATTATAGATATTAGCCCTTTGTCAGATGGATAGATTGCAAACATTTTCTCCCATTTTGTAGGTTGCCTACTCACTCTGATAATAGTTTCTTTTGCTGTGCAGAGCTCTTTAGTTTAATTAGATCCCCTGTGTCAATTTTGGCTTTTGTTGCCATTGTTTTTGGTGTTTCAGTCATGAAGTCTTTCGCCAGACAGATTCACAGGTGAATTCTCCACAATTTTCAACAACACATAGGTCAAGGAAGTTCCAAGATAAATTTTTAAATATTCTATTTCAATTAAAAATAAAAATACACATAATCAAAGTTTATGGATGAAGTGACACAGTGCTTAGAGGAAAATTTTATAGCACTGAATGCATATATCTGAAAGTAAGAAAGGCTAGAAATAAATAAAAAGTTGATTCTTTGAAAAGATCAATAAAATTGCTAAATCTCTAGCCAGGCTACCTGAGAAAAAAACAGAGAAAACTCAAAGCATTAATATTGAAAATCACAAAAAAATCATCACTACTGATCCCATGAATATTGAAAGAGTAATGAAAAACATTATTATTATTGAGACAGAGTCTTGCTGGAGGGCAGTGGTGCACTCTCGGCTCACTGCAACTTCTGCCTCCCCAGGTTCAAGCAATTCTCCCACCTCAGCCTCCTGAGTAGCTGGGATTACAGTTACCTGCCACCACGTCTGGCTAATTTTTGTGTTTTAGTAGAGATGAGTTTCACCATGTTGGCCAGGCTGGTCTCAAATCCCTGACCTCAAGTGATCTGCCCACCCTGGCCTTACAAAGTTCTGGGATTACAGGCATTGAGTCACTGCACCCAGCGAAAAATTATTAATATATACCACATATTTGATAATCTAGATGTAACTGACCAATTCCTTGAAAGGCACATCTAGTAAAATTCACACAAGGAAAAACAGATAATCTGACCACACCTATATTTATTAAAGGAATTGAATCAATTATTAACAATCTTTCAAAACAAAACCATAATACAAAACCAGACAAGAACATTATAGAAAGGAAAACTACTGGCCAATATTTCTCATAGACATAGATGCAGAAAGTCTCAAAAAAATTAGCAAATTAAGTTCAACAATGTAAGAAAATAATAATATATCATGACCAGGTAGGATTTATTCCAAGTATGCTATGCCAGTAAACATTGGAAAATCAATTAATGTAATCTATCATATCAACAAGCTACAGAATAAACATTAAATAAGTATATCAATACATTCAGAAAATAATATGATGAAAAGCAGTACACATTTATGATGACAAATCAGAGGGAACTCTGAATAGAAGGGAACTTCATGTTGATAAAGAATATTGACGAAGAACTATAGCTAACATCATCCTTAATAGTGAAAAACTAGCCATTTCCCTACTAAAACCATGAACAAGTAAGGATGTCTGCTCTTACAGCTCCTATTCAACATCATACTGGAAGCCTTTGGTAGCAAAATAATATAAGAAAGGAGAAAAAACCATATACTGATTGAGACAGAAAGAAACTTTGTTCATAGATGACATGACTGTCTTTGTAGAAAACCAAGCAATAATCAACCCCCCCTCAAAAAAAGTTCCCAGAACTGAGAAACAATTAGAGCAAAGTTGCAGGATGCAAAAATAATATACAAAAGTTAATTATCTTTATATAGCAGGAATGAACAATTGGAATTCAAATTTTAAAACAATAGTATTCATATTAATGCCAAAAATATATAAATTTATAAATCTAACCAAAAGAAGTACATGATATATATGAAGAATACTATGAAACTGATGAAAAATCTCAAAGATAGATAAATGGATATTATTGCATGAGGAAGACTCAATATTGTCAAGATGTAAGTTCTTTCCAACTTGATTTATAGATTCAATCAATCCTAGTCAAAGTCCTAGCAAGTTATTTTAAGGATACTGACACACTCACTTGGAAGTTTAAAAAGAAAAGTGGAAGACACAGAATAACCAACACGAGGTTAAAGGAGATGAAGAAAGTCAGGTAACTGGCACTACCAGACTTAGGACATAATATAAGGCTACAGTAACCAAGACAATGTGGTGGTTGTGAAAGAATAGACACACTGATAATGAAACAGAACAGAAAGTCCAGAAACAGACTCACACAAATACAAGCAACTGATATTTGACAAAGAATCAAAGGCAATACAACGCAGAAAGGATAGTCTGTTCAATAAATGATGCTGAAACAACTACACCCAAATTCAAAAAAAAAAAAAAAAAAACTAGACACAGCATATACATAAGTCACCAAAATTAACTCAAAATTGTTCATTGAATTAAAAATCAACTGTAAACTATAAAACTTGTAGAAGATAACATAGGGGAAAATCTAGTGGCTTTGGATGTTGCAACAACTTTTTTACATATCTTGCCAAAACCAGGAACCATAAATGGGAAACTGGCAAATTGAACTTTATTAAATTAAACGTCCATGTAAATGGCACTGTTAGGAGAATGAAAAGATAAGCTAGAAACCAAAGAAGATATTCTAAAACACATATATGATAAGGCCTGGTATTCAAAATACACAAAGAACTTCAAAAACTCAAAAATAAGAAAATAAACAATCTGATGAGAAAATGGATGAAACATCAGAATAGACACATCCCTAAATAATCTATTCAAATAGCGAATAGCATATAAAAAATACCCAAATTCATTTGTCATCAGGGATTTTAAAATTAAAAAAAAAAAAGAGAGATGCTACTAAACATCTTTTAAAATGGCTATTTCCAAATCACTGACATCATCGAACACTCCCGAGGATGTAGAGCAACAGGAACTCTCATTCATTATGAAACATTAGAAGATAACATAGGAGGTTTTCTTCTGACGGGAATGCAAAATGGTATAGCCACTTTGTCAGACAGTTTGGCAGTTTCTTACAAAGCTCACATGATCCAGCAATTGTACTACTTGATATTCACCCAGATGTGTTGAATGCTTATGTCTACACTAAATGTGCATGTGGTTATTTATAGCAACTTTATTTATAATTACCAAAACTTGGAAGAAACAAACATGTCTTTGAACTGGTGAATTAACTCTGGCATATACATAGTATGGAATCTTATTTGATAATAAGTAAATGCTGTATCAAGCCATGAAAAGACAGAGAGGGAACCTACATGTACATTTTTAAGTGAAATAAGTCAATCTGAAAAGGATAGTTACTGTATGATTCCAACTACGTGAATTCATGGGAAAGGCAAAACTATGGAGACAGTAAAAAAAGACCAGTAGTTACTAGGGTTAGGGGGTCTGGAGGGATGAATAGGTGGAGCAAAAGAGAATTTTAGGACAGGGAAACTATTCTGCATAAGACTATGGATATAGGTCATACATTTGTCAAAACCCATGAAATGTATAACCCAGAGTGAGCCCTAATGTAAACTATAAACTTTAATGATAATACCTCCATATTGGTTCATCAATTGTAACTAATGTAGCACCCTAATGGGAGATGCTAATGACAGGTGAAAATGGGTGGGGCAAAAGGAAGCTACATGAAGGATTATATTATATGGACAACGTTTGTTCTTTCCAGTCAGTATTTTTATAAAACCTAAAACTGATAAAGCCTTTTAATGTTTAAGAGTTCATTTAAAAAATACACATTACAGAAATGATAGCACCAATGAGGGACTTTTCCTTATTTGCTTTGGTTTACTGAGGTGCCTAGATAGTTGAAAAACCACAAATGTCTCATTAATTTCAATGGCAGTTAAGGAAGTTATTAAAATAATCACTTGTTCCATTAATACATTTAGTTACCATTCTTTTCTCTCTCTCTGTCATGCTTTCTAATTTTGGACTTAAAAAAAAAAATCAGGAGGCATACCATCATTAACCTTGCCAACATCAACTACTTTTCCCAACTCAATCTTTAGAGACCAAACATCTTTGCCTGATTAGAGGCAAGAATGATCGGAGTACCAGGTACATTAATCTATCAAAGGAGGCAGTATAGAACTAATGTAGTAATAGTTTTCTAGAACTGGGTTCCACAAACACACCGTAAGAATGTCTTCACAATGGTATAGAAGTTTTCTCAAACTCTGTCTCCCCTACACACTTCCTCTGTATCTTCTCACTACTCTCTGCCTCCTTATGTTCTAGCACAAGGTTACGTTACCAACCCTCTTAAATACTAGAAACACTCCTGACGTAGGGCTTCACATGACTTTTTCTCTGTCTGAAATGTTCTCCCTCTGACACCCATATTTGCTGGCCTACTTCCTCACTTCCTCCAAGTGTTTGCTCACTGTTACATTCTTAATGAAGCTCGCTATGATGATGGTTTTAAAAATGAAGTCATGCCCAGCTTTTCCAATCGTCTTACACTCCTTTACTTTTGATAGGGTTTAGATGTTTGTCCCCTCCAAATCTCATGGGGAAATGTGATCCCCAATGTTAAAGGTAAGCCTGGTAGGAGGTGTTTGGGTCATGGAGGCAAATCCCTCATAAATGGCTTGATGCCCTCTGCTGAGTAATAAGTGAGTTCTTGCTGGGTGTTTAAAGAAGCCTGGCCACATGAGCTCAGCATCACTGATTATTAGAGAAATGCAAATCAAAACCACAATGAGACATAGGGTCAAGTCCTACAGAGTCATGGGGTGTCCCCCATCACTGTGCTGAGGCACTGGATCCAAGAAGTAAAGAGTCAGGACACAGGAGGACTGGAAAAGACAGTTGGGCTCATGGCACCTATGAGCAGAGAAAGGCAAGCCCCTGAATGTCCAGGAGGGTCTGTGTTTATAGGGGGCACGGTAGTGAGGTCATCTTAAGAACAGTGATAAGGCCAAGACAATCACATGTGCGATAAGCAAAGTGTCCACCCCCATTAGGTCACCGAGGCAAGGAGGTGGACCATGCACAGTGAAGACGGTACAGTGTGCAATATCTCTTATCTAGGGGCAGGCTACTTCTAAGGAATTCTATAGGAGGATGCTTTTGAGTCAGTACTGTAGTTCAAGAGCTGATAGGGTATACAGCCACCTGCTGGCAGCTTCCAATGATTTCTATAGCACGATGCTTTTGAGTCAGTACCTAGCAACAGAGCTGACAAGGTATACAGCCACCTAGGCACGATTATACCGGAGGGATTTTAAGCCCTCAGATGCTCGTGGGATTGCCGATCTGAGGGAAGCCTTCCACAAGAACTGGACACAAGGTACTACAACCCCTTTTTCAGGAGGAGTGGCTCTTCCTCCAAGCCTGCCATACAGCGGGTATCTTTACGATACCGAATGCTGCCACCTAAGCCATAGATTTTTGTCCTAGTATAACTGTTTTTTCCTTAAATCATGCTCTGCACCATGTCTGCTCTAGACATTTCTCTGACCATAAGCTGCTTATTCCTTAATTCATGCTCTGTACTGTGTGTATTCTAGGCATTCCTCTGTGAACTAAAATATAATTACATATATATAGAAATAACTGAGTAGTAACACTGTAAACTAAGATATTCTTCAGGCACTAATTGTGCTGGGGGTCTGCTTAGCTCTCCTTCCTTGGTGCCCAGATGGGGAGTTACCCACAATGAGATACCATCTAATGCCAGTCAGAATGGCAATTATTAAAGAGTCAACAAACAACAGATGCTGGTGAGGCTGTAGAGAAACAGGAACACTTTTACATTGTTGGTGGGAATGTAAATAAGCTCAACCACTGTGTAAGACAGTATGGTGATTTCTCAGAGATCCAGAACCAGAAATACCATTTGACCCACCAATCCCATTACTGGGAATATGCCCAAAGGAATATAAATCATTCTGTTATAAAGATACATGCATGAGTATGCACATTGCAGCAATATTCACAGTAGCAAAGAAATGGAGTCAACCCAAATGCCCATCAATGATAGACTGGATAAAGAAAATGTAGTATGCATACACCATAGACTACTATGTAGCCATGAAAAGGAATGAGATCACGTCCTTTGCAGGGACATGGATGCTCACCGACAAGTGGGATCTGAACAATGAGAACACATGGACACAGGAAAGGAAACAACACACTGACGCCTGTGGGGGGTAAGGTGTGGGGAGGAAGAACATTAGAAAACATAGCAAATGTACTGCATGCCGGGCTTGATATCTAGGTGATGGGCTGGTAGGTGCAGCAAACCACCATGGCACACATTTACCTACGTAACAAACCAGCACATCCTGCACATGTACCCGGGAACTTAAAATAAAAATTTAAATTAATTAAAAAAAGAAAGAAAAAGCTTGGCACCTCCTCCTCCCTCTATTTCTTGCTTCTGCTCTCAGCAGAAGCCTTCTACCCCTTCACCTTCTACAATGATTGGAAACTTCCTGAGGCCTCACCAGAAGTAGATGCTGGAACCAAGCTTCCTGTACAGCCTGCAGAACTGTGAGCCAAAACAAACCTCTTTTCTTTATAAATTACTTGACTTCAGGTATTTCTTTTTAGCAAAACAAGTGGACTAATACAACTTAGTTCCATAAACCTTAAAGATACTACACAACCTACTTATTACATCTTCTGCTTACTTCCCGTTTCTTTCACCATAGTATAAACGCTATGAAGGCAGGGAGTTTTGTGTGTTTTGCTTATTTACGCACCCTAAATGCCTAGAGCACTGTCAGGTACATATAAGTGCTTAATAAATATTTCCTAAAAAATAAAAGAATGGGAAAGTTAAGGATTTAAAAACTTTAGAGTTAGAAAGGACCTTGGAGATCTTCTCACCTTCAGAGAGAATAAGGAATGTGCCTTTGTTACCATCAATAATGGAAGTAGAGTAGAATCTCATGTGCTTCACTGTGTAATTGATACCACAGCACAACATCATGTATGCTACCTCCATCTATTTTAGGATGTTTTTTATTACAGGGAGAATAATTTAAATACATATGCTCAGAGCTGAGATATATTACTGATAAAGCAGGTAATAAATGGTCTCTGATTGATAGAATTTTAAAGTAGATTTTACTTTATTCATCAGTTTCTGAATAACAAAATGCCCCAGGTTTTAATTTCAATAGGAGATTTAACACTAGAAATCAGGGAATTTAGTTAAGAAGAGTATAAAATTTTTTTGAAAGCAGTACAAGCTGTTGAAATCGTAAATGAAATTTTTCAAATGATGTATAAAAAATATTTTTTATATTTTGACATATTGGTTACTCAGTGGGAAAATAACACAGCCAAATGTTTTGAGTTAAATTGTATTGATAACATGAGACATGAATAATTTGATATACACATATATCCATAAATATATACATAAAATTAGTTTTAATATTTTCCTACTGATATGAAATTTAAAATTTGACATTTTTTGAGTGTTTTCCTTAACCAAGCATACAACCCAATTGTTTTTTTTTTTTTCTAGTTATTTAACAGCTTCTTGAGGGCTGCAACATTAAATACCCAGATTGTCAATAGCAATGTACAGTATATGGAATAAGGTGAACATAAGTGCATATATAAATAAAATAGTCTTCTTAGGACTTTTAAACTTTCATTTCTAGTAGGAGAGTATCTAGCAGTTATCAACTACAAGTCATAATTAGGTTGTATCCCTACCACAGTTTTTTCCGTGTCTGTATTATATAAATAAACATTTGCACATTAAAATTTGTTTTTTTCCAGGGACAAGTATAATATAATGTGTCTACATTTACATTAAAACATTATAACATATTTATCAGAAAATAATTTTGTGGACAATAACTTGAACATGTGGACTGGATACAACATGGAGAAGGAGGGCAAGAGAGTAGGGCTTGATTTTTATTGTGTATAAGTTATTATAACTATGAATGCTTTATAAAAACAAACACTGAGAAAAGAAAAACAAAATATTGTTTCCTTTGAAATTAAAAAATATTTCTACCATAAAAATTCATCAATTTAATTAAAAGACGCATCTACTTATAAAAACCAAGATTATTCAGGTATTGTTGTAAGAGCTAGTAGTGTTCTTACTATGTTTAAAAATAAGGAGACAGACATATTGGTTATTAAATGTGAAAATAACACAGCCAAATGTCTTGACTTAAATTGTATTGATAACATGAGATATATGAATAATTCAATATATACATATCTGGACATAGACTCAGAAAATTATTTTTTAATATTTTAATATTTTCCTACTGATATAAAATTTAAAATTGGAAATTTTGTGTTTTCCTTGTCCAACCATGGAGCCCAATTGTTTTTTTTTTTTTTTTTTTTTTTTTTTTTTAGCTATTTAACACACAAAAAAAATTCAAAACATCAACAAATCTAGGAGCTGGCATTTTGAAAAAAATTAATAAACTAGATAGGCTGCTAGCTAGATTAATAAAGAAGAAAAGAGAAAAGATTCAAATAAACACAAACAAGTGAATAAGGGTGATATTACCACTGACTCCACAGAAATACAACCAACCATCAGAGAATATTATAAATAACTCAGTGCACATGAACTAGAAAAATCTACAAGGAGTATATACATTTCTGGACACATACACCCTAAAATTGAATCCCTGAACAGACGAATAACAAGTTCTGAAATTGAAGAAGTAACAAATAGCCTTAAAACAAAACAAAACAAAACAAAACAAAACAAACAAAAAAAAAAAACCCTAGGACCAGATGAATTCACAGCTGAATTCTACCAGATGTACAAAGAAGAGCTGGTACCATTCCTACAGAAACTATACCAAAAAATTGAAATGGAGGAATTCCTCCCTAACTCATTCTATGAGGCCAGAATCATCCTGATACCAAAACCTGGCAAAGATACAACAACAAAAAAGAAAATTTCTGGCCAATATCTTTGATGAACATGAATGCAAAAATCCTTAGAAAAAAAAATACTGGCAAGCTAATCTAGCAGCACATCAAAAACTTACCACAATCAAGCAGTCTTCATACCTAGGATCCAAGTTTCGTTCAACATACAGAAATCAATATATGTGATTCATTGCATAAACAGAACTAAAGTCAAAAACCACATGGTTATCTCAATAGATGCAGAAAGGCTTTCACTGAGATTCAACATCTGTTCAGGTTAAAAACTCTCAATAGACTAGATATTGAAGAAATATACCTCAAAATAATAAGACCCATATGTAACAAACCCACAGTCAATGTTATACTGAATGGGCAAAAGCTAGAAGCATTCCCCTTGAAAATCAGCACAAGATAAGGATGCACTCTCTCACCATTCCTACTCAACATAGTACTGACAGTCCTGGCCAGGACAATTAGGCAAGATAAAGAAATAAAGGCTTTCAAACAGGAAGAGAGAAGGTCAAATTACCCTTGTTTGCAGGCAACATGATCCTAAATCTAAAAATTTAGGATCAAAGCAAAAGCTTCAAAAGCTGATAAGCAACTTCAGCAAAGTCTCAAGATACAAAATCAACATACAAAAATTAGTAGCATTTCTATATACCAACAACAGTCAAGCCAAGAGCTGAACTGGGAATAAAATCCCATTCACAATGGTAACAAATGAGTGAAATATCCAGGAATTCAGTGAACCAGGGAGGTGAAAGATCTTTTCAATGAAACAAAACAGTGCTGAAAAAAATCAGAGATGACACCAACAAATGGAAAAATATTCCATGCTTATAAATAGGAAGAATCAATATCATAAAAACGGTCATACTGCCCAAAGCAATTTATAGATTTAAAGCTATTCCCATTAAACTACCATTGACATTCTTCACAGAACTAGTAAAGACTATTTGAAAATTTATCTGGAACCAAAAATAGACAGAATTGTCAAGGCAATCCTAAGCAAAAAGAACAAAGCTGGAGGCACCATGCTACCTGATTTCAAACTATACTGCAGGGCTATAGTAATCAGAACAGCAAGGTAGTGTGGTACAAGAACAGACACATAGACCAATGAAACAGAACAGAGAAGTTAGAAATAAGGCCACACACCTAAAACAATCTGATCTTTACCCATTAGTTATTGGGTAACAAGCAATGGGGAAAGGATGTCCTATTCAATAAATGGTGCTGGGATAACTGGCTAGCCGTATGCAGAAGATTGAAATTGGACAACCTCCTTATACCATATACAACAGTTAACTCAAGATGGATTAAAGGCTTAAATGTAAAATCCAAAACTGTAAACACCCTCAAATTTAGCCTAAGTAATACCATTCAGGAGATGGGCATGGGGAAAGATTTTATGACAAAGATGCTAAAAGCAATTGCAAAAATTGACACATGGCATCTAATTAAACTAAAGAACTTATGCACAGCAAAACAATTAACAGAGTAAACAGACAACCTACAGAATGAGAGGAAATATTTGCAAACTGTACATCTTATAAAGATCTAATATTCAACAACTCTAAATAACTTAAGTTTACAGAAACTAAAGCAATCCTATTAAAATATGGGCAAAGAACGTGAAAAGATACTTTTCAAAAGAAGACCTACATGCAGCCAACAATCATGTGAAGAAAAAAGCTCAATCACAGATCTTTAGAGAAATGCAAATCAAAACCACAATATGTCATCTCACACCAGTCAGAATTACTACTATTAAAAAGTCAAAAAATAACAGATGTTGGCAAGGTTGTGGAGAAAAAGGAACACATATATACCGTTGGTGGGAATGGAAATTAGTTCAACCATTGTAGATGACAGTGTGGTGATTCCTCAAAAACCTAGAAACAGAATTAGCATTTTACCCAGCAATCCCATTGTGGGATATGTACCCCAAAAATATGAATCATTCTATTATAAAGACACGCACATGCATATGTATGTTCACTGCAGCACTATTTACAATAGCAAAGACATGGAATCAGACTAAATCTCTATTAATGATACACTGGATAACGAAAATGTGGTACATGCACATTGTGGAATACTATACAGCTGTTAAAAAAGAATGAGATACTTTGTAGGGCCATGGATGGAGCTAAAAGCCATTATCCTCAGCAAACTAATGCAGGATCAGACAAGTAAATACCACATGTTCTCACACTTACATGGGATTAACTATGCCCAGATTAACTGAATGTCTTAGGCCAAGTTACTTAATCTCTTTAAACTTCAGTTTCCCCTGCTATTAAATGAAAAAACATATTAATAAGTATAGGTCAAAGATACTGCAGGTTCAGTTCCAGACTACTGCAATAAACCAAATATTGCAATAATGTGAGTCAAACAAACCTTTTGGTTTCCCAGTGCCTATAAAAGTAAAATTTACAGTATACCGTCAACAGTTAAGTGTGCAATAGCATTATGTCTACAAAAAGCAATGTACATGTCTTAATTTAAAAATATATTACTAAAATATGAAAATGACCATCTCAGCCTTCAAGTTATAATCTTTTTACTGGTGAAGGGTCTTGCCTTGTTGGGCTGCTCACTGATTAGGGTGGTGATTACTGAAGGTTGGAGTGGCTGTGGCATTTCTTAAAATAAGGTGACAAATAAGTTTGCTGCATGATCGACTCTTCCTTGCTCAAAGATTTCCCTGCAGCAAGCGATATTTGATAGCATTCTACCCACAGTAGAACTTCTTTCAAAATTGGTGTCCATCCTCTCAAACCCTGCTGCTGCTTTATCAAGTGGTGTGTCAGCACTTTCTGCTTCACTTTGCACTTCTATGTTAGGCAGATGGCTTCTTTCCTCAAACCTCATGAACTAACCAACTTCTGCTAGCTTTCAATTATTCTTCCACAGCTTCCTCACCTCTCTCAGCCTTCATAAAACTGAAGAGAGTTGGGTCTGGCTCTGGATGAGGCTTTGGCTTAAGGGAATATTGCAGCTGGTTTGATCTTCTATCCAGACCACTCAAACTTTCTCCGTATCAGCACTAAAGCTGTTTTAATTCATTATCATCTGTGTTCACTGGAGTAGCATTTTTAACTTCCTTCACAAACTTTTCCCTTGCATGCCCAGCTTGACTAACTGGAGCAAGAGGTCTAGCTTCCAGCCTATTTCACCTTTCTACATGCTTTCTTCACTAAACTTAATCATTTCTAGCTTCTGATTTAAAGTGAGAGAAGTGCTATTCTTCCTTTCACTTGAACACTTAAAGACCATTGTAGGGTTAATGGTTGGCCTAATTTCGATGTGGTCCTGTCTCAGGAAATAGGAAGGCCCAAAGAGAGAGAGAGAGAGAGACGAGGGATCCACAGGTCAGTGGAGGAGTCAGAACACACACAGTATTTGTCAATTTCATTTGCCATTTTACATTACAGTTCATAACACCCCAGAAAAATTACATTAGTAGCATCAAAGATCATTGATCACAGATCACCATAAGAAATATAATGAGGTCAGGCATGGTGACAATTTTAATAAGTCATAGAGCTGTTAAAGAGGATGATTCAGGCCAATCAAATCTTGCCAAAGATCTACATTTACTTGGGTTATAGGTAAGTGAGAAGGGTGCAACTAATCTTCATTCCTGATAGATAAGTACTTTAATAGACAATAAAAACTATTTCTACTTTAGAAAAAAAGACACAGTAATTAAAACTGATAAACGCTGAGAATAAGGAAGAACAAAAGAAAGCTAACCAACCCATCTAAAGACTCAAGTAGTCCCAGCATGGTGGCTCAGGCCTGTAACCCCAGCACTTCGGGAGGCAGAGGTGGGTGGATCACCTGAGGCCAGGAGTTTGAGACCAGTCTGACCAACATGATGAAATCCCATCTTGACTAAAAATACAAAATTAGCCAGGTGTGGTGGTGCACACTATAATCCCAGCTACTTGGGAAGCTGAGGCAAGAGAATTGCTTGAACTGGGAGATGAGGGTTGCAGTGAGCCGAGATTGCACCACTGCACTCCAGCCTAGGCAACAAGAGTGAAACCTTGTCTCGGAAAAAAAAAAAAATAAATAAATATAATGATAATGGAAAAGCTTGAAATATTTGGAGAATTATCAAACTGTGACAAAGAGATACAAAGTGAGCACAAACTGTTGGGAAAACAGTAGCTATAGACTTGCTGAATGCAATGTTGTTACAAACCTTCAATTTGTAAAAGAAAAAAAAAGCACTATCTGCAAAGTACAGTAAAATGGAGAACAACAAAACAAGGGGTGCTGTAGCTCCCTGATAGATCTGTTACTAGGTTTAAATTTAAATGAAGTATGCCAATTTAGTACCAACACTAGGCACATTTTATTATTATCCACAGGAGTGCTGTTACATATTATATATCACTTACGGTGGAAAAAAGGAGCTAATATGGAAGGACACGTCATGTCATGTTATGAGTGTTAACTGGGGAATTTCTTTATGAGCAGCTGGCATTCTTTTGTGGGATTAAAAAATAGTAATTTCAGATGTAATTTCAGGTTTTTTAGATTTTTTTTAAAGCACTGCTAAGGTCCTTGCAAATAAGAAGGAGGAGAAGCAGAGAGCTTTAGAAATTTCTGAGTTTCCAGCAACCTGACAGAAGAGCAGATCAAACACCGCATGTTCTCACTCATAGGCGGGTGTTGAACAATAAGAACACATGGACACAGGGAGGGGAGCACTACACACTGGGGTCAGTTGGGGGGAAACAGGGGATGGACGGTGGGGGGTGGGGAGTTGGGGAGAGATAGCAAGGAGAGAGATGCCAGATGTAGGTGATGGGGAGGAAGGCAGCAAATCACACTGCCACGTGTGTACCTATGCAACAATCTTGCATGTTCTTCACATGTACCCCAAAACCTAAAATGCAATATGATAAATACATGGAAAAAAAAAAGAAATTTCTGAGTTTCTAATCCTCAGTGACTTGCAAAGCTGGGTGCTGGACACAGGTTTCCTGTGTTCCAGTCAGACAGTCTTGGTTTGCAATAAACATCATTGAATGTCTCACAGGAGGAAGAACTGAGAAAACTTATAGCTACTATGCATGTGGAAATTGAAATGGCTGATTTATATTTAGCTTTTCAACGTTAACACTACATTACTGGAAAGAGATCAAGTAAACAGAAATAAAGCACCAAGAAAATACCTCTTCATAGCAAAATGGCCCATGTAGCATTTAATGTTAGCCTGACACAGGATTTTCTCTCAATGAACAATATCACTGAACAGACCACCTTCAGAATGCCTTCAAAACACCTTCCTTCAAATTGAAGGAAAATTTACACTGAAAAACAGCAAAGAGAGAAAAAAAGTGAATTTGTAAGCTGAATTACTGTTCTTTTAGTAGGTTCTTTAAAAATTGTAAATATTATGATTTTTATATGGAAATTTTAATATAGCATTTTGCATACTATCAATTAATGTTTGTTGAATGAATGTCTTAAAAAATGTTTTCAAAGTACACAGTGTCTGAACTTTAAAAAATAAGCAACTTAACATGTAAAAATTAACGAAATAAACTGACATTCACTTTCAGGATGAAAAAAAAAATTGTAAATATTTAGAAAAATCATTTCTGGTTCTGATGGCTAACTGAAAACACACGCTTAGCCATACTCCCCAAAAACATTCCACTGGAAAGACAGGAAAAACACTGATATAAATCCACAGAAGCACTGGAAAATCAGGATCACAGGTACTAGCTTACAAAAACAGCCAGGACTTTCAGGATGTTTTAAAATAAATGGAAACTGATGAAAATACATAACCAAAACTGAGACATGTACAGACGTCTACAGGTAAAAGAAATGACCAGTATCAATGACAAAAATGTGAACTGTTCCAGCCAAATTCCAGAATAACTCAAACAGATGAAGACCAAAGAGAAGGAGCCATGCATACATCACCATCTGGTAATTAATCCAACTCCAGAAAAGCCAGATCGATTCCTTGGGTTAAGAGTTGCTGATTCTAGCATTTGTACCCAGAACAGAATGGATAAATGTTGCTGAAATGGAGCTCTCATACAGGAGTTTCCAAGAGTTTGTACTGAGACCAGAGAAATGATGCAATGCACCTTTGACTGCCATAAAATATGTGTACTTCCTTCAACACATAAACAAGCTGACAATACATTATAAACATAAACACACTAGAAAACAGCTAATCCTTTACATCAGAGCAATGTGAAACAGAGATCCTGAATCAGAATACATATTCACTGTTAGGGGAAAGGAATTTTTTACTTAGTGTGAGAAGATAAAACACATATAGTAATATTATTCTATCTAGACTCATTTACCTATAGAAATAGAACACTAATACTAAGTAACCAGACAGTTGTGAAAAACTGTAAAATAGAGACTACATTAAACAGAATACCGAACACCATGGGGAAGACTGTTAATGGAACCAATGGGAAAAGAAAGAAAGAAATATAATTAACTCCCTTGAGAGATTCGGATGTCAATCATATCTAACAGGCAAATATGAAAGGCAAGCATTCAGAGTTCTCAGAAATTAACAGTATGACTGTAAAAATAAAACTTCCAGAGACAGACTGAATAGCAGAACTGACCCAGATTAAATACCAAAAAGTGAACTGCAAAACTGAAAGAAGTGATCCTCTAGACCACAGTGCCAGAGGACCAGGAGCTGAAAACTTTGTGAATTTATATTAGGGGTTGGTGGGGAAAGGTTCAGACGTTTGCAGATCTGTCTAATAGTTTTCCTAGAAGGAGACAACCAAGTAAATTACAGAGGAAAATCTCTCTAAGGTGACAAATGTTGAGGGCTCATTAAATTTCCAGGAAAATTTATAGATTCCAGGGAATAAAAATAACATTTTATTTACTTACGGGGAAAAATAGGTACTGTAAAAATCCTGAAGGAGGAATAATCAGACAGACATCAGTCTAAAAGGTAGGCAGGTACTGGATATTAGCATGCAATATAGCCACATCTTCAATTACTTAAGGAAAAATAATTTTGAACCTGGAAATCTATACTCAACCAATCTTTCCCATATAGACACGATTTTTTTTTCTTCAATCAGGAACTCAGAAGGTTAGGATTTATCTGAAATGCACATGAGCAAAACGTGTTGTTACAGGATGAATGTATTCCCCTAAAGTTCATGCTGCAGCCCTAAACTCCAGTACATCAGAATGTGACTGTATTTGGATACAGGGCCTCAGCAAGTTATATTGAGGCTGTCAGAGTAGGCCCTAATCCTATGTGAATGCTACTCTCAAAAAAAGAAAAAATTTAGACATAAGGAGAAACATGAGGGATATGCTTTCATAGAGGGAAGACCTTGTGAGGACAGTGGGAAGGTGACCAGTGATCAGTCAAGGAAGGAGTCTCAGAAGAACCCACCCCTGCTGACACCTTGATCTTGGACTTTCAGCCTCCATGACTGGAAGGAAATACATTTCTCTTGTTGAAGCCACCCAGTCATACACTCCAGCAAGCTAATGTGTATATCAAACAAAAAGAATCTAATATAGTAGGTTGCATGGGCATTAATAAAGAGTAGTGAGGAAAGATAACTTGCCCACTGCTTGATATTATCATCAAGTAAAATGCAGAGTCTTATTTGATGATAATAAACTGTGAACTAAAAAACTGAACAGAGATCTTGGCCATTTTTATGAATATGATTGCCAAGAAAGTAGATGACCTATTTACACTTTAGGCAATTTAGACAAATTATTTACATTTCCAGACAATTTTGATAAGTCATTGAGCTGTTAGGGAGGATGACTCAGGCTAATCAAATCTTGCCAAAGATCTTCTTTTACTTGGGTGGTGGGTAGCTTAGAAGTGTGCAATTATTTTTCATTCATAATAGATAAATACTTTAATAAAGAATAAAAATTGTGTCCAATTTAGAGAAAAAAAAAGATGTAGCAATTAAAACTTATAAACACTGGAAATAAGAAAGAACAACTGAAGTCTAGCCAACCCATCTAAAGACTCAAGTAGGCCTGGTGTGATGGCTCATGTCTGTAATCCCAGCCCTTTGAGAGGATAATGTGGGCAAATCATTTGAGGTCAGGAGTTTGAGACCAACCTGGCCAACATGGTGAAACCCTGTCTCTACTAAAAGTACAAAAATTAGCCAGGTGTGGTGGCAAGCGCCTGTAGTCCCAGCTACTCAGGAGGTTGAGGCAGAAGAATCTCTTGAGCCCAGGAGATGGAGGTTGCAATGTGCCAAGGTCACTCCATCCTGGTGCAATGGCATATTACTGTGTAACAGGAGCGAGACTCTATCTAAAACAAAATAAACAAAAACCAAAACAAAGCAAAATGACTCAAGTAGATGGGAAAAATAAAAATTAAAAAAGAGAAGTAGAAACATAATCAAAAGGTCTATATGACAATAAAACCATAACCACAACACATGAAAAGACTGGGCCCGGCGCAGTGGCTCATGCCTGTAATCCCAGCACTTTGGGAGGCCGAGGTGGGCAGATCATGAGGTCAAGAGATCAAGACCATCCTGGCCAACACGGTGAAACCCCGTCTCTACGAAAAATATAAAAAAAATTAGTGGGGTGTGGTGGCACATGACTGTGGTCCCAGCTACCTGGGAGGCTGAGGCAGAAGAATCGCTTGAACCCAGGAGGTGGAGGTTGCGGTGAGCCGAGATTGCGCCACTGCACTCCAGCCTGGTGACAGAGCAAGACTCTGTCTCAAAAAAAAAAAAAAAAATGAATTGATTTATTTAAAAAACTAGAAGCTCAAGTTGTGTGAAAAAATCACAATCCAGCCATATGCAGTTTATCATAGGCATAACTAAGGCCAAGTAGCATGGAATAATTAAAATAAAGATAAGATATATATTGATTTAAAAAGAAGGTGAGGTGAAATTAATGTTAAGTAGACAGTTTACTTGGGCTACGGTTGAGGATGGAAACCCAGGAGCATAGATTCCAGTTGCCCTGAATAAGCATTTAGCAGCAGTTACAAGTGGATTTATAAACATAAAAATGGGGACAGGGAGTGAGCTGATGCAATGTTGTTTGTCAAGAATTCTCCATTGGTTTGCAGAAATAACACTGATTAGTGATTGGCTATGCATTGTTACGCTATAGCGGTGGGTTACAGTGTCTGGTGTAGCATTATTAGGTTAATTTATAGATGTCAGGGGCAATCACAAGCAGTTTGAAGAGATAACTACATAGCTCAAAAGGGGAGTAAGCCTGGTGTGGTGGCTCAGGCCTGTAATCTCAGCACGTTGGGATGCTGAGTTAGGAGGAAAGCTTGAACCCAGGGGTTGGAGACTAGCTTAGGCAACCTAGCGAGACCTCATCTTTAAAAAAAAAAAAAAAAATCAGCTGGGCATGATTTTTACATCTGTAGGCCCAGCTACTTGAGAGGCTAAGGCCAGGGAATTGCTTGAGCCTAGGAAGCCACGGCTACAATGAGCTGTGATTGCACCACTGCACTCCAGCCTGACTGACAGTACAACACACCCTGTCTCAAAAAAAAAAAAAAAAAAAAAAAAAAAAGAAGAAGGAAAGAAAAAAGAGAAACCCCAGGAGAATAGGGTGTGACTGCTGTCTCATTCTAATGTCTCCTAGGATGTAATAATTAATAAGACTCTTGTATTGCTCAGATAAAAGTTCTTTTATTTTCTCATATGAATCTGACAAAAAATGAAGACAGTAGAATGTCCATAGTATTAACAAATAATACAGGAGTTCCAGGGAAAGTGTAAAGAGGGCTATTTAATGTTGATAAAAGTTTTAATTCCCCAAACAGACATACTGTCTTGAATCGTCAGGCATTGAACAACATAACTTCGACACATAAAGATCTAAGATGGATAAAACAAAAAGACAAATAAAGACGTTTATAATTGTAGCGGAGGCTTATAAAATATCTTTTTCCTACATTGACAAATTAAACTGCTAACAGTAGGGACAGAGAAGAATTTGGTTTGTCTCTGTGTTTCTATCATCTCTTTATCTACCTCTCTTTGTGTCCAACTGATAAGCTATCATTCTTTCACACATTTAAAGAAAATTTACATCTGTATATATAAATTTAACATATGATAGTGGAGGTGTGTCCAATCAATAGGAGAGGACAAATAATTATGTCAATGATATTGGAACAACTGTCTTGCAATTTGGAAAAAAAAATCATTAGGAAATTCTAACCTCTCACCACTCAGAAACAAAAATGAATTATAACTAGATTAAGTAGTTACAACTAGAAATCACAATTATATAACAATTAAAACAAATGAGAATATTTTGTTTATTTTATGACAGAAAATGGCTTCCTAAACAAGGCATTAAAGCCAGACTCTGGCTTTAATGAAAATAAAAATGGGTACCTTTTGTGAAACAAAAATGTAAAAGAAAAGTTACTTGAGCTTGTGAAGCTGATTTAGGTTCTTTCTCAAGGTGACTTTGCACCTAGTCCGTTTGTAGTCAGGTGTAAGAAAGACCTTTTTTTTTTTTTTTTTTTTTTTGCAAATTCCCATGCATCTGTCTTAAAACTGTGACTTGATTTTAATTTTTAGTAGCACAACTCTTCGACTTGCGGTCACTTTTCTTTTTCTACTTTTATTATATTGTGAAAGGAAAGTCTATTTTCAAGGTCAAATTAGATTAGCTCTTTCTTTTGAGTGTCAACCTTTGCACTTTGCGTGGTGCCTTCCCATCCTGCCTAATTTATAATTTAATAGCAAACTTAATGCCAGTGTTTTTTTTTTTTTTTTTTTTTTTTGCCATCCTATGGTTTATGTTTTTCTATTATTCATAATGGAAGGTACATAGTACATTTTAGCAAGGTTTACTCTAGCTCAGCTATCAAAGTGTCTCTTCGCCATGAAGACCTGTACACCCATCTTTGCTAAAACTGTAATATGAGCAGGTGATTCTTACTATGTGATAGATGATGTTTGTATGCTTGACACACTCCTAAGTGTACCGTGTCGCAAGATCCTAAGTGTTTCTGGCACGCCAGACCAAAACTTGCCTTTTTCTCTTATTCAATAAAACATATTAGATTAAAATATAAGATATTGACATTACATAGGGAGAATCTTGAATCTATTCTTAGAAAGGGAAAAAAATCACTAAAAAAACGCCTTGGTTCATTTTAACTATGGCTATAGCACATTACTCAGGTCATATTGTACAAATAATTTCAATGTGCCAGAATGGGTGACACATTAAGAGCCACTGCCCTAGAATATTACTTTTCTTGTTTCTGCTGAAAATAGTATAAGACATGCTCAGATTTAAGGTATAATCTAGCTTTTCTGCAGGTCTATTTAGAAATTTGTTAAGTATACTTAAAAACTCCTACACATATCTCCCTACCTTTTATGCATGGGGGTATTTGCCATATGTCTCTTAAATGCCATCCAATATTCTCCAAAGCTACCACTGATAAGTAGTTTAACATCACTTGTAAAAACAATGGCCATGAAGTTCAGCATAAGAAAAAAATGAACGAGAACTGGTTAGTCTAGAAAATTAGTTCAAATATACTTTTAAAATGAATAAAATTATAGACAGAACACTGATAGTGCCACTCAGTAACTTTCATAATAACATAAGAATGCATTTTTACAGTGTTATAATAAAGAAAACAAAAAAGCCTGATATTTATATTGACTTAAGCATATGTTATACAAAGTAGCACCCACTTAATTCCTTTCATTTTTTAAAATCCTTAATATGTTGTTTTTGTTTTTTTTTTAAAGAGACAAGGGCTTGCCATGTTGCCCAGGCTGGTCTCAAACTTCTGGCATCCAGCAATCCTCCTGCTTCAGCTTCCCAAAGTGCTGGGATTGAAGGCATGAGCCACTGTCCTTGGCCTTTCATTTTTGAAAATATATATTTTTGTAAATGTATGTGAACATTTAACTTAGCATACTTTTTGCTTTTAAAACTTTAAGGTTTTTCTTTTTTCCATTTTTCTTTTCACTCAACATATGCCTGAATAAATTTCTGCAACACAAGTGTAACTATGAGATAGGCTGGGTCCTCATCTATATGGTAACATCTTGTGAGAATAACCAGAGCCATTTTAGCAGCTCATTAACAAAGATTATCATTTTGTGAATTATTACTTCACTGCAATAAATAGTAACCTAGTGCCTGATTAAGTGAATTAAAATATCAATGTATTTCCTCTATTATTAGAAACTCTTTATGCACCATATTTCATCAGTTTATTATTCATATGGCTGTGTTATCTTATTATGGGTTGTGAGAATAGTTGTTGAATGATGTATCAAAAGTCTTTCTACCTCAAAATACCTTCCACTGTGGGGCCACATGTCTCTGCACCATACCCCAGAGGGCCCACAGTCATTCTGCATTTAAGAAAGGCTGAGTTGGGGTAAGACTCCTTTTCGTCTCTGCTAAGCTTCCTATTCTGAATATTAGATGTCTGCTTTCATCACAGGGAACAGAATTTCCTCTTGCTCTGACCTATAGAAGGGATCCTCGAAATGTCTGACAATTCTAACAGGACAACTATAGATGTAATGACAAATTCTAGATGATTACAAAATCAACCAGAAGGGCCCTCAGTGAGTTTGACAAAGAAGATACAGTCTTGGTGGCCCTTGTCCTTGAGCAGCTCATTCAAAAGTTAATCATCTCAAGCAGCAGAACATGCTGGGTGCATGGTTCACACCTGTAATCGGAGCACTATGGAAGGCTGAGGTGGGCAGATCACTTAAGCTCAGGAGTTCAAGACTGACCTGGGCATCATGGCCAAACCCCATCACTACAAAATAAAATAAAATACAAAAATTAGCTGGGTGTGGTGGCTCATGCTTGTAGTCCCAGCCACTATGACGGCTGATGCGGGAGGATCAATCTAGCCCAGGAGTGAAGTGAGTGAAGATTGTGGCACTACACTCCAGCCTGGGTGACAGAGTGAGACCCCGTCTCAAAAAAATAGAAAGAGATAAATAAATAAATAAATAATTTTGAAAAAAGCAGCAGAACAAAAGGATCGAATGCAGTATCGTACAGGCAACTACTGGTAAAACAAACACAGCATCCTCCATGCTGGCTCACACACACTAAGCATTTGGAGACATATCTAGCTATTTAAGTAACCACGATGCCATTTTGTAAAATATATAATTCAGACAAAAGGTGTACTGAAAACTACAATATGCAGAACACAAAACATGCAAAGTACCTTTTAAAGAATTTGATGTTATCAACCACTGGTAGAAAATATAAGACACGACTTTGAATAATGAAAATGCAAATCCTAAATATGTCATGAAAATAGCCCTCTAGTTCTGAAAGGCAGGAAAGCATAATAATTATAAACACAGAGTAGAGATAGGCCATGTGGGAAAACTCGCCTAGCTCTATGACCTTGGACAAGTTCCTGAAGCTTTCTCGATCTCATTTGCCTCATCTGTTAAAATGTAGATAATGTCAGTACCTGCCTCATTGGAGGGTATGAAAATCAGATTAATCAGTTTATGATAGAGGACTTCAAATGCTGTCTGGCATATCATAACCATCCGATATTATTAAGTCTGAGTCTGATATTATTCTCTGTTTTTCTTTTCTCTGCTTTAACTATCTTCCGAAGTATTACACTGAAACAAAACAAAACACAACTCAGTAGCACCAACTCACAACAATAATGGTTTTCTGAACTGGAACATTTACCTGCTAAATGTCTTATCCTATGAGTTTATTGAAACTCATCTAGGCCTAAGAACTCCTCAAATCCAAGATAGAGACTATTTCAACCCCATAGACCAGTTGTTCTGAAATATGAACAATCAGTTTCCAGAACCCCATTTATATATATATCAACCTATCTGTTATCACAGAAGCTTCAGAAAGCAGTTTTCTTCATGAGCAATTAGAAATTTATAAAAATTACAAAAATATTATGAAAAGTATAAATTGTGAGTTACCTGTTCACTTTTATTTCTTTAAAAACAAATCTGGGGTAACAAAACATTTAGTTATTTTTAGGGAAATTATCTTGTCCAGTGCCAAATTAACTGCTTTTTGTAGACCAACTCAACTGAGATAGCATCAAACATCCAAACAAGACAGAAGGTAGGAAGCTGAATAGCTATACTTAGATAATGCCATGAAACATTAATTTGGTTTCATTTAGGGCCCTTTTGGCAATGTGGATCAAAAAGTGACCACCATTATTTTAAAGAGTGCTTTTAATTTGACATGTAAGTAGGTAGTTGAAAGGCAAAAACTGATCTTTCTAAGTTCTTCTGGTTTGGCATTACTAGAAAATAAAACAATTATTGCGTTAAGTACAAATTAACATTGTTCCCTAATTTCTTCAGCCTTTGAACTGAAGGACATTGATGCCTGTGTGAACATTTTACTATTCTGATTATCAGTCATTTACAATGAAAAGATATTGAAGTCTTCCTAATTTCTATAAAATATTTTCTTTATGCAGACCTCTACTTTCAAGGCTGAGATAAATCAGCATAGTTTGGCTTTTTCACCCTAAAACATAATAAGAAAATCATAATTTAATTTCACCTTGATCTCATGGACTGTACAAGTTGTTGTTGATTGCTTTAGCTTTATATGATATACTTCATTAATATGCTAATAAAATTTAGATATGCTTTATTTAGAAAATTATCTTAAAGGTCAGTGAAGATCTAAGTCCTGTGTATTATTTACAGGCATTGGTATTCAGTTTATCCTTACACTCCATTTTAAATCAGGCCACATCTTTGTTGCCCTGGACTTCTGAAATCATCTTCACTTTTCTCCCTGTGCAACGGACTGAATATTATTCTCCAAGATTCACATGTTGAAATCTGAAATCTGAAGGTGATGGTATTAAAAGGTAGGGCCCATAGAAGGTGACAAGATCATGAAGGGGGAGACTTCAGGAATGGGATTAGTGCCGTAAAGACACTGAAGTCAAATATGAGAAATGACAGAAAACCAACAACACAGCTAACTATGAAACTTTCCATGTGTGAAACAGAACCCTGGAAAAAAATCAGTTTCCCATGATAAGTAATGACTCATCATCTGCTGAGAGAGGCATTTTATATCAAATGATAAGGAAACACCTCTGAGAAAGATGGTGTTTGAATTTAGGCTTGAAATACAAGAAGCCAACCTTGTGAATATCTGGAGAAAGAGGAAGGAGAAGAAAAAGGAGACAGGAGAGAACTCTCCCTGCCTTGTCCATCATGTGAAGTCACAAAAAAGAAGGTCTGGTAAGACATCAAACTTGTCAGCTCCTTGATGTTGGACTTCCCAGCCTCCAGAACTGTAAGAAATAAATTTCTGTTGTTTATAGGTCACCAAGTCAATGCTATTTGGCAATAGCAACTTGAAAGGACTAAGATATCAAGTTTCACTTTCACTTTGGCCTCCTCCTACCCATGATTCCAGCCCTTTCCATAGAGCAGACAAACAAACCTTTTACATTTTTTTTAAATTAGATTATATTATTCTTCATGTTGATACTCTCTGATGGCTTCCCATGGTTTTTAGAATAAAACTGAATCTCCTTATCATGCCTACAAGGTCCTAAAGGACCTGGTCTTTTCCTACATCTTCAATCTTATTTATCTCTTTCTGTTGTTCCAGCTATACCATGCCTGGAAATTTCTACATTTGAGCTTTTTCATTAACTTGTAACCTCTGCTTAGAGCAATCTTTCTCCAGATATTCACAAGGCTGCCTGCCTCCTTCTTGTTTTTCAACTCTCAATCTAAATATCACCTTTCTGAGAGGGGTTTCCTTACCATTCAACATAAAAGACCTCTCTCAGCAGGAGATGAGTAATTATCATGGGAAACATGCTTATTTGCTCCAGAGTTCTGTATGACAAATGGAAGGTTTGATAGTTATCTGTTTTGTCTACATGTTTTCTGTTTATACCTACTAGAACCTTATTCAGAAATAAGTTAATGTAATGAGGACAAATTGAACCTGTCACTTACTTGTTGTTGTTTTTTTTTTAATTATTTTGTAAGGTCATAGCATTAAAAGATTTGTGTTTTCTTCACAGTGCATACTTATATCAGGAAAAATCAACTCTAACATTTAATATAGAGATATAGGGGACTGATTACAAAGGTTACGAAAGAGATGAGAAATTAGCAAGGAAATTATGATGCAACCTACCATATGTAGAATGTTTCTATCCCAAAACGAGAGGGACAAAGGAAGAAAGTTGCCAAAGTCAAGCTGCTGGAAGAACAGGAAATTTGTCAGGCATACTTTGTGGGAGCTGGACCTACAGAAGCATGGCCTATTTGGGGGAAGCTGAGCCACAGATAAGGTACAGTTAGAGACTAAATCCAAAATTGGGAGAGAGAGAAAGAAGGTTTGTCTTCTCTTCCTGTCCTCAGGTCTTTGGTGGGTGCCTTCCATTGACCAGACCTATCTAGGAAGGCAGAAAGCAGAGGAGCCAAGGAAGTGTCGTTCCTGGGAATACAGAGCAGATCTTGGAGAGCGGGAAATGCGTAACACTTAGTGAGATTTCAGAAAACTTATGCTGACAAGGGACATACTCCCACAATTTATAATTTGGAATCTCTTTTGAGAATGTCTTGCTATTTTTATTGCCTCATAAACTCTCACCTCTGAAAATTCACCTTAGGTATTTTTTTTTGCCATATTTTTTTTGAAGGATTTATATAATCAACATAACAAATAGTTTCGGACAACTGTAATCTACCACATACTCTGGAACCATATTTGCTATTATTAACCATGTGTTTATGGTACATTCTGGGGCAGTGTCTCTCAACCTTTCCAGATATGAGGACCATTTAAAAACACACAATTTTTATTAGAAAGCTCATGTAAGTTTCATGTAGAAAAATTATAAAATATATAAGGCTGCAAAATAATAAAAAAAACATTTTCACCTCAAAATGTACAAATAATTATTTAAACTATTGTAGGATGTATTTCTCCATTTATTTATTTTCCCTCTTATATATATGTACATATATTTATATGGGAAAATATCTATAGACATACACATATTTTCACACAAAATTTGATAATTTTTAAAAACTGCATACTAGTATACATATTTCTTAATAATCTGCTTAGGTCATTAAAAATCACAAACTTTTTATAACTAATTATTCACTCACAGAATTAACTGTTCTACAGCATTTCAGTATGACTGAATGTACTATATTTTAGTAATTCCCACTTTTTGATGTTCAAGTGATTTCCAATATTTGCTAGGGTAAACACTGAGATAAAAAAGCTTTATAAATAAAATAGCATACATAGCTATTTTTATTACAACAAATTTCTAGATGTAAAATGTTTTAGTAAATAACATAAAAATTATAAATTTTTAATTGTCAAAGTATTATGCATAATTGCAAATTGATAGTCCAACAATGAATATTTATTTCTTTGCATCCACACCAACAGTAGATATAATCATTTATTTTATTCTTTTAAGATTTTTTTAATGCTGTCAACATTATTAGAGAAGGAAAAAAAGGACTTCTTTTTTACTTAGAAAAAGAAGTTCTTTCCCACCACAGGTCCAGATTATATTAATTGAGCTTTGGGTGTCAAATATTTGTGAAAATAGAACCACAAACATGGGTCCACAGCTCCTTTATAATGGGTGGTCCTGCAGCACTGTAATGCCCTAAGTAGAGATTATAAGAAAGCACAAACTAGCAGCTAGTGAAAGAAAAGCATGTTGATAGAAAGCCTCAATCCGAAGAACAGGGAGAATGGGTTTTCACTTCATTGGTTCCTCCACATGTAAAATTACTGCATGCTTAGGAAAGTGTTCAATCTGTGAATAAGTCAAGATTTTCCACAGCAATAGTTGCGAAAATAAGATTTGCCCCAGCTACCATGATCCATCAGTGATGTAAGGACACATTATGAAAACAGTTTTTGCTGAGTTTCTGTAATGATTAGGGCTTTTTCAGTAGCAAGTAACAAAAGGAGAATTCTACTGGTGCAAGAAAAGTGAGATTGAGAGTTTAAAAAGATCATGTAAATAGATCTGTTTCTTCCCCTTTCTTTAGTTCTGTGTTCCTCTGTGTGTTAGCTTCTTTGTCAAACACTCTCTGTCCTTTTGAGGGGGAAGACGGCCTCCCATAGCTGCAAGCCTAGTCTATGCTCCTACAACTTGCAATCCAGAAGAAAGAGAAATACCTCTTTTCCTCTGCAGCAAATGCTAGAGGAGCCTATAATTGGCCCTACTGAGGCCACCCATGAAAGTAGTAAAAGAAAGTCACTGTGGCAGTCAACCCCACTGATATAGTTTGGATATTTGACCCTGTCCAAATCTCATGCTGAATGGAATCCCCAGTGCTGGAGGTGGAGATTGGTGGGAGGTGCTTGGTTCATGGGGGCAGATCCATCAAGGCTGGATGCTGTCTTCACGATAGTGAGTGAGTTCTCATGATATCTGGCCATTTAAAGGCGTATGACACCTCCCTCTCTCGCCTCTGCTTTTACCGTGTGACAGCTCCCCCTTTGTATTCTGCCGTACTTAAAAGCTTCTTGAGGCCTCATCAGAAGCTGAGCAGATGCCCAGTGCCATGCTTCCTGTACAGCCTGCAGAGCTGTGAGCCCATTAAACCTATTCTCTTCATAAATTACCAGTCTCGGTTATTTCTTTATAGCAATGCAAGAATGACCTAATACACCACAAAGACCATTGATGCAGAAAAGTCAATATCATGCTGATTATCAATTTCCTGCCACTATTCTTTCCAGTATAGACCTCTCTGAAAACTGCCCAGAGTAGAAGAACATTGTTATACTTAACTGCTGCCTTCTGGTTAGAAAAATCAGTAGGCACCAAAACCAGGTATCAGAAATCAAGATGTGAGGTCAGCATTTCTATTTCAAAGGCTATTTACAGAAACACGACTAAACACAGAGTGCCACTTAACTGGGTAACTATGGAACTGAATGTCCAGCTGGTGAGTAGCTAAAGAATATATGGGTTCTCTTTCTGAATTGAGAAAGCAACATTTTCTTAGAAAGTGACCGAAATCTGCCTACATTATATGGAAAGGTCTAGTGGCCTTTCCATTGATATTTGCTTTGATGAGCAACTGTAGACAACTGTCCTCTTTAATTGTAGCAACCCATGTTTAATAATGTCAGTAGAATTAAGGTGTTATGCAGTTTCCTGAAGCTCAGCAGTTATAAATTATACTGGATAAAGTTTAGCACAAGCAATAGGCTAATCTACTGAATATTCATTGATTAGATGTAAAAACTATTAAAAAATTAAAAAATCTTACATGCTTTGCATTTACTCTTGTGCTCCCCAACTGTTAAAAATGAACCTCTTTCTCTGTTGTTTTACTGGCTTCCTTTGGAGAAAAAAAAAAAAAAAACAGACATTCTCACAGAATCAGGATAAATTCTCCACTTTCTTTGCATGTTTAGATTTTTACTTAAGAGTTTCAATTTCTGTCAATGCCTAGAATTGATAGGGCCTTTATTCTTTCTGCCATGTTCCCATGTATCTCTCCTGACTTATTTGGTAAGCCACAGAGAAACTGGGAAACACTACTAGGCAATAGACATAATATTTTTGAGGGGGAGGGTGCAGTAGCTCACACCTATAGTCCCAGCACTCTGGGAGGCAAAGGTGGGAGGATCACGAGGTCAGGAGTACAAAACCAGCCTGGCTAACATGGCAAAACCCCATCTCTACTACAAATACAAAAAACGCAGGGCCTGGTGATGCACGCATGTAGTCCCACCTACTCAGGAGGCTAAGGCAGGAGAGTCACTTGCACCCAGGAGTCGAAGGCTGCAGTGAGCTGAGATCACACCATTGCACTCCAGACTGGGTGGCAGATTAAGACTCTGTCCTTCCCCACCTCCCCCCACCAAAAAAAAAGATACCAGATTTTTCAAATCAGAATTCCAACTGTGAAATCTTGGAAAAGTTAGTAAGCGTCTTTGAGCCTCAGTTTCTTTGTTGTAAAATTGGGAAAAATACAGTTACCTCATCAGGTAAAGGTGAGAATTAAAATTGATAACACAGAATGTTTATAATACAAGTAAATATAAGGCAGCACTTAATAACAGCTGTTATTATTTACAAAGAACAATATTTGCTATAAAGACAAAAATCCCATTTGTATTTATGCAAAAAGTAGGATGGATAATTGTAAGTTAATAGCACTAGGTGCGGTGTACCCATGTGTAATCATTTAATTAGAAACCAAGATCTTAACATTGGTGCATGCTGATTGAAAAGCTCATTGATACAATGAAAAGTATAACTGCAGCAACTTGTTTCATTCAAGGTATCTGCGTTTTGCACAGATTATTGCCTTTGTTAAAAATAGAGCATGCATGTTGATTTTACTAGGAGCTGATATATACTTTAAGTCTCAAATTTGCTTTTCCTTTACCGAGTTTTGGGTAGAAAATTATCTTCTTCACCATTATGCCTCACATCACATTTCTTCACTGTCCCTAGCTAAGTTGCTAATAGAACGTACATGTGGAATCTGCCCAAACTCTTTTATCTCCAGATAATCTTTTAAATAGCATGCAACATAATTGAGTTCAGGTGGCAGCCATCAGTGAGATAAATCTTGAATGAGATTAAGATGAATGACAGCACAGCTTGCCAAAGCTCCGTTGCCCCAGAAAAAAATGAGAAATTAATGGCATCAGCATTGGTGGTGTGACCAACAAAAATACAAATAAGAAAAGGAAAGACAATGTTTAAAAATGTCACGCATATTTCAGTGAACATCTGTGCCTTCTTTCGTACCTTTAATACTCCCATACTCCTGGGATCGATCATGTAGAACCAGAACCGAACAGTACACATTCCGAGGCTTGCTGGGAAGTATTTGGAGGTAGTAATTCTGGCAATGGATCCTTTCTTGGAGCCCGATGAGTTGACGTACAGGAAGTGCTGACCACGACCTTGAAATAGATTAACACAATTTTTTTCAGTGCAATGATAGTATGTTATCACGAGTCAGAATGTATTTATACCATCCACAGATATCTTTTTATCCTTACACGTACACACAATCAAACAGAACTCATTTTCATTTTGCCAGTCATATATCAAAGACATTTAATTCTTCTGAGCCAAAAAAAGTGGCACTATGATCATGTGCTTCACAAAATTCCCATGAGTCAGTGACTCATAAAGTAACCAGATATTGGCTTTGAATATGAAGGTGTATTCCTATTCTCCTAATTTGCTCAAACCTGTCAGTTTCCAGCAATAAAATACTTTGTATGCTGTGCATACAGCAAGTACAGAGTAGGTATTGGGGACTGGTTGGCATTGTATCTTATTTTCAGTTGCTCTGATTCCCACACTGGCCAGGGCAGTAGTGAATGGCTATATTTGCAAAGTGAACTGTGATTCTAAGAGTCATTAAATTAGTTTTTTCTGAGTAACAGACAACTTCATTTCTTATTAAATGCATTAGTATGTGAAAGATTTCTGCATTAAAACACAATTGGATTTTTTTCTGTTGCCATTGTCAGATATTCAACATAGCTACCATTCCCCTTCGTGGGTAGGTAAACATTATATATATATATATATAATATTTGAGAATATATACATATAGAGAGAGAGAGCTGGGAGTATAAGTAGGACTTGTACAAGTAGCTGGGACTATAAGTGCATGACACCATGCCCAGCTAATTTTTGTATTTTTAGTAGAGACAGAGTTTCACCATGTTGGCCAGGATGTTCTCTATCTCCTGACCTCAGGATCTGCCCACGTTGGCTTCCCAAACTGCTGGGATTACAGGTGTGAACCACTGCACTCAGCCTAATTTTATTTCAATAAGATAACCAGGGAACTTTGAGCATTATTGCAGCAAAATTTTCAAAACAAAAGAGTAGACATAAAAACAACCTGAAGTATTCCTGTAGCATAGGTAAGCTGTTTTCTATCCTCGTTGGCCTTTGAAATATATTGTATATACTACCAAATACTGGGTTAGGAAAACTGAACACAGTATTTAGCCACGCAAAAAAAGTTTTCTAAGGCTCACATTTTGTTCCAAAAATATTACTTGTTTTCTTATTTGGAAAATAACAACATAGGTGGCATGTGAAGCCAATATACCTAGACAGCACCTGTCAAGCCTACTATGAACAGTGACTTATTCATTAAAAATGTACTTTCCTTAAATCCATGCTATTTTTAATTAAATAAAAACATCTGGATTTCCCTACATTCTGTTGCCTTTTATACACTTGAGAATTTCTAATGCATTTAGACTGTACTTTATCGGACAAACTTTAAAATATTATCTTCAATAAGAAAAATATGGTATAATCCAATGAGCTTTAATAACTTTTCATGTACAGTAAGGGCTTAATTCAAAGTACAGAATATAGTCATGTTACATTGGATGTGAAAAAGTAGCCTTGAACTTGTCCCATATATTTATTTAACTAATATATTTGTATAAATCATTTTTATAGTTCAGTTCTCAAATACTAAAACATATACAATGAGAACTAATGTACTTCAGTCTCAGAAGCAGATCCTATTTAATTCAGACTTAAATATTTATTTTTCCATGTTGCAGTGTCAACCCTATGTTGAAAGTCAAATGTTTGGAGCAGTAGGAAAAAATAGTAATCAGATTCATTAACACAAATTTAACGAATTTTGCAAATTTAGGAATGGAATTCTGATTTAAAATCTTGTAATTATGTACATTTATTCCTCCAATTGCATAAATACACTGAAACTTCACTAACTTAGATGTTTCTTTTCAATACTTTTAGTCCAATATTTAATTATAAAAGGCCAATTTTAAGTTTCCGCAACAACCTGAACTAAGTCTAACCAAATGCTTCATCCTATGTAATCACTTATAGGCTTCTAAAGTAACTCGAATCACAACATCTTTAAGAATTTCACTAATTTACTAATAAAGAAAAGTGAACAAACGGAATTGAGATATTTCTTCCAGCCTAGTACCTAACATTTCAAGTACTTGAAAATATTCTAACAACATTGCAGGTACTTGAAAAACTAACGTACACCAGTGGAAACAATAACATATGTATTATTTCATCCTTAAATAACCACAGCTATTTTCTAACGGGGAGTATGTCTGTTGGGCACTACATAAATTCCCAAACCTTGAAATCAGACTGAACGTCACCTTTTTTCCTATTCCATATTTTCCCCAGTAAATGTCAATTTTGTGACAGCAAAAACTCAAATCAGTTTAGCAAAGGTGTGACTTCATAGAAGGGAATGTTATATAATGTACTGTTTGCATTTTAGGGCTATATCATGAAACACAATGTAAAGAAAATTAATTCACTGGGAATGACAATCCACCATTTCACTGCAGCATATTTATTTAGGCACAGGACAAACAATGTCATGGAAGGTCCAATATCAAAGCTAGCAATTCCAACTATTAATTAAGGGACTCTGGGCTGAGTTTTCAAAGTATACCCCCACTTAACATCTTCAAATTTGCATATTCAGTTTTGGCCTTACAAAATCCTGCAGCCTAATACAAAAGTCAGATAATTGATTCTTGGCTGAAGTATGAATGCATGCCAATGTATCCATTTTAAAATTTAAGAATGCAAAATTTTACCTGGAAACTTAGAAGACACCACTGCAAATTTAATCTTTGGCAATTTTTAATTCTGAAGCTCTAGCATATCTAAGTTTGATCTTATAAGAGGGATGAACTTTTGTGATGCCATATGTATATTTTTTTGAGAATCAAAAAGGTGAAAAGTCGCTTAGCCTCTTGAAATTATTAATAGAAATACATGAATTATCCAGAAACTATGTACTGTATCTCAATGTTATAAAACCTTACATTGAATTATACTTTCAGAAATAGACTCATTTTTTATCTAGCAAGCTCAGACAAGACCTACTTTCAAACATTTATAAACTTTCAGTTGCTTTATTGAGAACTACCTATTCATACCTAGCAAAATCCTTGGGGAAGGTCAATGTAGCCTCTCGAGCACAGTTCAGAATTTATTAAAGCAGTTAATAAAACTTAAATGTCTGAACTGCCACAACATATTTAGAATTTAATGGTAAATCATTAAACCAACTCGCTTTATTTATATGACTATGAAGTGATCAACAACATTCCCAGGACAGCTATTTATAGAAGCAGAATTTTTGTTTATTTGTTTGATTTTGAACTGTTTTACAGCTTAGTACTTGCCATTTCTAAAACTACCTAACTCTCACATATTCAGATCAGAATGCATTCAATTAATTTTGTAAAATCGATTATACTTTAATTAAATATTACCAGGTGTAGTATTCTGGAATCTTGAATTCATTAAATATATCTGAATTTTACCTCTCCAAAACCGACACCAAATATTTTCTGTACACTTTTCATTTAATACTTCACTTTTGCCTGTGTAAGTTTATAATGATAAGTTCTTAAGATTCCTGGAACACAGATTTTATATTCTACATCTTAATTAGCTACAATTAGGCAATGCTAACATTCAACTTTTACCTTAAAAACTCTTTAAAAGAATTGCACATTTTTGAAAATTGGAGCTGCTTAATGTCCAATACAATAGTATAAATTCAGCATCAAAGTGTACTATCCTCACACCACAATATGTACTTAATATCTGAGTGCCAAATATATATTAGCCAAATTCAGACTCAATCCCTATGCCTCATGGGCATTTTTTTCCACATTGATGTAAGCAGGGAATAAAAAAAAAATTCTAATTTGTATTATAGATGATTTTTAGCTACCATCTTGAGATTCTGAAACTGTTTCATTGAGTTATCCTACTACAAGGTAATCAATTTTACATTTTTCTGTTAAAAAAAAAAGTTGATGCTTTTAAAGGAAAGCTAGCCAGTCTCCGTGGCTCACACCTGTAATCCCAGCACTTTGGGAGGCCCAGGCAGCGGATCATCAAAGGTCAGGAGTTTGAGACCAGCCTGACCAACATGGGGGAACCCCATCTCTATCAAAACTATCAAAAAAAAAAAAAAAGTAGCTGGGCGTTGTGGTGTATGCCTGTAATCCCAGCTACTTGGGAGGCTGAGGCAGAAGAATTGCTTGAACCTAGGAGGAGGGGGCTGCAGTGAGTCAAGATTGTGCCATTGTACTTCAGCCTGGATGATCAGTGAAGCTGCATCTTGAAATAATAATAATAATGATAATAATATTTTTTAAAAATAAAGGAAAGCTATGCTTTGACATCTTCAGGGTCCCAAGAAAAATCATACTTATTGCACTAAGGAAAAAAAAGACAATTTCCCACTTCATGTGATCTGAATTCATTCCCTGCTTTAAACTGGAGGCAATTTTACACGTTTTTTTTCTCCCCCGTTCATAAAATAAAGCTGGATAATGGCTTTTTTTTAAATGCTGTACATTATATCACTTTCAAAATAGCAAAAGCTCCATTTTTCAGAGTCAGACTTATTCTGCCTGCCTCTGCATCCTCTGTAATTTCTGCCTGTCTCTCACTCTCAATAGAAGGGTGCCTAATGACTATCAACTGAAATACCCTCAATCTCTTTTTATGCTTATATATTTTTCCCCCAAATTTCCAAGGTGCATCTGCAATTTTTTTTTTTTTTGAGATGAAGTCCCACTCTAACTCCCAAGCTGGAGTGCAGTGACACAATCTCAGCTCACTGCAACCTTTGCCTCCCAGGTTCAAGTGATTCTTGTGCCTCAGCCTCCCAAGCAGCTGGGACTACAGGCATGCACCACCATGCCCAGCTAATTTGGCGTACTTTTAGTAGAGACAGGGTTTCACCATGTTGGCCAGACTGGTCTCAAACTCCTGACCTCAGGTGATCCACTGACCTTGGCCTCTGAAAGTACTGGCATTGCAGGTGTGAGCCACCACACCCAGTCTGCATGTGTCATTTTGAAATGCTGTGAAGTATAACTATGGCCAGTGAAAGAACAAAGTTTCCTCAAAGTTGTCAGAATGGAAAACACAGATGCAGTGTTTCTGGAGGTGAATGAATTTTTCTCACAGCATTTGATAAAAATGCCTGTCATTACATTATTTTGATTTGCTTTGTGAAGAGTGATACAATGACTCTGTTTCTTTTAAATGTCATTAATTATGATATTTCTTTCCAGTAAATTATGCTTTAGGCATTAATCTCTTTTGAGACTGTTATCTCTTTAAATAAAAACACTTTTTTTAATCAGAATGTGTCATTTCTATGATATTAACTGTCATCAAAATCAACATTATAAATTCCCCTCTCCCACCAGTATGCGTTAATGTGATACAAAGATGAAACTTTTGGTTGTGGCATGCCAACACAAGGCAGAGTCATCTTATTTTGAAAGCTCCTAATATGCTTAGCAGCAAGAATACCTCAATCACAGGAAGATGATATGTAAGTGAAATTTGTTGCCATTTCCTATAAGTTATAGGTAGAGACAAGGGATTCTGAATCTCTGCATCTTCATATTCAAAGAACTCTGAAGAATCTCTTTATGAGTTATTTGTCAAGATGCCTTTGGAAACATGAATTAGCTTAATAATATTTCTGTAACTTTGTTTTTCAAATTGAGATTACAAGTAAAACTTGTTTCATGGTCATGCAGGAAGGCAAAACTAATAAAATAAATGCTTTTATTTAGGTAAAATGGTAAGTGGTCACTATTATAAAAGAGCTTTGACTTCGTTTAGATTTCGGATCTATTTTACCTGGAGGGGTGTGGAAAGCAAGTAAGAACAGAAGAATAGTTATTTCCATTGAAACTGAGAAAGATATTATCAGAATATTTTAATGAATATGTAATGAGCAAAAGTATAGGCAGGATTGTCCACTGGTTAAGTCTGAAGGCACTGGAGCTCTAGACTTTGATTTGTATCCTGATTCTACCACTTATTAGGTATGTGACCTTGGGCAACCTACTTAAATTCTCTAGGACTGAGAAGCAATAAAAGGTAATTATAGTACATACTTCAGCCTCATGGGGTCGTGGTAAAAATTAAATGATCTACTACATGTAAAGTACTTAGAACATAGTTGCAAATTAGTGCTACTCTCCTGGGAAATTTAGAGGACATAAAGATGATTCTACCGGTGTTTATTCAGCATACATCACACATGCATCTGTCCATCCACAATTCTTTGCAAAGTTTAAAACACTAATGAAAGCATCTTTATTCGAGTAGTTATCTGTAACATTTTATTTAACTCACTCTTCTTCCCCCACCCCCATCACCTAAAAACTCCTATTTTTCTTTTTTCCTATAGCACTTATCAACAACCAAAAACTATACAAATCTGTGATTAATAATGTTTCACGTTGACTTTCTTTTCCCCTCTGCTACAATGTCAGCAGAGAAGGATGCCAGAGATCCTTCTCTGATTTGTCAACAGAGATTTCAAGCACCTAGAACAGGATCTCAAAAAATAAGCTTCAACAAATATTTCTTGGATGAATGAATGGCTGAAGAAACATTTTTCTAATCATGTCAATGTACATTATTTTACTTTTGTGTCACCCACCTGTGAAAACTCCTCTATTTATTCACACACATTTTCAACATGGTGACTGACACATCACAGAAATCCCAATGTTTCACTTTAACACTCTCAGGATTTAATTCCCGTTATTATCATGACAATTGGTAGTAACTAACTCCTCTTGCGTATCCAAACACTAGTCAATTTCACTAAACAGGAATTTGTTCTGAACTGGCATCACAATAAATTCCAATGTACTGTTTAAAAATCATATGAAATGAAAAAAGAATTTTTGTATCGTATTCTGTTATGATTCAGTATAACTTGAAAACCTAGTGAAGAGATATTATTATTACTATTTATTGTATTCACTTCTATCTAGTATACAATGCCCTTGGCAATTTCTAAATAATCAGTCCTAATTTCACACTAGATTTCATATTGTCAGGTTTTTTCACTAGATTTGATCATATTCTAAACATCTTTATTTTGAAAAATTTTGCATTTATAGCAAAGTAGAAAGAATAGATCAATTAACTCCTACCTACCGAAAACCCAGCTTTAACCATTTTTAACCCATGGTGATATAGTTTGGATATTTGTTCCTGCCTAATCTCATGCCTAATTGTAATCCCCAGTGTTGGAGTTGAGGCCTGGTGGGAGGTGACAGGATCATGGTGGAAGATCCCTCATGACTCAGTGCCCTCTTTGTGAGAGTGAGTTCTCTGGAGATCTGGTCATTTAAAAGTGTGTGGCAGCTCCCCTCCCACCACTCTCTCTCTTCCTCCTGTTGTCACCATGCAATGTCCCTGCTCCTCTTCACTTTCTTCCATATTGCAAGCTTCCTGAGGCCTTCCCAGAAGCCAAGCAGATGTTGTTGGCACTATTCTTCCTGTAAAGGCTGTAGAACCGTGTGTCAACTAAATCTCTTTATCAATTGCCCATTCTCAGGTATTTATTTATAGTAATGCAAGAATGGCCTAATACACAGGGTCCATCTTGCTTCATCTATATTTCCACCCACATTTTTTAATACTACAGAAGTATTTAAAAGTAAGCCTCGTATCAAATTGCACCATCTTTAAATACTTCAGTACATATTTTTGTCAGATAAAGACTTCTTTTTTAATAGTAGCATATTACAGTTAACTATACTTAATTATAATAAAATATCTAACCAATAGAAAATATGTTAATATTTACTTAAATATACACACACATCTGTATGGGGATATATACATATATATGGAAATATATATCACCAATATTTTTAACACCATGGTGGACATCAAAATGGTTATACTTGTATGGCGCACTGGTGTTAACAGATAAGCATGACTGACGCTCATTTCCAAATCAATGCCTTCTACAGGTGCATGTGATTGACAGCTTTCATCCTAAGTACATGAGAAATTGCATGAGATGGGACTCATCTATCTGGATAATAAACCAAGCAGCAGTTCTCTAAAGAGCAATGAAAAATATGATTTTTTGTCCATTATGCTGAGTTCTATTTCTTCCATGGATAACTGTTCTTTTCACATCCTCTACTTTCCCTTTCATGATATTGGCTGTCTTCAAATGTGTGGTGATTCTTGGTTATTCATTTAAGCTCATGAATGAAAGCATTTGTTGCTTAGGACACAATAATGAATTTCCACAGTCAGCATAAAGAACTGTTTCCCCAACAGAGTTCTTTGACCAGGAGGATGAATAGCAGGTGCTTTGGATGTAGGTTGAGCATGCAGGCAGGTATGCTTCCCCACAGGGCAGGAGTTCTCAACCTTGACCACACACTAGAATCCCATGGAGAATTATTAAAAATCTTCATGTCCAGGCCATAGCATAGACCAATTACATGAGAATTTCTGTGGGTAGCACCCAGCTATTAGTACTTTTATTAAGTCCCTAGATGATTCTAATATGCAGCCAAGGTTCAAAACCACTCCCTATTGTGATGATCCTGTGTAACCCCAACCATGACACTGACTCATTTTCAGACTGTAATTATCTCATGATTATCTTTTCCCAGGCAGATGGCCAACTTTCCTTAGATTGCCCTTACCTGACTTTATCCTGAGAGAAAAAGCCATTTACGTAAGCAGTTGTGTTTGGAAGCAGCAATCATTGGTGGGAAACGTGAGAAGCGGGGCCAATTTCCCAATTCCTCCAAGTGGCCTGAGTGAGTTACCCTGAAAAGCTCTTCACAATGTTTCTTAGTATTTGTATTAGTCTGCTAGCACTGCCATAACAAAATACCAGAGGCTGAGTGACTTAAATGACAGAAATTTATGTCCTCACAGTTCTAAAGGCTAGAAGTCTAAGACCAAGTTTCCAGGAGATCTGATTTCTCCTGAGGCCGCTCCTGAGGCTTGCAATGACTGCCTTCTCTCTGTGTCCTTACATGGCCTTTCCTTTGTACATGAAGATTCCTGGTGTTTCTCCTTCATTTAATGAGGACAACAGTCCAATGAATTAGGACTCTTATGACCCCACTTCACCTTATTTACCTATTTAAAGATCATATCTCCAAATATAGTCACACTAGGATTAGCACTTCACTATATGAATTTTGCAGGAAGGGAGCACAATTCAGTATTTTTTACTTGGATCTTAGGATATCTGTGTATATGTGTAGCTTCTTTGGGAAGAACTATAGTGAACTATTTTTCTTTAACTGAGGATTTCTGATGTTCTTCCTCCAATCATTCTGATCCCATTTGCCTTTTTCCTCTTCCTCCTCCTTCTTTTTCTCCCCCCAGTTCCTCCCCCATCTTCTCCTTCTTTTTCTTGGAATGCCTCAAAAATTTCTTGTCCAACAACTGAATCTTTAAAAAATGTGTTACGATATGGTCATTATATGTTTCTGTGTGTGTCTGTGTGTATGTGTCTGCGCATGAGTGTTTGTGCAAGTATGTCTTTACGTGTGTGTGTGTGTTTTGAGTGCATGTGAGTAAGATCAAAGTGGGTCCAAGAATAATTGTCTGAGAATCATGTGAGGGAGGACGGGCATTTGAATATCCAACTCCATATCCCTGTCCAACCTTCCCAAACAAATGAATATAGGAGTCTCCATCTACTCTATCAGAGACCAGAGTGATATAAATCTAGAAGCAAACTGAGATTTAGTGGCCCTGAATATGAAGTTAAGGGGATTCAGGCAGAGCTGTATATAAGGAAGGAACACACTACAGTGATGTCCTGGAAAAGGGCTTGGATCAGGATCCATACACCAAGGTTTCTGCCCTTTCTTACTCATTTTACAGGTTGAGAAAAATCATTCAATATTTATTTTTCTCATCTCTAATATCAGAATGATAATATCTGTCCTGTCTACCCAACAGGAAGTACAGTTATCATAGGCATAACCTGCAGGATACTATCAACCAAATATCAAATTAAGTTGTATTTTATTGAATACTATATATCTTAAATTGCTATTATACTTACGAGAGCATTAGCTTCCTAAGATTATTTGCGGGTATTTTTTGACCTTGAGAGGTGAGTATAGAAATGCACAATAGTAAGCATGTGTGCTGTATCAGCATATTTGATTCCTTACTTACCAAAAATTTAGTTAATTCATGTTATCATTCCCAAAACAATAAATGTTATTTAGTAGGCACTCAGGAAACACTTAATGCACTGAGTAATCCAAAATACTTCACTGTCAATAAATATAGTAGGGGATAGCTCCAAGTAACATGTGACCTATAAAAGTAACTATCAGGTGCAATTCAAACTTATTTAAATGCTAGAAGAGACGTAACAATAGCAAAAGATGTGACCCAGGTCTTACTGGAGTTGGTAGTCTAATTGTGGAAATGGCCGATTATATCATTCAAAAGAATATAGAGTTATGAAGGAAGGGAAAAAAGAGACAGCAGCAGCTTTGTGCCTTATGTCTTCATTAATTCATGCTACATAAATGTCACTCTTGCCATTCAATCTTGTATATATTAAGTCTAAACAGTATTCATGCGTAGACCAGAGAGTAGACTGATGTTTATACTTTCTTTCTCCTGCCTCCAAAAAGGCTCATAAATTGCTCTGTGATGAGCACTGAAAATGGACCCCTTATGTATCTAATTCTTCATCTTAATAACAATAAGTGCAAAGGTCCATAAATACAATTTTAATTAACAGCTATGTTGTGATGCTTAGAAATAGACCATAGCCTCTTTGAATCTGTTGGCCTTCTCATGAAGATTTTTGTTTTTCCCAGAGAGTCAAAATTAATTAATGTCCTTACAATCTATTCAGCAGTCCATCATCTCAGAGATGCCTAAACAGGCTCAATCAGCCATATTAGTATATCAAGAATGATATAATCAGGCTGCTTTGAAGAGAGCACTCTGTAAAATATACTGTCTCAAGTAGTGATTAGTAAGGAGGATAATAAAGTATTCTGTCAGGATTATTGCTTTTTTTTTAATCTGAAGGAAACACTGCTTGTATATAACATTACCTAAATAACCAGATTCAAAACTTTTCATGTGGTCTTTAGTGAACATATATAAGCTCTAAAAGTTCAAAAAAGAAAATTAATACTCCTATTAATAGTCTCCAATGTTTCCATTAAAAGGCATCAAGTGATCACTCGTGTTTTTCTTTTTGAAGAGATGTAAACTTTCTCATATCTATTGACTATACATTTATCTTGTTCTCAACTGAGCCTGCAGTAGTTTTTGTATCATTAGTATTATTATAGCAGAAGACATGCTCTGTAGTTTTCAAACACTGGTATAGGATAAGGGAAGATTGTGGCAGATAATATCTAATGCACTCATAGGCATTTGTGTCCACACGTTATTGTCTAGATCTTAGCAGAATAAATAAAAATTGGCTTATTTCCCATAATTTCTCAAAATCTCATATATTCATCTTCAAAAATTATAGAAGTAAAAAGTTCCATCTAAATGTAAATTCACTGTTGTGATATCATAATCAAGAAAATAATATGTTTATAATCAGAGTTTATATATTTTATATATATAATATGTATATATATTATATATTTTGATACAATCAAAAAGTAAATCAAAAAGTAAAATACTATAACTTAAACCATGCTGTGCAAGATATTTTGCCACATATAAAGTTGTTTATACTACATTTTTAGTACTACTAAATCCACTAGAAACCTATTTTTCTTTGAAAATACAGTATGAACAAACACCTTGTCAATGGCTTTATCACCACTCTGAGGTTACTAGAAAAGTTTTTTATGCTTATTTACATTCTAAAAAATTTTAGAAAAATGTATATTATTTAGTAATGTAAAATTAATCAATAGAAATATTGAAGAAGAAAATAAACATTAAAAGTGACAAGCAACAGTTCAGACCTCCAAACCTTAAATATATCCACCACGTTTTCCAGAAACACACAAATATCCTACCACTATGAATGCTGGATTTTCTTTTCCTGTTATTTGCTGCTGCTGCTTCTGCTGCTTCTTTTTTTTTTTTTGGAGACAGAGTCTTGGTGTCTTGGTGGAGTGCAATGGAGTAAACATGGCACCGCAGCCTCAGCCTCATGGGCTCAAGTCATCCTCCTACCTCAGCCTCCTGGGTAGTGGGGACTACAAGTATACCACCATACCTGGCTAATTTTGTATTTTTTCTTTTTTGTACAGATGGGGTTTTACCATGTTGCCCAGGCTGGTCTCAAACTGCTGGGCTCAAGCAATCCTTCTTCCTCAGCCTCCCAAAGTGCTGGGATTATAGGCATGAGCCACTATGTCCAGCCTTGTTCCTTTTTATACTGAGTTTATTTCCCCTCTTCTCTTCTTTAACACTGTCACTTATACAAGCAATCTGTCAATAAACAAGTATGTATCATTTTATCCTTTCCTCCATGCTTACATTCATTCATAGAAATATCTATGTACAGATTTATACATATGCACAAATAAGGTGGCATTAGTTGTCTGCTTTAGAAAAACTGTATCACACTATCCTAACATTTTGCATATTGTGTTACTCCTTCAACACTGTCTTTTGGAAATCCTTTCAAATCAGCTATACATGATTAAACTCTTTTTAGTGGCTGCATAATATTGCATGTTGTGGGTTTTACAAATTACCTTGGCTTCCACGCTGTTTCAGTTCTTAACAGGGGCAATTTCTAAAGACATTTTGGCTTTATTATGATTAGAAGAGGAGTGCTTCTGACGTCTAGTTGGTAGAGGCCTCAAATGCTGCTGAACATCTCACAATTACACAGGTCAGACCCCTAATTAATTAGGCTGTTCCAAATGTCATTAGCAACCAGGTTGAGACACCTTCTAACCCCAGGCTGATCTAGCTCTGGAACATTCTTTCCTTAGGTACCAACAGGTCACTTCCTCATACCTCCTTCAGGTCTCTTGTTGACTGGTGTTTTTCTGTGCAGGGTCTAATGTGACCAGCCTATTTGCATGGCCACCCTCCCAACTCGAAGGCACACACCTATCTTCTGCCTTTCATATTTCTATATACTCTGTTCCTCTCTTTTTCTCCCCTTAACTTCTAAGAAGCTGTCTAATTTATTTATTTAGTATGTTTATCCATTATCTTTTCCCTCCTTCTATAATGTAAGCTGTACTGTGACAGGGATTTATGCCTATTTTATTCACTGATGCATCCACAGGGCCTGGCCAAGTGCCTGGCATTTGATAAACAGCTAAGTGAATGAAGGAGGGAACACATACACGATCATATAACAGGCATTCATTTATTTCCCATTATTTCTGCTAAAAGCATTGCTGACTTAAATACACTCATATAAGTCACTATGTGTTGGTCCTTCTATGTCCAAGAGGCCAAAATGCTTTCTAAATTGGATTTAGAGCTGACTTCCAAGTTTTAAAAGTTGACTTATATGTCAAAGAGGCCAAAATGGTTTCCAAATTGCATTTAGGAGGTTTTAAAATATCCTGCTCTAAATTACACACAATTTACTGTTTCTTGCAAGCATTTTCTTGTTTTTGTTACATTTATGTCTTTATCTAGATTTTATTGCTGTATGTGATATAAAACTGGGATTTAATTTTAAGTCCTTCCAGGTGGATAACTAGATACAACAGCACCAGACTGTATCATCCATCTTTTCCCGTATCTACTTTGTTATATGCTAAATCCTTCTAATTACTGATCTTAGTTTCTTCATTCTCTACCTGTTCAACTTATACTATACACAAACTTCATGTTTTTAAGGGAAACAAAAACTTGTGAAAGGAAAGGGAGATACAACATGGTAAGTCAAAGGGAGTTAGAACGTTTAGTTCAAAGGTTAATTCTACCAGGCATAAAAAGAAGAGCTGGTACCAATTCTGCCATTCTAAAAATTCAAGGAGGAGGGACTTCTCCCTAACTCATTCTATGAAGCCAGCATTACCCTGATACTAAAATATGGCAAAGCCATAGTGAAAAAAGAAAACTGCAGGCCAATATCCTTGATAAACATAGACACAAAAATCCTCAGCAAAATACTAGCAAACCAAATCCAGCATCATATCAAAAAGTTAATTCACCAAAACCCAGTAGGGCTCATTCCTAGGATGCAAGGTTGGTTCACCATATGCAAATCAATACATGTGACTCACCATATAAAAGGAATTCTGGAAAATCTTTAAAACAGAATGAATGCCATACTGTAACTGAAGAGCATAATACATTCAATCTGCCTGGAATAAATAATAAAATAAATGTGCTCTTTTCACTAGTCACATAATAGCTAGGACAATCTTTTGAGAGTTATTTAAATTCTGCACAACCTTGTTCTCTTTTTTTTACTGTGCATATGCTTCAACTGTTTTGAAGAATATTATATTGGTTAGGGTCCTGAGAAACGGAATCAATAGGATGTGTGTACATACAAAAGGAGATTTATTATATGGAACTGGCTCACGAAGTTATGAAGGCTGCCAAGTCCAATATTTGCAGGGTAGACTATCAGGCTGAAGAACCATGAAAGCCCACGGTGCAGATGAAATCTGAAGACATCCTCTTGGGGATCCTTCTTGCTGCATCGCTGGTGTTTTTTGTTCTATTCAGTCTTTCGACTGACTGGGTGAGGCCACATTAAAAAGGGCAAACCACTTTACTCAAAGCTCATCAATTTAAATGCGGATCTCATCCAAAACACCTCCAAACTGACAGATGAAATTAGCCATCACAAATATCTTAGATATTTTTTATCCCTAATAAAAGCTAGATTTCTAAGATAATAAAAGTTCTGAGTCAGTAGGACTTTTTTTAAAGAGTAAATAAGACTACAAGCTTACCCGTACTTTGAGTCTATTAACTGTAAAACCATTAAAGATTGCATAATCTGAAATCACAGGGCAGAAAGCAAAACTTTTAAAGATTGTGTTGATACTCATTCATTCCATTACCACTTACCATTTTACACCTTGGCTTCTGTTCTTCAAAATGATGGGAATGAAAGTGGTGGTCAGCCATTGCACTGTTGTGATTGGCCACTGTCACAACAGGATAACCGTTAGCATTACCAGTTGTATATCTTTGCTTCCTGCAATCATTAATCTGAATGCCACCCACTCACCCTTCCCCAGTTGGGGAACTGAATGACACCCTTACGGTAGAGTAAGTAAAATCTGTGAGTTTCTTAAAATGTGAGTCATGGGCTTCTCTGTCGTAGCAGTGTCAGGTCTGGGTTTATTTAGTAATTCAGAGTTTGCAATAGAAGGGACTAGTCCTCCTTCCATAAAACCTACTGAGCTCTGTCCCCACATACACATAAGGAAGGCACACTGACATTCACACATATTGTTAAAGCAGGATTCCAGATGAGTGGATTTCTTGGTCTGGGGTTGGCTACTAGATTTACCTGGTGTGTGATCAGAGTCTGGAATCAATGCTTTGGCAGGAATACTGCTGCCAATGGCCCAGTCCAAGTCATCCTCAGAGTCTTGAGTAAGACTGCAGGCTGTGGTCCAGTTTCCTGGACTTGTTTCAAAATTGCAGCTTCCTGTTGTGCTTGTATACAGTGCTGGGGAAGGAAAAACAGTAATGGGAATTTCTGGAAATATCTATCACATTTGCTATTACCTTACATTTGGGATCACTTAAAAGTAGTATCTGCATATTCTAATTCTTTATAAATACATTTACAGCAACAAGACATTTGTACTTACTGGTAATATCAGCTATACACGGTAACATTTTAATTGAAGGATCTAGAAGCAGTATATGAGCGTTATCATTTATCCATTAAGGAGTTATACAGATTGATGAATATTTATAGCTAATAGATAAAACTGTGTTTACACATGAACAATGAACATAACATTATGCTAATATGGATTATTCAGGTCAAATAAATAAACAGCTTCAGTTGTCTGGATGTTTAACTCGCTTCCTTCTCTTACTGTGATGTTTGAATAGCATAGCTGATTAGTGACACAAAGTCATTTACTAAAGAAAAGGCACTTTGAGAGAAGTAGTAAACCGTATAGGACACAAATACTCTCGGATATCGTACTAATCAGTGCAGCATCACATATCACAGCTAATCACTAAATAAATTCTATTCTAAAAGTGTTGATTGATAACTCGTTAGAAATTAAATTATTCACAATGAGAAAAATTAATAGATAATAACTGTGTCTACTTTTAATCATCTGTGAAAAGTACTATCATGATACCCTGATCTAGGCTTTCATTTTTCTTTCTCTTTTTTGTGCATCAGTTATTACTTTTGAGCACTCACTGTAAAATAGGACTGTGTTGTACAGGCAGAATGAATAATTGAGTGATTTAATCAGCATGAATCAATTGAGATTGTCATTGGCTTTTTCTTTCTTTTTAGAAAGATAAAGTTTGTATTATTTTTAAAATTTCCTCTCATTCACAACTTTCCCTTAACATACAACCAATGTTAGCATATAGAAATATATCAGAAAAAAGAAAATAGATACTAAATATATAGGAAGCAAAGTTTTAATATTTCTATATAAAACTTTCTTGATCCTTGAGAATATTTAAATAAAATATTAGCATTTCACTTAAATAAAATAAATGCATTATACTCAAGCATTATTGCATCTTATCCCTACAAATTATAATTATTTTTATTCATATACATTCCTTTCATTCATTCTATATGACTATATAATCTATTGCTTCTTGTATGCTTATTTATGGGCTCTGCATGGCTTTTTTGTGCTTTTTATGCCAGCATTATATGATATAGAACAGGTCTTTATGATATAATATGGATAAAGTAAATGAGAGATTCCGTTCTCCCAGCATTTAGCCAACACATCTGTAAACATTCAGAATCTTGCAATGGACATAAAAGACAGCCGTTACGTGTTCTTTAGAATGATGTTACCTGCACATTCTGTACTAGAGTGTTCTATGTAAGTGACTCCCTGACATACAACCCTACAATATCTATTCTACATCCTTTTCTATTCTCTGTGATCATCCTTGTACCCCCTGTCCCGCCTTGTGTAACATATAACTTTATCTTTGATGTTAAAGATACTTATATGATCAGGATAAACTCTCTTACATTTCGTTCTCTCAATCTCAAAATATGCCACTTTTCTCTTCCCTAGGGCTAATCTCTGTTTGTGATGTGAAGATGTGACGTTTTCATGAACAATATCCAGAAAGCAATTTTCCAAGTTTCTTGCTTTCTCCCTCTTTCAGGGATACCAATGATTCATAAATGCGCCTTATTTATATAATCCCATATTTCTCAGATTTTTTTCATTCCTTTTTTTTTCTTTATTCTTTTCTAACAATATTATTACAGTAAGCCAGTCTTCAAGCTCTGTGATTCTTTCCTCAGCTTGCTCTATTTTGGTGCTAATACTTAGGATTACATTGCAAAAGTTTTGTAGTATGTTTTTCAGCTCCATTAGGTCAGTTAGGTTCTTTTTTATACTGAATGTTTCATCTGTCAGCTCCTGCATCATTTTATTATTATTCTTAGCTTCTTTGGATTGGGTTTCAATGTCCTCCTGAATCTCAATAATATTTGTTCCTACATATATTCTGCCATTTCAGCCATCTCACCTGGTTAAGAACCCTCACTGCAGAGCTAGTGTAGTCCTTAAGAGAACATAATACACTCTGGCCATTTGAGTTGCCAGAGTTCTTTCATTGAGTTCCTCATTTATCTTTCACAAATAAATCTTTCTTATTTATGTGTGCAGATATTCCTTTAACTTCAGTGTAGATCCAGTACAGTCATTAGAATTCTCTCAAGGATGTTTCCAGAGGACTGAGGATTTGTTCGGGGTCTTCATTTGTAGCTGACTTCTTGTCTTTCATGGTTTCATGGAGGGTATGTTAGCAAAGTATCTTTCATACTGAAGTTATTGAGTATAATCCAGCAAGTGGCGTTAAGTGCAGTGGTCAGTAGGTAGGCTCTTAACCATGTGGCTCCTCTATACTTCCTCACAGTTGCAGCTGTGCTCCCTCTTAATGCTCTGAATGTGTGGGCTCCTGTCTCACCTGAGTGTTGGCTGCAGTTTATGGGCTTAAATTTGTCCAAAATTTTACTATTTTGTGGGTGATTATTAAATGCTCTACTTAGTACTTCTTGCGGGGAAAATGATTATTTCACAAGTGTTGTAGAGCCCTTTTTAAAAAAATTCCATTGAAATTAATTCCTTACAGTAAGTATTTTTAAAATACATTTTTTGGTAAAGTTACGAGAAGCTAGAAATAACACTAGAACGTGTTATTCAATGCACTATAAGTTTTATTTGAGAATTTATGTATTATGAAAGGAATACATGATATTTTATAAAATTAATATTATAATTCTATGGTATTAGTAATACACTCTTAAGATGTGTTGATTGTTTTGACTTTTTAAAAACACTTGCATTTAAATTATGGAATGAACCTGGAAGACATTATGGCAAGTGAAATAAGCCAGTCACAGAAAAGACAAATACTATATGACTCCACTTATGTGAGGTACCTAGAGTAGAAATGAAAGATCTTTTATAGAGATGAAAAGGAGAATGGTGGTTACCATGGTCTTAGGGAAGGGGTAAATGGAGTGTTACTGTTATTGTTTGGGAATGGCTGTACAACAATACAAATGTACTTAAAGCTACTAAGTTATACATTTTAAATGTTTAAAATGGTAAATTTTGTATTATGTATATTTTACCACAGCTTTTTAAGTTTAAAAAATACATTAAATTTTTAAATAGAAAATGGGCCCACTGGAATCATCAGTATAAGATCCTAAGAAATAAAAATTGCATTAAGCTATAGAATAAAAATGTAAATATGCTTGTGTGTGGTAGTTTGTCTCCAAAAAAGTCACCCTTTGACCTTCTCTACATTTCATGTCTGACATTTTCCCATTGAGAGGTGAAGTCTATTCCTTATTCTCTTTGAATCTACTCTAGACTTCATTATTTGCTTGGCACTAGCGGGAATTGGGTATGGTATTATGGAATATCTGAGGCTAAATCAAAATAACTCTTGCTATTTTTCCTGGGGGTCTTGGGATGCTTTCTAGTAGAAGCCAGTCCCATGTACAATGGCTTACCATCCTGTGGCTGCCATAAGATGTACAGACCAAGCCACATGGAGCACTCTGGAGGAAGAGACAGCATCTCTAGCAAGACAGAGAGACCAAACAGCATCAAGGGAAGAAGTCATCTTGGATGTGATTATCCAGTTCCACCCTATCAGTTCGAGTCAGGCCATTAGACATAAACTGTCCAGCAGTACCCTTCCTGGATTACTGACCAAAAAACCTGTGAGCAAAATGTAACAGTGGCTTAGACCACTAACTTCTGGGAAAGCTTGTTACACAGCAAATGGTAACTACAACAGATAGCTTGTATGGTATCAATATTCTCTAGGAAAGCTCTTCAACAAGATACACGGAAAAAATATCCTTTGAGTTTAAATAAGTGCTCATATTTTAAAATTATATACTTAGTTTTATACGTGAGTTTTAAAACATTGCTTGAATTAAACCTAGAATAAAAATCCACTAGGGCCATCCAGTCCGCTTTTTCCCATACAATGTAATTGATAAAATTAATTACTAAATTCGCATTTATTAGAAGTGCTCATTTTTAGCCACATATATAAAATCAACAATTCTGGGGGAAAAACAGAAGAAAAATGAAGACCAACAAAGAAAGATTGCTACTGCAGTTCCTGTAAACTCTAATTCTAACCCTACACATAGTGCTGCCTAATTACGGAATGGGATTTTTTTTTGGTAAAATGATTTACTACAGACTTGTTACAGTTCTCAGTACAGGAGTAAAGGATATGAAAGCACTGCCACTTGTATTTGTATTTGATGCTTGTATACAAATCTGAGGAAGTATTGGGGCTATTCTAAATCTACTCTAGTGCATGAAAATAATAGTTCTTTTCCATCATCAATGCCAATATATAACTCTACTTATAAAGGAAAATCTCTGCTGAACTGGCTTCCACACGGCAGATAGATTAACTTACCACAGTGAGCCTCATCAGACCTATCAGAGCAGTCTGGTTTATAGTCACAAACAAGGTGGGATGCAATACACTTCTTGTCCCGGCACAAAAAATCAGTGGTTTCCGGACAAACCTCAGAGATCTCTCCCACTAGGGAAAAACAAACAAACAAAAAACAAAAGCAAAAGCAGTATTTAGTTAGTATTTTCATTAAACGTGACGATTCCTGTCAGGCGTTTTATAGATTTCACACTATTAAGCAAGTGAAGGATTTCAACAGTTGCCTGAGGTAGACTTCCCCAACTTCCTCAGTCCCACCTTCAGCAAGTTACACAGATTCTACTTCTGAAATATCTTTGATGCACTTTGATGGTGCTGAAAATCTCCTTGCCTGTGATTCCCACGAATGAGATGCTCAAGTTCGTGGCCTGCCACTACCTGGAGCCTAGTAAAGGATGTGTGCAGCCTGCCACCAAATCCTGCTCATTCTCGGCATGCACCGATGGGATTTTCTGGCCATTTGTGCTGCTCATAATCCTGGTGATCTGGGTCTTTAGCACAGTCACTAACTTTATCAATATGTTCCCGTCTTGACTGACAATTTTCCATAAAGAAGATGTTTAACTGAATTAATTTTTTATTGTTTAAAGTAACTGTCTATTTCCGCTGAATTTTCACATGAACACACTGGCTGGTCATGGAGGTTTCACACTCTAGATTTTATTTTGCTTTTTCTGACTCCCATGGGGCAAGATTTTCCTTTTTAATACACATAATTAAAATGTCCATTGACAAGTACATAGAACTAATGCAATTTTATGCAAATTTTTTTGTAGATGAAAAAGCATGGACAGTGTTTAATACTCATCCTGGTATAAAAAATAGTTGAGCCAGGAGACATTGCCAGCAAATTAACTGGCAGCAGATTTTAGGAAATGAATGTGTGTGTGTTTTTTTTTTTCTAAAACTAAATGGCATGTACTGTGTCTTTTGCATGATGATCTGAATTTAATTTCACAATCTCATTTTTATTCATAAGCCAATTTTTCTGCACTGAGCAGAGTCCTGCTACCTCGGTCAGTATTGTTTTGATTTGCCACTTCCCTCACTCACCTCAGCCTCTCTTCACTGCTCTCCCACCCTACCCTCACCCCCGTCCTGTTTGACTCCTTCTGTAGGATTTTGATGGTTCCTTCTGTTTACATCACTTTTAAGGAGAGGTATGCCTGTACTCGCTTGTGCAGAAAACATCGCCCCAGATTCAATCGACTGGGTTTATGTTCTTTCACATGGTTTTTAAGGTTACTTAATGTCTAATGTATTTTATTGTAACAGACATTGTTTTGCCAACATTGTCTATTTTGGTGGCACGTCATGATCTAGTTTAAAAAGGAAAATCAAACATTATAAATGGACAAAGGAAAAAAAAAGATACAAATTTTTTCTTTCAAAATTGAGATTTTATTGGTTGAGGGTCAGTACAGACACTTCAATTTATACACAATTCTTAACACACGTGCCAAAAATCTAAACGGCTACATATTGTAATTCTTTTTTAAAGTTATTCCAGTGACTTTCCAGCTTAAAATTTGGAAGCAATTTTTCCTTAAGGGGTTATCAAGTACCAGTATCATCACATGTTGATGAGCTGTTATGTACACCCCACCAATTCACAGCTGAGGTGCATATACACTACATATTCAAATATTTGATCTTTCACAGCACAGTAACAAAGTTATTAGGAAAACAGGACTACCACAACCAAAGAGAGTACAGAGTGCCCATAATTCTGACAGGGAGAGTCATGATCAAGGAGTTTTGTTTCTTTAGGAAGCAATTCTACTATAAAACAACATGGAAGTAGAAGGAAGTTAAAGATATTAAATGCAGGACTGTGACTCCATATTGCCATTTAACATGGTTTGTATTACAGGATATAAAAACTAACTCCCCATCTATGGAATGTTAAGCTGACACCCAAGACAGAGCATCCCATAATTCAATATTCCACAATATTCTGTGGTTGTACCAAAAAATAAATAACTAGCAAATGATTTCAGTTCTAAAAAAAAAAAAAAAAAAAGCATTTACACTTAAAAAAAGAGGATGAGATGGTATTTCATCCTTCTTAAAAATGTTTCTGGAGTTACTAAAAAACTCACATTTACAAAATAGTTGATACAGATGTTCCTCTGGATTGTGAAGAAGGGAGACAGGGACCACTGATAAGACATGGTATATGGTATTAATCAGACTTGGCTTCTTTCTCTTCCTCTTCATCAGAGGCTGGAATCTCCCCAGTTTTCGTTTCCCGGTTTTGGGCAGGTAACTCTTCTTCAGTTTCTTGGTCAGCCACTTCGGCCTGTTTTCCTCTTGCTCCCCTTTTCCCTTTTGTTTGCACCTGTCTGAAGATGCTTCCTTCCCTGCTGCCTTTTTCAGCTTTGCTTTCACTTTTTGCAGGAGCAGGTTTAGCTGACAACCACACTGATCTCCTCTTGGGCTCTTCCTTAGCGGCCCTTAGGCTGGGTTGACCTTCCTCTTGGATACCCTGGTACTTACGGGGTGTGTGGTGCTGCTGCTCCTCCGCTTCGGAGTTGCTGAGACCCCTGGCAGGGGATGGTGGGAGAACTGGGGGGAACTGGATTGGGAGTCCGCCTTCTACTTCCTCAACCACCCCCCAACCCCTGCCTTTTTTTCAGTATACAGGATCTTAATAACCCATGTCATAACCCAAACTACTTCTTAGAAAATGCAAAATATTCTCAACAGAAATCTTAACTCTGCAGGAAGGTCATTCATGAGAGTTGGCTGAGATTGTACCACTGCACTCCAGCCTGTGACAGAGCAAGACTTCATCTCGAAAAAACAAACAAACAAACAGATAAATAAATGTTTACATACAAGTTAATACGTATGAACATCTGGGTACGTTAACTAAAACAGAAATATTAAAATGGATTTTTAGTAGCTAAAAATTTTTTCTCATTTATTTTTATAATTTCAATTTTAAAAATAGATTCACAGGGTACATGGCACAGGTTTGTCACAAGGGTATATTGTGTGATGCTGAGGTCTGAGATACAAATAATCATGTCACCTAGGTAGTGAGCTTGTCACCAAAAGTTAGCATGTCAGTCTTTGTCCTCCTCCCTCCCTTCTCTTGTCACTAGTTCCCAGTGTTTATTGTTGTCATCTTTATGTCCATGAGCACCCAAGGCTTAGCTCTCATGTTAGGCAAGAAGATGTGGTGTTTGGTTTTCTGTTCTTATGTTAATTCACTTAGGATAATGGCCTCCAGCTACATCCATGTTGCTGCAAAGTACATATCATTCTTTTTTTATGGCTATGTAGTATTCCATGGGGTAAACAGGTACATTTTCTTTATTCAATCCTCTGCTGATGGTCACCTAGATTGATTCCATGTCTTTGCTATTGTGAATGGTGCTATGAAGAACATATTCATGCATGCATCTTTTTTTCATAGAAAAATCCATTTTCTTTTTAATATATATCCAGCAATGGGATTGCTGAGGTGAATGGTAGTTCTAAGTCCTTTGAGAAATCTCCAAACTTCTTTCCACAGTGACTGAACAAATTTACATGTCCAGGAACAGTGTATAAGCATTCCTTTTTCTCTGCAACCTCACCAGCATCTGCTATTTTTTGACTTTCTAATAGTAGCCACTCTAACTCATGTGAGATGGTATCTCATTGTGATTTTTATTTGCATTTCTCTGATGACTGGTGATGTGCAACGTTTTTCATGTTCACTGACTATATGTATGCCTTCTTTTGAGAAGTATCTGTTCATGTCCTTTGCCCGCTTTTTAATGGTGTTTTATCAACTCAACTTTCTTAGAGATTCTGAGTATTAGACCTTGTTGCATGCATAGTCTGTGAGTATTTTCTCTCATTCTGTAAGTTGTCTGTTGACTCCATTGATAGTTTCTTTTGCTGTGCAGAAGTTGTTCAGTTTAATTAGGTTCCACTTGTCAACTTTTGTTCCTGTTGCAACTGCTTTTGAAGACTGAGTCATAAATACTTTCCCAACATCAAAGTCAAGAATGGTATTTCCTAGTTTTTTTTTTCCCTAGGATTCTTATACTTTGAGGTCTTACATTAAATCTTTAATCCATTTTGATTTAATTTTTGTATATGGTAAAAGGCGGATGATCTTATTTGTGGGTTATGTTCCACTGGTCTGTTTTTGTACCAGTACCATGCTGTTTTGGTTACTATAGCCTTGTAGTATAGATTAAAGTTAGGTAATATGACGACTCTAGCTTTGTCCTTTGTGCTTAGGATTACTCAGGCTATTTGGGCTCCTTTATGGTTCCACATGAATTTTAAAATAATATTTTATAATTCTGTGAAAAACGATATTATTTGTTTGATAGAAATAGCATTGAATCTGTTGAACGATTTGGGGAGTATGGCCATTTTAATGATACTGATTCTTCCAACCCATGAGCATTGATGTTTTTGCATGCATGATCTTTTCTGGTGCAATTCATTTTTCACAGAATTAGTTCTCCTCACAGATGAACTACTTATTTCACTCGTTTGCTCTCTTGTTCTGGAAGGAACTATCAGATGCAAGTTTGCAAATAAAAGGACATCTCAGCACTGCCAATGACTTGATATCACATGACCAGTATTTTCAAATATCTAGAACATACACATAATAAATAGAATATTTTCTATTCACTATGATAATTTAAGTCTATCAAGTTCAAAAGAATTAGGTTTAAAGGTCAATGCACATATCAGGCAATTAACAGCAACACATCTGAAACTGTAACCTTAGCGAACTCAGTGACAGCAAACTTCATTTTGCATCAAAATTATCACAGGTGTTATCAGAGTTACTGGACCATATATTAGTGTACAGAAACAGTTTAGAAAAATACTTTAAAATATTATTTCACTGGCAATACACAAAGACAAGGTACATACTGAAAAGACTATTTCCTGAAGTTTGACTTTTCTTATTTTAAATTAAAAGATGACTTCATAAACTGTTTATCTGTTTGAAAGAAAAGTATATATACCAAGCTCTGTTTTCTGACATGAAACTGATTTTATCTTTAATATTTTATGTGTGGACATATTTTGAACATCCAGTTTTTAAAATTAATTCTCCATATAATTTTAGAACAAATGAATGCTGAACCCTAGGCTATGCATACCTCAAATCACTGGTTTAAAGTTTCAGATTAAAAAAAAAATCTGTTTAGAAGGCCTAGAAAGAGGGAAGAGATAACAAAAAATTAAGCAACACTAAGAACAAAACTCAGAACTGTAGACCTGACAAGGACCACTACACTCTTGTGCATAAAGAAACATTTTCACTGCTCTAGTGATTCAGAAGACATCATTCACTCTTTGCCTCTTAGCACCTTCTACTACTCCAGTAAAAGAACTCTTGTGTGGATATATAATAATATCTAATTACCATTTAAAATAAAAGTCAACCCTTCCCATTATGGATTTATTGCTGCTTCTGATATGCCGAAAATGCCTTCCATTTTGAAATATCAGTTCCTTAAGCTCTTTGGCATGATATTCCCAGTTCTCTGTCAATGTCTCAACCTTCCTTCTCCTCTCTTGTTCATTTTCAAGTCCAGGCTTTTAAATGCTGGAAGAGCAAACTATGAATCCAATTCACTTCCAGTTTTAACTGCTATATGGAGGCTGATGGCCCAATGTCTGCAATTGCAACCTGTCCCTTTTTCTGAGATCCAGACACATACTGTACATTTTCTGTGAGATTTCTCTGTAACATATCAGACACATTAAACAAGATTAAAAATTCACATATTTTCTTCTTTCTTTGCCTCCTAATTTATCATTCTCTACTCCTTGACCCATGAGCAATCTCACAATAACCACCAATGTATGATCCGGAGATGTAAACCATCTTCTTTCACATACTCATCCCTCCTCAGCCATGTGGTGGAGATTTCTGGCTATTTCTGTTCACGTGGTCACCCTTCTATAGCACACACTTGTTACTGGGGTGTGGCTGCTCACATAGGTACTTTATCAGCTCCTTTTGTGACTAGGTGAGATCACGAGGCTGAGTTCTAACCCATGGAATGTGAACAGAAGTAATGAGCACACATCCAGGTGAGGCCATACAGACTTCTGCACACCGGTACCCATGTTCTGTTCCTCTCCAAGTGGATGGAAAAGCCATGATCAGTGGGGTGGACCTTGAAGGCCATGGACTGACGATCTGCCTGCGTCCCTGAATAAATACATTAGAAAAGCCGCCTCATCAATCTGTTTACCTGACAACTACTGTAAAGTGAATAGAAGATAAACTTCCTGGATTATGATTTTTTTGGATCTATTTTGTTATAGCAGTAGCCTGATATGATAAGGATGTGACAGTGATGATGGTGACACTAGCACCTATGGAGAATTTATTACCTACCTCATTCTATTTAAGCACATTACATCTTAATATATTAACTCACGTAATTCTCAAAGCAGTTTCATGAAGCAGGTACTAGAATTTTTCTGATTTCACTTACCTAATTTCATGTAGTTACTTAATAGCCAAACCAGAATTCATGCTTTGGTACCACAGTCTTTACTCTCAGTCAAAAAAATCCATATGTTCCCTCATTCTACTCAAATATGCATGCCTATAGCTCACACCTTCGTTGCTGTTCCTTCCACAAAGAATTATCTGACCTGCCTCAAAAGCATCTACCCATCTGGCTCTCCTGGGGCTCCAGATATCCTAATTATAGCACATGATATCGAAATGCTAAATGATGGTGCATGTTCTATTTGATTGCTTTACTCTGTAACAGATAAACTAAGCATGCCTCTTCTGAAAGAAAATAAAAAATCCTTAAAGGAAGGAACTATATTATAATCATCACTATATGCTCGATAATAGCACAAAGCCCAGATATCTTTCGAGTAATCAAACAGTATTTTACGGAACTGTGTTTAAATTTGGTAAAACTGCTTGGGCTGGCTTCACCATTGCAATGAGAATAGGTGGTTATCTGAAACACCTAATACATTCTAAACATGCTACTGGTATTAGGCTAATTCCTTCATTTAATTGATTTAAAATACTTTGGATAAAATGATTCTTAGAATATTTTACAGTTAAAAATGGCTGCTAAAAAAACTCTCAACCTTGAAAACCATTCAGAGGATAAATAGCCTGTGTGATAATTATTGTCATTGCCTGAGATAATTTCTGAAAAGTGATGTATTTTGTGACTTTCATACTCTATAAAAACACAGCTAATGAAGTAATTTACTGGTTGTTACATAGACAAGGAGGCCCATGGTACGTGATGAAATGAGACAGAAAGCAAAGATAAACAAACCAGAATTGGGCCAAAGCAATAAGAAGTATTGAAATGATAAATGCTCTTTTTGAGAAAGGTGAATTTAGTATGAGATATAAAATTGCAAGGAAAGAAAATAAATCAGACTAGGAAACTGTAATCCTCATTAAAAAGAGGCCATTTGTTAAGAGTACCTTTTCACATGCTGAATTTTTTTTTTCACTCATGTTTTTTTCACTCATGTTTCACTCATGTTTTTTTCACTCATGAGTTTCACTCATGTTACCCAGGCTGGAGTGCAATGGCACGATCTTGGCTCACCGCAACATCCGCCTCCTGGGTTCAGGCAATTCTCCTGCCTCAGCCTCCTGAGTAGCTGGGATTACACGCACGCACCACCATGCCCAGCTAATTTTTTGTATTTTTAGTAGAGACGGGGTTTCACCATGTTGACCAGGGTGGTCTCGATCTCTTGACCTCGTGATCCGCCCGCCTCGGCCTCCCAAAGTGCTGGGATTACAGGCTTGAGCCACTGTGCCCGGCCCACATGCTGAATTTTAACTCTAACTTGAAGAAAACCATGACTGGTGAGATATGTTACGTGTTTGGTCCGAATTAATATTTTCTAATTGCTATATTGACAGGGGAATGAACACATTGCTCATGGCTTATCTCCAGTCCACTGAAGGTGAGGTGTAAAGTGAAATTGTACAATAAAGCATCAATGTCATATATATCCGATAGGAAATGGCAAAAGGAGGCAGGTTCAACTGAGCATTTTACTTTTGTCTTGGGAGATTATTGTTTACTTTGTTTAGATAACTTTTGCTTAGGATTTACACTGAAGCATTTGCTTATCTGTTCCAAACAATAATGCACAGTAAGGATATGTGTTTAATTGGCTATACCATATGATAAAATTAATTTATTCTGATGGAGTTTGAAAATGTTAGGGTAAGACAGTCTTTGGTAATAGTTCCCTTTTAATAAAAAGCACCCCCAAATCATTTCCTTTCCAGCAAAGAGCAGCCTGTAAAATTGAGCTGGAGATATAGAAAGGCAAACTAGAAGCTTGCAGAGGTGAATGCCGGCAACTGTACCGACAGAAAAGGGCTACCTGGGAGCCAGGCAAGTTCAACAGGGAGCCTCCATCTTCCCATTTCTTTGTCAACCACGTGTACAGTACGGAACAGACAATTTGCCGCTGGCCAAATAGAGATCCCATCTTCATAATAAAGATTAGGGCAGGATGGCCAGCTTTTTCATTCGCTATGCAAATGTCACCCCTGGTCCTACTAATCTCTTGGGCCCTGTGTAAATCAGACACCACCTCCTCTAGCTTGTCTATGAAACCCCGTGCATTTCACCACAAAACTAGAAGTCCCACTTGGGAGCCCCTCTCTCTCTGCAAGAGAAAGCACTATTCTTTCTTCTCTTTCCTTCACCTATTAAACCTCCACTCTTAAACTCACTTCTTGTGTGTCTGCATCCTCAATTTCTCTGGCGTGAGACAATGAACCTCAGGTATTTACCACGGACGATGCTGCTTCATTACCAAGCAAGGCAACAATTACTGTGTTTATTTATATCCAACCACTTTAGAATAGCAGAATAGTCACTCGACTAAGAGCCAACAGGCCTTTTTTCTATTTTCCCATTTGTAAAATCCCCCAAGTAACTTGGAATGATATTATTCAATCACTTTGGATCTTTAAAATTCTATGGAGTTTTGAATATTACCTTGAAGTTACTTAGTTATTCATGACAATTCTCCTGTTGCCTTTAAAGTATGTAAATGCAAGTATAAAAATGCTATAACAAGTAAGCTAAGAGTATCATTTTTCAGCTTGCAATAATAATTCTTCTTATGAACTAAAGTATAAGATTAAAATTCTATTAATATTGTTGGGCACTAAGAGGTTAAAACACGTTCTTGTAGTGCATTTCAAACCATAGGCATTCCCATCCCTGATGTATGCTTCCACTGGAATGGATAAATCAAGAATTACATAGAGCTAAGAGTTTACTACCATTGATCCTAAAAATTGAGATGTTGGAGGTCGGGTGTGGTGGCTCATGCCTGTAATTCCAGTACTTTGGGGGGCTGAGGCTGGTGGATCATCTGAGGTCAGCAGTTCAAGGCCATCCTGGCCAACATGGTGAAACCCTGTCTCTACTAAAAATATAAAAATTAGCTGGGCATAATGGTGGCTGCCTGTAATCTCAGCTACTCAGGAGGCTGAGGCAGGAGAATCGCTTGAACCTGGCAGGCAGAGGTTGCAGTGAACCGAGATCGTGCCACTGCACTCCAGCCTGGTGATACAATGAAATTCCGTATAAAAAAAAAAAAATGAGATGTTGGAATAGCTGGAAAAAATAAAAACATTGTTTTCTATTAGAAAACTTTTTTTTTAATTTGATAAAGAAGTTAGGTTAATGAGACAGAGAGTTTGGAAGCACACATTGAAATATAGAGACGTATTTCTGAAGTGTATGTACCTTCAAGAAAGACCCATGAATCTTCCATGTTCATTATGTGAGGATGTGTCATGTGAATAAAAGAGCATAGCTAGAGTCTTGTAAAAAAGTGCTATTATGAGCATCCTGGACTGGAGTCCAAAGTAAACACAAAATGAATGTATATCCCAGTTCAAAGTGACTGCTCAGGCCATGGTTGTAGATCTACCTCTAGCCTGTTCACATACAAATGCCTCAAATCTACAGTCATTGCTTAGCCATCCTGCCAGCCTGAGGTAAGCACATAAGCAGGGCAGTTCATCTGACAGAGGACAGAGCTGGGGAAGAGGCCTTCAAAGACCTTTGAAGTAGACGTGGACCACAGAAACCTGAGATCCTGGATCTGGAACAGGGAGCATGGCGCTGAGTGGGCGAGTCCTCTTAGCTGGGCACACCTCCTGGCAAATGGGAAGGGTGTAGCTCAGAGAGAGACAGAAGAGAGCCCTCAAATACTCATTATCCTGGATCTCAAGATGATATTACATGCTTATTTATCTAAGGATAGACAACTGATCAAAGACAGAATGACAGGACTGGGATTGACTGTTGTACTAAGACATGTAGAGATGTCAAGTTTGCGGGGGAGGACAGGCATCTAGTGGGCAACTCATTGGAGTGAATTTCCATAAATGCCTAGCTCTTAGATCCTTGGAGCTTACTCTCCCCAAGGATGGCTTACACAATTGTTTCTTCACTTTTCTGACCCATCATCCCCAAATCTTTGGCAAAAATGCCTTAGATTTATTTAAGTTACACGCACTAAAAATAATATTAACTATTAATTGCATCTATAATTGCTCTCTTTAGGTCCTATCTAAAAGTGAGGAGGGGGGCTGCAACAACAATCACCGATGTGTGTAATAAAAGAAAACAATTCCACATTCAAGGAAATATAACTTTCCCTAACATGAGGTTTTAGAATCTCTCTGATTTTGATAACATTAATGGGCTTTAATGAAGAATAAGAGATTTTGAAATGCTGAGCAATCAGATTGAGACCTTTTAATTAGCCCTTCTTGTGTATTATTTATGCAGAAAGGTCACTGCAGAACACTTACATAATTTTCAATTTATGTGCAAATTTCAGGGTCAAACAATGAACAAGTTATGTTTTTCTGCGTAAAATGAAAACAAACAAGTCTAATCACAGCATAATATTATCTTTGACCCTTTCCATTGAACTTGCTTATATTTAGGAAATGTATAACAATTTAATCTCTACTGTATTTTTGACATAGTATTTCAATCACGCCTTCAGAATTCCATAGGTTTACAGTGGACTGTGAATTATTATTGACGCTGGGACTCAAGATTAATGTTTTTACCTTATATTCTTTATTTTATAATTGTTAACAAAGCTACAAAGCAGAAAATTTAAAGTGTTTTTAAATAAAATCTTAAAATCCCTCAGCAAAATCTGCCACAACTGTGTGATTTGGTTAAATTTAACAAATCTTTCGTAGCTTCATATTTCTCATATGATAAATGGGGATACTGAACTTACTATATGAAGTGGTACGTAAACATTTAATGAGCTAAATGAATGCAAAATTTTCAGTACGTTTGGCATTTAATAAATGTTATATAACATTCATTTTTCTAGGGTTTTTTTTTTCTCCTTGATTCTTAATTTCCTGTCCTGTTAACACCCTTAGTTCTATAAAACAGGTTCTAGTAAGATTTTGCCAAGATAAAATAAAACATATAAACTTGACAAAATAGTTCTTGATTTATAGGAGAGGTTGAAAGATCTAATTCTTTTTGTTTCCATCCTTGGCCAGCATTCTCTTAAGAGCAAAATGCTTCTTTGATAAAACATAAATAATATTTTATATGATCATTTACTTTCCAAATGAAGTTATAAAGTAATACGGGTATTAGTAGATAATATTAAAACTGACAACTTACAATGGGCTGATTCCTTGAAATGACACCAGGAAACAATATCAGCTATGCCTTAGAGCAAAGAATATTTTGTTACTAATGAGATGATAGCAAAGACTTGACTACTTCATGAAGAGATTTTTAAAATGTATACACTTATATTCAAATCTCTTTGGATTTACGTTGGGAACAGTATAAACATAAATGTTTCTATATTTGTAACTGCATATGTATTTATATTTTCTTATTAGTTGCTCAATGACAGGGCAGAAGAGTGATTTTACCATTAATATCCCTTTACTCATTTAAAAAATAATTGCTTAAAACTTGACAAAAGCAATAACAAAAAATAACTTGACTAATGAATGGGCAAAGGACTTAAGTAGATATTTCTCCAAAGAATATACACAAATGTCCAGTAAGCATGCGAAAAGACGCTCAACGTCACTAATCATTAGGGAAATGAAAATGAAAACCAAAATTAGATACCATCTTATACCCATTAGGATGACTATTACGGAAAAACAAAACAAAACAGAAAACACAAGTGCTGGTGAAGATGTGGAGACACTGGAACCCTCGTGTACTCTTTGTAGAACTGTAAAATGATAGAGCTGCTATGCAAAAGAATATGGTGGTTTTTAGAAAAATTATTAATAGAATTACCGTATAATCAAACTGTTCCACTTCTGGCTTATATTCAAAGGAACTGAAAGAAGGGACTTCAACAGATATTTGCACACTAATGTCATAGCAGCATTATTCACAATAGTCAAAATGCAAAGGCGATCCAAGTGTCCACTGAGAGATAAACAAAATATGGTATATGCATACAATAGAGTATCATTCTGCCTTAAAAAAGTAAGTTTTTTATGGAAATTGGCACATGCAACAACAGGATAAACTTTGAGGATATTATGCTAAGTGAAATAAACCAGTCACAAATGGGCAAATAGTTATGATTCCACTCGTGTGTGGTACCCAGAGTAGAAAAACTCACAGACAAAGATAGTAGTAAGGTGGACGTCAGGGGCTGGGGGAGGAGAAAATGATGAGTTATTGTCAACAGGTACAGAATTTCAGTTTTGCAAGATGAAAATTCTGGAGATGGATGATAGTGATGGTTGAACAACAATGTATGGATGTACTTAATGCTACTTAACTGTAGGCCTAACAATAATTAAGATGGTAAATTTTATGTTCTATATATTTTATGACAATTTTAAAATATTTTTTAGTTATATATTTATTTGCTAAGTTGTCTGTAGTATGCTAGGCACCATTATAGGAGCAGGGTATAAGTCATAACCCCACTTTATCATCAACTTAAATTTTGAGGATAAAATGAAGTTATGAATGAGCTCTCATATTTTTTTATTTATGAAAAAGCTTTGGATGCCAAAATATTTAGCTTTGATTTCCAATGAGTGTGGGACAGCATCATTTAAATGGCAAATAATATTTTCTAGGATATTAAAATCACTTATTTAAAAATACATGCAAATGATATGAAATAAACTCATATTGATCAATGATTAAATTTAGAATTGAGGAAATCATGATTAGAACAGAAATAAATGAAATAGAGAATGAGAAAAAAATAAAAAAGATCAAAAAAGCTGCAAGTTTGTTTTTTGAAAAGATATGCAAAACTGACAAACCTTTAGCTAGACTTAGAAAAGTCAGATAACAACATAAATAAAATTATAAATGATATTTCCACGGTTACCACAGAGATACAAAGATGATAAGAAGGAAACTACTATTAACAACTATATTCTAACAACTTTGATATCCTAAAAGAAATAGATAAATCCCTAGTAACATAAAATCTACCAAGACTGAATCATGAAGAAAAAGAAAATCTGAACAGACCAATAATGAGTAAAGAGACTGAATCAGTCATGAAAAACTCTCACAAAGAAAAGCCCAGGACTGGATTGCTTGACTGGTGAATTTTACCAAATTATTCTTTGGAAAGGATTGATAACAATCCTTCTCAAACTTTCACAAATAATTGAAAGGGAGGAAATATTTCCAAGTTCATTTACGAGACCACATCACCCTGATATCAAAACCAGAAAAGAATATTACAAGAAAAGAAAATACAGGCCAGTATTCCTGATAAACATCCATGTAAAATCCTCAGCAAAGCTCTAGCAAACAGAACTCAATAGCACATCGAAGGATCATCTACCACGATCAAGTGTGATTTATTCCTGAGATGCAAAGTTGGTTCAACATAGGTAAATCAAGAAACGTAGTACACCACATTAACAGACGAAGGATAAAAATCACACAATCATTTCAATAGACAGAGAAAATGCATTTGACAAATTTCAACATCTTATGATGAAACCTGTCAACAAATTTAAGTACAGAAAGAATATAATTCAACATAATAAAAGCCATATGTGAAAGCTCAATGGTGAAAAGATAAATGTTTTCCTCTAAGATCAGGAACGTGGCAAGAATGCCCACTCTTACCACTTTTATTTAACACAATACTGCAAGTCCTCGCCAGGAAAAATAGGTAAGAAAAAGAAATAAAAGGCATCCAAATTTGAAAGAAAAAAAGTAAAGTTGTCTCTGTTTGCAGATGACATAATCTTACATACAGAAAAAACTAAAGACTACACACACATACACACACAAACCTGTTAGAATTATTAAACAAATTCTATAAAGTTGCAGGATACAAAAATTAACATAAAAATCAGTAGTGTTTCTACATGATAAAAATAAACTATATGAAAAAGAAATTAAGAAACCAAACCGATCTATGAAAGAATCAAAAAAAGAAATTTAAGCAGAGGTGACTGTGTGCTAAAAAGTGAAAAAAAAAAAAAAAAAAAAAAAAAAGGCTGAAAGAAATAGAAAAAAGGACACATAAGTGGGAAGAAATCCCATGTTCATGAATTTGAAACATTATTATTGTTAAAATGTCTATACAATCCAAAGTAATCCACACATTGAATTCAATCCTCCTCCAATTTCCAATGCATCTTCCACAGAAATAGAACAGTCCTAGAATTCATACCAAATCCCAAAATACACCAAAGCAACCTCAAGTAAGAAAACAAAGCCAAAGGCGTCATATTTCCTGATTTCAAAACATATTACAAAGCCACAGTAATGAAAACAGTGTGAATACTGGCATTAAAACCAGACATACAGACCAATGGAACATAATCAAGAGCCCAGAAATAATCCCATATTTACAGGATCAACTAATTTTGGACAAGGGTGCCAATACACAATGAATAATCTCTTCAGTAAATGGTGCTGGGAAAACTGTTACCCCACATGCACAAGAATGCAATTGAACACTATGTTACAAACAAAAAAAAAAAAAACACAACTCTAATGGATTAAACCTAAACTCAAGATCCCAAATGGTAAAACTCGTAAAGGAAAAGATGGGGAAAAGTTCCTTGATATTGATCTTGGCAATAAACTTTTGGATGTCAACCCCTAACCTCAGTCAACAAAAGCAAAAATAAACAAGTAAGACTACATCAAACTGAAAAGCTTCTGCATGGTAAAGGAAACAATAAACAAAATGAAAAGGCAGCCTATACAACCAAGAAAACATTACGAGAAAATATTTGTGAATCATGTATCTGATAAAGGGTTAATATCTGAAATATATAACTAGCTCACACAACAGCAAAAATGATAATTACCCCACAAAATTGGCAAAGGCCCCGAATGAACATTTTCCCAAAAAAGACATAACAAATGCATAACAGGTATATGAAAACATGCACAATATCACTAATCATTAGAGAAATACAAACCAAAACCTCCATGAGCTATCTCCGCACACCTCTTGGGATGACTATTATTTTGAAAAACAAAAGGTAGGGAAAACGTAGAGAATGGGAAACCAATGCATATTGTTGGTGAGCATTTCAGTTGGTATAACCATCCAGAAAACAGTAGAGAGTTTCCTTAAGAAATTAAAAATAAAACTATCATAATAAGCTGGCCATTCTACTTCTGGATATATATCCCAAAGAAATTGAAATTAATATCTCAAAGAGATATCTACACTGCTATGGTAATTGCAGCATGATAATCAACATATGGAAACAAACTTCATGTCCATGGATGGATGAATACGTAAAGAAAATGTGGTATACACATGCAATGGAATATCATTCAACCTTGAAAAAAGAAGGAAATCTGGCCATTTGGCACAGCATGAGTGACTCTGGAGGGTATCAGCTCAGTGAAATAAGCCAGACACAGAAAGATAAACATGACACGACTTTAGTTATATGTGGAATCTTCATGGAAGCATAGAGTAGCGATTGCCAGAGCCTGGTTGCAGGGGAGAAATGTGGAGGTAACGGTTGGTACAAAGTTTCAGTTACACAAGATAAATAAATACTAGGATTGTGCTATATAGTATAGTGCCTCTCGCTAACAACTCTATATTGAATATTTAAAATTTGCTAAGAAGGTAATCTTATGTTTAGTGTTCTTACCATAAAAATTCTAATAATAACAAAGGGAATGGGGGAGACTTTGGGATGTGAAGCATATGTCTATGGTCTTGACAGTGGTGACTTTTTCATGAGCGTATACTTATCCCCAAACACATTGAGTTGTGTACACTAAATACAGCTTTTTATATGGCAATCACACTTGAATAAAGTTTTTTCAAAAGAAAGAGAATAACAATTTTTGATTATGCAACACTGATTTTTGGCTTGTAACTTAATTTTGGCATGTGTCCCAGTTCAAACACTTGCAGGACAATGCAATAGCAAAACTTCAACCTTAGCAAACATGGTAATTGTATGCAGGTGAGGTTTCTTAATACTTCCATAAAAGTAAAAATTATGCATAATGGAAATCTTTCTCATTTTAGAAACATTCATCCATGAGTACATAAAGCAATTAATGAAAAGAGCGAGTCACAGCTCTGTGCTTAGTGAAGAATCTCAAACACGTATTTCTCAGAAAGAAGCAAGTCACCAAAATGCATACAATTTTGTAGTGTGCCTATATAAAGAACGAAATGTTGTAAAATTAAATAGCATTATTTAGGAATACAATCAACTGTGTTAAAATTAAAAATAAAGTCAAGAAAATCATTATCAAAAAAGACATGGTAATGACTTACTCTAGCAGAAGAGAAAAGCACATAATTAGATAAGAACACATAAAGGATTTCCCAAACACAGGTAATATGCTTAATTTGTCTGGAGTAACTTAGGGTAACATCTTATTTTATTATTAAGCTGAAAGTGTACATCAAAAATACTCTTTTATGTGTATAATAAGGGTTCACATTACTGTCTACACCTTCGAATAATCTAAAGCTTTAAAAAAGTATGGATTCCAGGACCCCATACCCAGATAGAATGATTTAATTGGTCTGTGGTGGGACCCAGGCAGAAATAATATCTTATGCTTCTCAAAAGATTTTTATATGTAGCCAAGGTTGAGAACCACAATCATTGATGCATTTCAAAACAGGAAATAAATATTATTTAATTTTTTAAAAACAAAAGAAAGAGGAGGAAGAGAAAAAGAAAAATGAAAAGAAAACAAAGTTTTGCATCTTCAAAGAAATAACATTTGTCATGGTGGGCCGTGGGTAACATTAGGATCAGAACCAATGAGAACAAAGGGCAAAAAATTAAACAAGGAGTGTCTTTCTGGAAATGGGTTTTCTGGGATCTTGTAAAGACTGGAGATACAGAATATTTCAGATTATATAATCCCTGAGGCTATGGTGGTTTGGGGCCTTCAGCTAACCTTACGGAGGCTGTGTTCTTACAGTCTCTTTCAGATATTTCCTAGCTTATTAGAGAATTCCATCTATTGCCCAAAGAAAGCTATATTCCACTCAACTTCATTTCAATGTGTTTATGAGTTTATGATATTTAACATATACCAAGACACTTTTCGATCAGTGATTCAACTCATAAAAAACATATCTAAGAAAACAAAGCCTACACTAAAGAAGATCTAGAAATATGTAAACAAGAGTAAAACATTAATGAGTAATAAAATTAATTTCTAAATATGCTCATTTCTTGTTTTCTTTTTAAAATTAATTCAACTAACACATTTAGTTTTAGTACACACTAAAAGAACTTTTTATATTTTGGACTATGCTTACATTCAAAGCAATTAACAAAATGAAAGCATCACACAGCCAAATGAATTCCTGTGAGTCTGTGATAATCAGGATAATCACCTAATTCCACATTTTAGTTTCCACCAGAGTGGGACAATTAAGGGAATTCTAATTAACCGTAAGAAATAAACAACTATAATGAATATAGGATGTTCCCTTGGTGCAAAGCACAAGAGATTTTTTTTTTTAAGTATGTAGGCCAGGCATGGTGGCTCACATATGTAATCCTAGCACTCTGTGAGGCCAAGGCAGGTTAATCACTTGAGGTTAGGAGTTTGAGACCAGCCTGGCCAACATGGAGAAACCGAGTGTCTACCAAAAATACAAAAATTAGTTGGGCATGCTGGTGCATGCCTGTAATCCCAGCTGCTCGGGAGGCTGAGGCAAGAGAATTACTTGAACCCTGGAGGTGGAGGTTGCAGTGAGCTGAGACTGTGCCACTGCACTCCAGCCTGGGCAAGATAATGAGGCTCCATCTCAAGAACATTTTTTTTTTAATTTAAAAAAGTATGTACATTATGCAACTAGGAAAATAATACGCACCAGCATTTTGTAAAGGGAAAGAAACCTTATTGGACCAAAAATGCCACAAGAAAAAAAAAAAAAAACCTTATGGCACATTATTTTGGTAGGGAACTTGGGAGTAAGGTAAGGTTCAAGGGCATTTACATATGAGGACTGTAGATTATGGGATGAATTATATCCTCTCCCCTAAAATTCCTAAGTAGAAGTCCCAACCCTTGGTATCTCAAATGGAGTCATATTTGGAAATAAGGCCTTTAAAGAGATAATTAAGATTAAATGAGATAAAATGGGTAAGCTGTAATCCATGTTACTATATTTGGAGATAGGGCTGTAAAAAAGGTCCTTAAATTGAACTGAAGCCCTAAGGGTGGAGCAGTAATCCAATGTGACTTGTGTCCTTATAAAGTGAGAGACAAATGCCAGGCATGTCCATGTTAAACATCCCTGATCTGAAAATCCAAACTTTGAAAGGCTTCAAAATTCAAAATGTTTTCAGCATGGAGTTATGACGTCAGTGAAAAATTCGGTCTCATGTGATGGGTCATATGTATTATTTAAAATATTGAATAAAATTAACTTCAGGCTATGTGTATATGTGTATAGGAAACATAAGTGAATTTTGTGTTTGGATCTGGGCCCCATTCCCAAGATACCTCATGTATATGCAAATATTCCAAACTCTGAAAAAATAAAAAAATGGAAACACTTCTGGTGCCAAGGATTTCCAATAAGGAATACTCAACCTGTACATCCACAGAGGAAAGAACTTGTAATAACACAAGTAGAAGACAACCATCTTCGAGCCATGGAGAGAGGCCTCAGAAGAAACCAAGCCTGCCAACACCTTGATCTTGGACTTCCAGCCTCCAGAACTGTGAGAAAATTAACTTCTCCTGTTCAAGATGCCCAGTCTGTGGTATTTTATTATGGCAGCCCTTGCAAACTAAACATAAGCACTAAAACATAAAGATAGAAAATATAGAAACACACGAATAATATTTATTTAATTTTGGGGGGGCTTCTTAAGCCTAATGACAAAAGCAAAAACAACAAAAGAAAACCTTGACTAAATTAAACAAATTGGAAAAAAACGTTTTCATCAAAAGTACTAGAAACAATATGTGAAGACGATGAAAAGCAAGACAAACATTTATATTATATCCTATTTTTTTTTTTAAACTTAATATAGTTAATGAAGACAGGCCACTTCTGAATCAACACAAGAAAGCAAGCAGCTCAACAAATTCTTGGCAAGAAAACAAGTGGGGGATTCTCAAAAGAAGAAAAATAAATGTTTAATAATTAGTACATGAATTTTTTTAAAAAGATTCAACTTCATTATTAATCATAGATGTAAATTAAAATACACTACAATCTCATCTACTGATTAGAATTTTTTTGCTTAAAAAATTGATATTTCTTTGTAAAAAGTTTGGTAAGAATTTAAAGAAATTGACAAACTAACCTCAATTTAAAAAGTAAATGAATCTTGATGGGAGTGGTGGGATTATAAGAAAGGTTTAAATTTTCAAATTACAGAGACAGAAAAAGATATCTACAGACTCTGGAGAGGCCAGGCATGGTGGCTCAGTAATTACAGCACTTTGGGAGGCCAAATCAAGTGGATTGCTTGAGCTCAAGAGTTTGAGATCAGCTTGGGCAACATGGCAAAACCCTGTCTCTACCAAAAATACAAAACAATTAGCTGGGAGTGGTGACACATGTGCCTGTGGTCACGGGTACTTGGGAGGCTGAGGTGGGAGGATTGCTCGAGCCTGTGAAGTGTAGGCTGCAGTAAGCTATGATCATGATACTGTACTTCAACCTGGGTGACAGAGTGAGACTCTGTCTCAAAAAATTTTTTTAAAAAGACTCCAGAGAATCAAATAGCAAGCAACCTCAACAGAGAGTGTCTGAAGGAAGAGCACCAAGAACACTGGGTTAGGTGAAAATTTACCTGTGAAACAAATTCTCAATTGACAATATATATTAAAGTCATAATTTTACATAATTTTAAGCTAAGAAATTACCTTATAAAAAGCAATCTATGACAAGCCCACAGCCAACATAATATTGAACGGGGAAACATTGAAAGCATTCCCTCTGAGAACTGGAAAAACACAAGGATGCCCACTCTCACCACTTCTATTCAACATAGTACTGGAAGTCCTAGCCAGAGCAATCAGAGAAAAGAAAGAAATACAGGGAATTCAAATTGGTAAGGGGAAGTCAAACTGTCACTGTTTGCTGACCATATGATCATATACCTAGAAAACCCTGAAGACTCCTCCAAAAAGCTCCTAGAACAGATAAATGAATTCAGCAAAGTTTCAGGCTACAAAATTAATGTACAATTCAGTAGTTCTGCTATACAACAGTGACCAAGCTGAGAATCAAATCAAGAACTCAATTCCTTTTACAACAGCTAAAAAAAAAAAAAAATCAATGTAATTCCCATGAAAATACCACCATCATTCTTTACAGCAGTAGAAAAAATTGCCATTCTAAAATTCACATGGAACAAAAAAGAACCCACATAGCCAAAGCAAGACTGAGCAAAAAGAACAAATCTGGAGGCATCACATTACTTGACTTCAAACTGTACTATGAGGCCATAGTCACCAAAACAACATGGTACTTGTATAAAAATAAGACCATAGGCCAATCGAACAGAATAGAGAACCAGGAAATTAAACCAAATACAGCCAACTTATCTTTGGCAAAACAAGCAAAAACATAAAGTAGGGAAAGGACACCCTATTCAAAATATGGTGCTGGGATAATTGGCTAGCCACATGTCAGATAATGCAACTGAATCCTCATCTCTCACCTTATACAAAAATCAACTCAAGATGGACCAAGGACTTAAATCTAAGACCCAAAACTATAAAAATTCTAGGAGATAACTTCAGAAAAACCCTTCTATACATTGGCTGAGGCAAAGACTTCATGATGAAGGACCCAAAAGCAAATGCAATAAAAAGATAAATAGGTAGGGCTCAATTAAAGAGCTTCTGCACAGCAAAAAGAACAGTGAGCAGAGTAAACAGACAGCCTGCAAAGTGGGAGAAAAATCTTCACAATCTATACATATAAAGGACTGATATCCAGAATCACAATGAACTCAAAAAAATTAGCAAGAAAAAAATAGTCCCATCACAAAGTAGGCTGAGAACAACAGACAATTTTCAAAAGAAGATACACAAATGGTCAACGAACATGAAAAAATGCTCAACATCACTAATGATCAGGGAAATGCAAATCAAAACCACAATGTGATACCACCTTACTTCTGAAAGAACGGTCATAATCAAAAAACAGTAGATGTTGGTGTGGATGCAGTGCAAAGGGAACACTTTTACACTGCTGGTGGGAATGTAAACTAGTACAACCCCTACGGAAAACAGTGTGAATAGTCCTTAAAGAACTAAGAGTAGAACTACCATTTGATCCAGCAATCACACTACTGGGTATCTACCCAGAGGAAAGGAAGTAATTATATGAAAAAGATTCTTGCACACAAATGTTTATAGCAGTACAATTCACAGTTGCAAAAATAGGTAACCAGCCCAAATGCACACCAGTCAATGAGTAGAAAAATAAATTGTGGGGTGTGTGTGTGTGTGTGTGTGTGTGTGTGTGTGTATACACCACAAAAAGGAATGAATTAGTAGCATTCACAGAAACCTGGATGGAACTGGAGACTGTTATTCTAAGTAAACTAACTCAGGAATGGAAAACCAAAGATCCTATGTTCTTACTCCTAAGTGGGAGCTAAGCTACGAGGATGCAAAGGCGTAAGAAAGAAACAATGGACTTTGAGGACCCAGGGGAAAGGGTGGGAGGGGATAAGGGATGAATGCTACAAATTGGGTTCAGTGTATGCTGCTCAGATGATAGGTGCACCAAAATATCTCAAATCACCACTAAAGAACATACTCATGTAACCAAATACCACCTATTCCCCCCAAACCTATGGACATAACAAATTAAAATTAAATTAAATTTTAAAATAAAAGAAATAAAAAAAGAAATGACCTTTTAAGAACCTGTGGTAGGCTATTGGTCCTCTATACAAATACGCATTCTCTTCCTCTTCCCTAATAATACAACTAAGTTTTGAATAAACACATTTCCTAGATTTCCTTATGATTAACCATGCAACTAAATTTTGGTTAATTCATTATAAGTAGAATATACAAAAGCTTCAAGAAAACAATTTTAAAATACACCTAGTATGTGTCTTTTGCCTCTTTCTCTGCCTTATTTTTCTTGCCAGCCAGAAGGAATCTCTAATAACCAGAGCTAAAGCAGCCTTCTGAATTATCATTCCTCTCACAACATTTTAGACATCCCTCTCCCCTTCTCCACTCTCACTGTGCTGTTCTAGTAGAGTTCATTACTTTTTATCCTCACTATTGCTCTAGCCATCCATTAGAATAATCAACTTAACTGTGTAATATTCTTCTATACTTGCTTGTAGGAGGTACTGTATTAATATTTATTGAGTGCATAATATCATGTTCTAAGAATAGATTTTCAATGAGCTTATAGTGGATTTGTGTTTTCATTTAGGTTTTAGTAATATGTAGGCACAGTGAGGCTAACAGACAGGGAGATGACTGCCATGGAAAAGAAAGGTTTTTACACTCACAGATCCTCAGTGAAGGGAGAACACCTCACTGCAGGGAGCTGCACAGGGAAACACTTGGATTGATATGGAAGCAGATGCGGAATTGTGGACAAGAGCCTATATTGTAGTTTCTATGAGAAGCTGATTTACAATTGGATGGTTTGAATAATTTCAATAAACTCTAAGGCATGGTGGCTATTCCTGATGTCTGGTACTTAACCGTTAGGATGACTGGGGCAAGTAGATAGTGGCTTTACGTGTGAGAGCTTCATAAAGGAAGTAGGTGGAGATATGGGTTCTGGATGGTTGGTTTGCAGCTGAAGAATGTACTCAACCAGAAGTGCTTTACTATTGCTAGGAAGCAACAGAATACAGAAAATAAGACATGGTGAATATAATTTGTATATCCAGCTCCCCTATTCTGGTGACACTCTTTCATCAATAAGGTCACCAACATGGAGTTCCTGTAGGCATGTTTGTCTAATGTATCCTGTCTACAGTAACTAGTCTGAGGGTGGCCATTTGACCCAGCTTAAGTCAATCAGAGAATTTATGAATAAAACTAATGGATGCTTGCAACAATATGTGCAGGCTCTTGTAGTCCCTGGAGTCATGTTTTCTGTATATGTATGATAAAGCAGAGGAAGAACATTTTGCAGAAAGGGAAATTAAACAGATGAGCTGAAAGACACAGTTTCTGTCACCCAGGTTGGAGTACAGTGGTGAGATCATGATTCACTGCGGCCTCAACTTCCCAGCTTGCCTCAGCCTTCTAAGCAGCTGGGACCACAGGTGTATGCCACCACATCAGCCAATTTTTAAATTGTGTTTGTAGAGATGGGGTCTCACTATGTTGCCCAGGCAGACATGAACTCCTGGGCTCAAATGAACTTCCTGCCTCAGCCTCCTACAGTGTAGGACTACAGGCGTGAGCCACTGCCCCTACCCCGTCTCACTTTTTAATCTTTGATTTTCATATCTTCCTGAAGTAGCATTGTATTCTTGATTTATGTGATTCCTTTTACCTTTAAATGTACTCCCTATGTGTTTGATATTGTTGGCATTTAGAGTAAATCTAATTAACATGGAGTTTTCTCGGAAATCATAATGAGAATGTACAAAGACTAAAAGACCAAAATGTAAGCTAGTGGAAAGAACTCCAAAACACACTTTGTTTCTTTTTCTGAGCTCCTTCCTGGCCTTTTAATCAACATTTTAAAACTCACTCTTCATTTCCCAACTCCTCCAAGGCAACTTTCCAATTTGTGTGAATCATTTGGCTCAAATCCTTCAATAATCCATTCCATATTAAACATCTTTATTCCCTGCTTAAATGAGATTGTGTATATACTGGGTCTAGTATGACCTTGGCACCCACTGATTGTTGAATATCTATTCATTTCCTTCCATTGTCTTGATTGTCACTTATTCAATGCATGTTTCTGTAAAACAATTAAACAAGGAGGCATGTAGGCAACTGATCAATGGAGGAATTAGGTTAGTATAACACAGAAGTTGTAGTGATTGGTACATGATTTTGACCATTACAATAATTCTTGTAGCATCAAGGTACAGCAGATGAAACCAAAGTGCACTTGCACAGCTGAGCTCAGCTAGTCAGAGGAATTCCAGGACCAAGCAGGCTGTGCTTCAACCAACATTTTCAGATGAGTTATCCACATGTTCTCTTTTGAAAGTGCTTCTCTATTGCCTAGTTCTCCTGGTCTTTGGGCAATTTGCACTTGCCTTCAAAATTCAACAGCCTTAAACATTTTTATACCATCTTTACATCAAGAGTCCTTGCCTCCCATCCACCCCACTGTTACAGGTAGAGTCATATATTTAGTCAAAAGCTCCTCTATTTATTAGGAATTAAAGATACTTTAAACTGTACCAGTAGTTTGAATATGATTGCTGGTGTTTATATTGGTGCTGGATAACTAGGTTACCTATGATTATAGTGGCTTGTTCCAATCTATTTTTCTAAAAGCTTTCTTCTTTTCATATTATTCAAAACATGGAGTTTTTCAGAAACTCACAGATTATGTTATACTAAAAAAAATCTATGTGTGTGTGAGTGTGAATGATCATTTGAGTAAGTGTTCCATGAAGTGTAATGGACAAGAAAATTGGTTTCCAGTCCTGGCTTAATATTTGAGCATGTTTAAATATCTGTAGAATTTATTGTAAACTGTTTCTTGTTTGGTTCAACTAGATATAATTTTCATGTGTGTCACATCTACTGAAGTTCAACTGTAGCTTGCACATCTTCTATACTAGTATATATTCATACTGATGTTTCAGGACTGACTAACATATACTTCAATTATGTGGTGGAAATAATATATATGAGTATAAAGTAGAAGTCTTATTGATAAACATCAATTTTCATTTTGAGTGAAAATAAGTAAAATATAGTTCGGTAAAAATTAAAACACTGTATTTTCACAAAAACTCTATGCAATGGTCTTACTGATCTAGATCCTAAATATGAAAATGTTCATTGTAATTGAAACAAATTCTAATTAGGAATTACACGAACTGAGGATAATGTTAACATTCAGATTTGCTGTTGCCTCTATTTTAGCCTAGAGATATTTGGAGGGCTATTTAAGCCTTACTAAAATGTCTGCTCAAATCTATTGTAAGTGAACCCAGTTATATCATTGTGCTTGGATTATAATTAAACATAATCATATTAATAGTAATATTTCTGATAATATGATTTAAATTACATCCTTAAATATAGACCTTTTTAACATTGAAATGCTAACTTTCTTAATTTTATTGAGAGATGAAGCAGTATTTGATGCTTTCTAGGTATGTAACAAACGGTTTACTTGAATACAACGTTGAAGTAATTAGATTCATCCATGGCTTTGATTTTTTTAATTTAAAATCGCTGATTGAAAGTATAATAAATTCAATCACACAGTTCTTGCATTTAAAGAATGGCTTTGGACCGGAAAAAAAGAACTAGTCCCTGATTTTACAAGACACAAATAATTTGGCTCTAAGGCTTAATGAAGAACAGTACAGTTAGTTGACCACGGCAATGAAGCCTCTTTTCTGAAGCCTGTCTCAAATCAATTCAAGCAATTAAAGAAAGTTAGATTTATAACTGGCAATGACTGGAAGCAGGGAGTTGATGTGACAAAGACTATCTCTACCTCTTAGTTCAGAATTTGGCTTAGTGTCAACTTTATTCACTGAGGGTACTTCCTCAAAAGGCTCAACCCACGAATGCTGGAAGATCTTTAACACATTTAGACTGTTAGAATCTGAAGGTAAATATACTTCTCTCTCACATCTTCAGTATGAATAAACCTGCAAAGGATTGATAGTTTGGTTGTGATTTCTTTTTCCTTATTAATCAAGCAACCACAATCCTCAGACTGTGATCTTAAATACAGCAAATGCATTTGCTTCCAAGGTTGCAATGCTGGAAAACTCAGTGTCAAATAATGTCTCTCTATGTAATATTGCATTGTGTGTTAGGATAGGCTAGATGGTATACTTTTAAAATAACATTTTCATCCCAAAAAACACTACATATATATTATATATATATATATTAGTATCTCTCTCTGTGTGTGTGTGTGTGTGTGTGTGTGTGTGTGTGTGTGTGTGTAACTCAACTATATACATCTAAAACAAGCTGGCTAAGAAACTCTCCTCTACAGATTCTGGAAGATGAGGCAGATGTAGATATACTATCTGGGATAAGGCCCCTTCTAACATGCAAGGGAGACCTGGCAAGATTTACTTTTGAATCCAAAATAAAACAAATCTGTAATGAAAATTGCACACTACATTTTAAAGACGTCAACTGAAAGTGGCACATGCTACTTTCTCACAGCACACTGGCCAGCTCTGGTTGACATGGGTCTCCTAAAAGGGAGACACGGGGAAAAAAAACTAATAATATTCAAATAGTAAACATCTCTACTACATGTGGTGATACATTTTTAAAAAGAGAGCATCTGTTTATAAATCGATGATGATATCACCATTCTTATCTTTTGATAAAGAATCAAAATTCTTCAGTCAATAAAAATCAGTTACCTTTCACTGAAGAGTCAAAATTAATCTTTGCATCCATATATGAAAGATATTTAGTAAAATATGCATATATAGATGGACATGCTATTAATATTGATAACTTGGAAGAGGACATATAATCAGGAGATAAAGTAATTATAACAAACTGTTTTTAAACATGACTTTGACACTTTATGTTAATTAATATTTGCAGGGATGTAGTTACATCAGATAAGATGATTTTGTCATTTGAGAAGCATTGTACACTTCATCCAGCCAATAAGTAGTTTCATTTAAACTGCAGGTTTAAATATATAAGTTGATACTTATATAAAGAGTACATTTAACAAATAATATCAATGTTTGGCAGAAAATTTTCGTTCTAGGTACAAAAGTTCATTGCAGTGTATAAAGAAACCTAGAATAAAAATAGTCATATATAATCAGGTAAAGAAAGAAACTGCGATGACCTGGGTCTGGTTCGAGTTAAATAGCATTTGTAGCTAAGGGTCATATACTTTTCCCACCCTTTCCTTACCGAAAACTTTTTTGAATCCAAAATAAAACAAACCTGTAACTATAAGGATTATTTGAACATTAAAAAATTCTTAAACATCACTTAGAAGTTTTAAAATACTTAAACTAGTATTACTAAAAACATTTCTATTAGAAACATTAATGATATGTTTGATATCACTTGTTTTCTTTAGAGAGCATTTGAAATCATTGACAAACTAGACATTGCCGAACATTCCTCCCTGTGCCCTTGAACCAACCCAGTTCCCCCTAGTTTCTTGCTTGTAGTTCTCAAGAATAAATGCTGAATGTGCTGGGAATGCGACATCCTGAGATAAGAAGCAACGTTCTAGAACAGCCCGATCTCAGTCCCAATTCCTTTTAGAAACACAACATCCTTTCATGCTTTCACCTGAGTTATAAAACCAAGGGCAAGGGCGGGTTTTGCCAGATCTTCAGCTACAGTGCAACAAGGTTTTGCACAAATGAGACTCCATCCACCCTGAGCAGCTTTCCTGAGCCTCGGGGACCAGCTCAACAATGAACCCTAATTTTCTGTTGTCCCTTTCTGCCTATCTATAGGTAATAGCCCACTCTATGTAACTAGTGTATGAGGATTGTGTCTCACCAGGCTCAGGCAAGTTGGTAACCCATGCACAGTGAACCTGCTTGACAGTTTTGACAGGTGCTAAGTGACTTTTGTTCCCAAGTTCTTTATCATTATTTTAGTAATATTCTATGATGTTATGGCTAATTAGGGCTATGATTCCATGCCACTAAGCATCAGTAAGGAAATAAACTCAGCTGATAATTGGTGTAACATCTAGGTATTTCAAGTTTTCAGAGTCTTAAGGATTCAATTAAATATGATGGCGTTGATGATCATGGCAATCGTATCAAACATTGCTTGAGTACTTACCATGAAGAGTTATTGTATAAAGAACTCAGCATATAGTAACTTTTAAATTCTCACTATCATTCTATTAATAAAAAGCAGAAAAATCCACAAAAATGAATACTGTGGAATGCACACATTTTAGGCCAGCTCACCATAGATGTGCACAGTGCACTGCACAAAGTGTTCTGCAGACTAGAAAATTAATATTTGCTGAACATATGAAAATGAAGGAATGAAACAGAATAGGATTCTAAATGTGATATGAAAATGTTGTGCCTAAAATAATGACAAGCCTTGCATGGTAGTTCGTTTATACTTATTGGCCAATGAATATTCAGACGCTTGCTATATCCCATGTGTTCTTCAAAGTACATTGTATAGAGTTAGTAATTTAATATAAAGCAGATTCTTTTTTTTTTTTTTTTTTTTTTTGAGATGGAGTCTCACTCTGTCACCCAGGCTGGAGTGCAGTGGCTCAATCTTGGCTCACTGCAACCTCTGCTTCCCGGGATCAAGCAATTATCCTGCCTCAGCCTCCTAAGTAGCTGGGATTACAAGTGTGTGCCAAAACTCCCAGCTAATTTTTGTACTTTTATAACAGATTAAGTTTCACCATGTTGGCCAGGCTGGTCTGGAACTCCTGACCTCAAGTGATCCGCCCACCGTGGCCTCCCAAAGTGCTGGGATTATAAGCACAAGTCACCATGCCTGGCCAGCAGGCTCTATTTTTGTTGAAATAAAGAAACAGAGACACTAAGTTGCTAAGCACTTATTCAAGATCACACAGCAAGTAAGTGACAAAGCCAGGATTTGAACCAGGGAAGTCTGACTCCAGACTTGGCTTGCTTAACCCTTATCCTGTGGGCAGATATTCCTGATGAGAAAGCTCTGCATAATGAGGACCATCATTGTCTCTTTACCCTTCTTCCCTTCCACTCCAGCAATGTGCTGTACTAACAAATCTGCCTCACTGGTCACTAAGCCTGGATTTCTCTTCCCTGAGATGTTTGCATGGTTAACTCCTGATTTCACTTAAGCTGTTGTACAACTAAAACTTTCAATCAGACTGTTTCTGCCCACTTTAATCAGGGAAATAATTCTCTATCACTTTTTCCCTTTACCATTCATAGCACTTACCACTACTACATAATATATTACATATTACTTTGCTTATTATCTGTATTTGCCACCAGAATATAACTCAATAAAGACAGGAATTTGCTCTATTCTGAATTTTTACACATATAACAAGATTTGAATGCTTGGTCTCTATTAAACCATCTGTCTGGCCATCCATCCATCCTTAAATCCATTCACTTATCATTTATGCACCCTTACATTATATAGTGCTACATATTATCTAGCCATTCAGTATTAAAAATAAAATTCACTCTTAATTGTTTTATTAGGGTGAGATGTGCATTAGCTTTCTACTTATTGTCATCTTCTTTTTTGTCTTTTCCTTCTCTGACAACATTTGCTTTAAAAGAAGACAGAGTGAGAGGAATGCAACACTCGGAGCACTCAAATGTGAGCAGAAATACAGCTTTTCATGGAAACTAAGTGAAGAAGGTAAGTTCTGAAGTTAAACTATGGACTTCTCTTTATAGGTTTACTTACTTGTGAGCTTTATATCACGCAATCATTGTTTTGTGATGTCTCAAGATAAATCTGAATCCAGAGTGATGCTGCACTGAAATCATTATCATCATGCCGCTATTTTTCACTCCAGATCAATCACTGTTTAAAGGACACTCAGGGAGTCACATATACAGTTTGTTTTTAACAGGAAAAAAATGAAAGATGTGAAAGTGGCTATAATAAAAAAGAATGTATTTTTACATTATGTGTGAAGACAACACCTAAGACATCTAAAATTGTAAGAATGCTAGCTTCTTTTATTTTATCCACAAGGTATTTTTGTCTTTTTACAATTAAGACTATTTGGGGGTGTGAGTGTTTTGCTATGTATGGATGTAAGGAAAGACTCACTAGCTACTGTCAGAAGATTCTAGAAACATTATCTGTTCCCTAAATTATCTTCTCCTTTTCCTTGAACTGAAAACTGGTCATCATTCAGTTGGATTTTCTACATATTCAGTTGAAAAGGCAACATCTTGTACCATCATAGGATTCTACTCTGAGGTCCTCGGTTTACCAGTGTCTTTGAGCAGCTCACAAAGAGGTCCTGGAAATAGAAAACATGGGGGGAACACAATAGGGAAGGAGAGAAACCCCGGGAATTAAGAAAGGGGCACTGAAAAGGGAAACAGAAAAATCCACAAAACTGAATACTGTGGAATGCGCACATTTTAGGCCAGCTCTCCATAGATGTGCGCAGTGCACTGCACAAAGTGTTCTGCAGACTAAAAAATTGATATTTGCTGAACATATGAAAATGAAGGAATGAAACAGAATAGGATTCTAAATGTCATATAAAAAGTGTTGTGCCTAAAATAATGACAAGCCTTGCACGGTAGTTACTTTGTACTTATTGGCCAAAGAATATTCAGACGCTTGCTATATCCCATGTGTTCTTCAAGGTACGTTGTATAGAGTTAGTAATTTAATCCTCATAAGAACCTTATGAGATAGAAGCATTATTATTACCATTTCATAGATGAAAAATATAAGGCAAAAGAAGATTATGTCATTTGCCTAAAACCATAGAGCAGATAGCAAACGGGTAAGCTAGTACTAACATCTAGTGGTCTTATTGCTATTCTGGATCTTAACAGCTGACATAAATCCTACTTAGTATTAATAGTAAGCTCTTTGAGTATCAGGTGAATTATTGTACTTAAGAAATAATTGTACTTTAAATAATATTCTAAAATTTCAGAAGTCACTTAAATTTAGAACTTCATAATTACAAATGATAGGATATTCCTTTCTTTTCAATATGAATTGTCTTCTTACTTCTCTGTTCAGTGGAATGGTTGCTGCATTTTATAAGATTTCTGTAGCAACCATTTTTAAACCAACTTGAATAAAAAGGAGACATCAAATTTATAATCTGTCATTTATTTTTCTGAATAAGCTACTTGCTGCCTCATTAACTTGTCCAAAAAGGAGAGATGCTTCTTATTGTGTTCTTGGACAGACTACAGAATAGGCCCATTATTTTGCTTTATTTCTCTTTTTAAAAAAATACATTTGATAGTAAGCTGAAGATAGCACCATAATGTATACAGAACGCAAAGAAATAAAAAAGAATATATCTAGCTTCATGTTGGCTATTTTCTAAATATTATCTAATAAATTGAGTTGTAAGCTTTTGAATAGGAAGGAAGAAATATGAAACTTAAAATAGCTTTCTTATTTGCAGGTAAAGTAGATAACTACTAAATATGTACCATAAAATTATGGTATATATAACGTGTGTGTGTGTATGTGTGTGCACACATACACAAAAAGTCCCTGATTTACAATGGTTTGACTTATAATTCTTCAACTTTACAGTGGGTTTATCAGGACGTAACCTCATCATAAATACAGGAGCATCCCTGTTTACAATGGTTTGGCTTATAATTTTTCGACTTTATAATGGGTTTATTGGGTATGGAATTCATTTTCAACTTATATTGGGTTTATCCATATATAATGCCATCATAAGTCCAGGAATATTTGTATACACCATTGTATATATAATTTATATGTATATATCATATAATTATATAGATCATGTGTATAATCTACCTTTCCTCATTTCCACACACAATGAATTTAAAATTTACTCTCAATGATTCTGCAATTTAAAAACATATGCAGATTCCAGAGTTATATCAGACAATTGTAGAGAAATCGCAGAGATTACCTATTATCATCCCGTTGTTTTGTGGATAAGGAACCTGAGACTCTAAAAAGATATGATTAAAGCCATATGACTAGGGTCAAAATCTAAAAAGAGTACATAAGTCTATACAATCCGTGTAAATCTATAAAAAACACCGTGATTGCTTTTTGACATTTCCTGGCTAAAGTTCTCTACCAGACTTTAAAGCGGATCTTTTCTTGCCTTCAACTATCCCTAGACTATTCAATTTGATTCCACTCCTGGGAGTGTTTTTATTGGCTTGTGTTTTAACTATTTGGTTTTTGAATGTGAGCTGTTGTCACAGAAGGAAATCCTGTTGGATCAATTTTGAAAGTTTGAATTGTTCCAGCCCCACAGACCTCATCAGAGATACCCTGGACCCATTCATTCTTCAAGTGCAGAAAACCTGTCCACTGTTAGTTGCCATTCTCAAACTGGGCTACGTTTTCCAGTCAGTATCTGTTGGCTCTTCCGTGATTTTCCTGCCTTTCCCCTTATAGAAATGAATAATACACAAGCCTTGTCACTGTCTGCGGTTTGTCTTATTAGTTTGTATTTTGGATTCTGTAGGGATGTATTTTCATTTAATTTTGTTGCATATGATTTTCGAGACTTGCTGACTTTGCTAATTAGGTTCTCTGACTGTTTTACGTGAAGACTTTGAAAAATCTAAAAGCTGTTATGCCACTACTATCACCATCTTTCCAGAATTCTTGATTTTTTTTTCTTTTCTTTTTTTTGGTGGGGAGGGGAGGGATAAGGTCTGACTCTTCACCCAGGCTGGAGTGCAGTGACATGATCATGGCTCAGTGCAACCTCCAACTCCTGGGCTCAGCCTCTTGAAATCCTCCTGCTTTGGCCTCCAGAGTAGCTGGAACTACAGGTGCAAGCCACCATGCCTGGCTAATGTTTTAATATATATTTTTTAGATGGAGTCTTGCTCTGTTGTCCTGGCTGGAGGGCAGTGGTGAGAACCTCTACCCCCACAGTTCCAGGGATTCTCATGCCTCAGGCTCCCAAGTAGCTGGGACTACAGGCACAAGCCACCATGCCTGGCTAATGTTTTTATACATATATATTTTTAGAAGGAGTCTTGCTCCATCGCCCTAACTGGAATGCAGTGGCACAATCTCAGCTCACTGCAAACCTCTACCTCTCTGGTTCCAGCAATTCTTGTGTCTCAGCCTCCCAAGTAGCTGGGATTACAAGCCTGTGCCACCACGCCCAGTTTATTTTTCTATTTTTAATAGAGATGGAGTTTCATCATGTTGGTCAGGCTGGCCTTGAACTCCTGGCCTCCATTGATCCACCTGCCTCAGCCTCCTGCAGTACAGGATTGCGGGCATGAGCAACAGCGCCCGGTCTAAAATTTTTATAGAGATGGGAGTTTTGCTATGTTACCCAGGCTGGTCATTTCTTTCATTTAAGAAGCTTTATTGATTTATAACTTACATACCATTAAGTTTAGCCATATAACATTTAATGGTTCTAATATGTTTACAAAGTTGTGCAGTGATCACTACAAACAACTTTAAAATATTCTTATCACTCCATGAAGAAACACATATCATTAGCAGCCATTCCCCTCTCCCTACTCTCTCACACCTAAGTAACCACTCGCCTCCTCTCTGTCTTCATACATTTGCCTATTCTGTACATTTCATATAAATGGTAGCATACAGTATGTGGGTTGTTTTGTGATTAGTAGAATGTGACAGAATCAAATATTTAGTCATTTTTAAAGTTATTTATCTCAAATGCAGAACATCAATAATTTCATGATAAATTGTGTGGTGACCTGGTAGTTTATGATTTGAGGTTGGTTTCCTAATACAGGGCAATAAAGCACCATTTGAGAATATGGCATGTTAGTAATAATAATGATAAGTTTATAATAAAATGTAACATTAATTTTGCTATGTGCCAAAACTATTCAAAGAACCTCACATATATTAACGCGTTTAATATTCACGTAAACCTATGATGGAAATGCTATTTTCAACTTCTCAGTTCTATTGGTGCAGAAACTGAGGCAAAGTGAAATGAAGAAACTTACCTGAGCCAGATGACACAGCCAGATGCCACACCCACATAGTTTGACTCAAGCTCCTTCTTCTTAACCACTGTAATACAGTACCTTTCTGACTTTGAGGTGTTTTGCTAAATATCATTCTCATCCTCTAAAGTGGTAACTGCAGAAAGCAACTTAGTGTACCTTACACTCTAAGCTCCTTTTGATCACCCATGTTACACAGTACTGATGGTTCACTAGCCCTAAAGCTAAAAGGTAAGATGATTAAAAAGAATCTTGTTTAATTCTATTCATAGTCTTTCAGACTTTCTCATAATTTTTTTGTTTTCTATCTTAACTGAAAAACAATTTGAAAATCCTCGTTAATTGTGGCAAGCTAGGCTGTTAAACACCAATGGCTACTTTCTTCCAAAAATGTATTAAATATACAATTGACCATATTCAACAATAACTGACAACATGATACCTCTTTACTTGATGACAAAGAAAGCAGTATAGGTAGGCCTAAAAGTAGTTGATCACTAAATACAAGATATTTAAGTATAACTTAGTAAGCCAAGTGTTAGTTTGAATTAAACAAAATTAATTGTAATAATGTAAATTCTCACAGAACTCTATAACAAAAAAGGGAAGAAAGAGCACAATCTTCTACATGAAACTGACAAAGCTAGAATAATAACTCTCAGTTTCCTTCTGTCCTGAATCAACCCATCTAGGAGTCATTCTGCCTCCCTTGAGAGAAAAGGAATTTCCTATTGAACATAAGCTTCTTTCTTTCTAAAACGTTAGAGAAAGTTTTGAAAAATTTTTCCTTTTCAAGTTGCCAAAATCATTTCTAGATTGTTACTAATCATAATAGAATTTCAACAAATTACTTGGAAAGTTACTAGGAGGGAGTTTAAGAAGCATATTCTCATGTCTAAGATTCCCTTTACACGACTATACGTGCAAAACTTCATCTTCTTTCATCAAGACCCCTCTCTCCTCAGCACCTTCAAGCCCAAATCCTGTCTCCTGCATGACATAGGTACCTGGAGCTATGTGCTCCTTACATGGTATGAAACACATAATTTTTGATTTTATGTAACATCAGCTGAATAACAACCACCTTTTGTAGAAACATAGGTTGGAAGAGAGAGAAATCAAACTTTAAGGAATGTATTTCTAAGCAGAATCTTTTGAAACAGCACTGCTCATAAAAAGAGCAGATGCTATAACACCACAAAAAACCAAAGTCACATTTTTGAACTGCTTCAGTGAAATGATATTTTAATATGAGAGCAACAATAAAATTAAATAGCATTCAGGTTTAGCTCTTTCAGTTGCAGAGACTTGCTGCCAAGTGAGTCAGTATGGAAAACCACAGACGGCATATCTTTCACTGGCAGTGTATCTCACACAGGATTATTTTGGAAACCAAATGGAATAATTCCTCTGAAAGAACTTTGCAAACTGTGAAATTATACAAATGTATTTATAATTATTTTTGACATTTTCTGGGTAGTTTTGTAAAGAGAATCTAAGTGTAGTTATACTTCTCATTTAGAAACACAATAAATGGCAGTACATTTTTTTTTTTTTCAAGTTACTGTTCACAGGCTGGAGTAGCATCTTTAATCCCCTATGCACAGCTCCCAACTCAATTTCTACTTGAATTTTTCCTGATGGAATTTATTTCTTATAGATGTTCTAACTACTAGATTTCTAACCCATTTTTATTGGTTCATTCATAATTAGCTTAAATTCGATAAATACATGTAAATATTAGGCTCATATTTAAAATTGTGTTAAAAAACAAATTCAGAAGGAAAAGATTCTCCATATCATAAAGTGGGTGGTACGGAAGGAAGAAGGGAGTTACTTGTGCAGTTGAAGGATGAAGGATATATTGGTAAGGTCTGACTGTTTATTCTCCTCCCCTCATTCATATGTTGAAATCCTAAGGTGATATTATCCAGAGATGAGGTCTTCAGGAAGATGACTAGGTCATGGGGGTAGAGCCCTCATGAATGGGATTAGTGTCCTTATAAAATAGGCTCAAGGGAGCTCTTTTTGTAAGGATTCTACTTGGACTGCACCAAGTGAACACACATCAAGAAGGTACCATCTACGAACCAGGAAAGGAGCCTTCACCAAATACCAATCTGCCAGTCTTGATCTTCGACTTCCCAGCCTCCAGAACCACAAGGAAAAAATTTCTGTTGTTTATATGCTACCCAGCTTATCTTGGACTTCCCAACCTCCAGAACCACAAGGAAAATAATTTCTGTTGTTTATATGCTTCCCAGCTTACAGCATTTTGTAATAGCAGCCCAAACAGACTAAAATAGGTATTATCTTTTAACTTAGAGTTTTAAGTTCACATTATAAAAGTATACCTTTCAACTGATTTGTGTATGTGTACAAAACACACAACAGTAAAGCATTTTAAACATGTGTCACAAAGATAAAATGGCTAGATTATGAATGTGCTTCCAAATGGAAGTGCTTTCTGGAAACTTACCAGTTGTGCAGTTTTTAAATTCAATATCATCAATCGCAGCTCCTCCTCCTAGATCCCTTGTTCTGATACCTTGAAATATGACTTCAAAATTCCTTAATTTTCCTAGGAGGATATCAGCCTTTTGCCAATGATTACCAGAGTTCTGCTTACTTTCTTCCCATACTTTTGATAGTCCTTTCTCTGTCTGAAAGTAAAGAATTTTGTATGAGGGAAATGACTAAACATGAAAAAAGACGCCACACTGTCGGGGAAAACCCAGTTGTTTAGCTCAGAAGCATCTGACCAATAAAAACTGAAAAAAAAAAAAAAAAAAAAAAAAAGAAGTATTGGATCTGTAAAAGCTAATCATACAAATTGAGTCATTCTTGTCAAACCCAACTAAAACAGTCAAGTGGTCAGGAGTTGGGGAAAGCACTCAGGGCACTAACACTGCTCCAATAATGTAATTACCTGCAAACCTGGCTGCTGAAACTGCCAGTTGTAACCTGAAACTAGTTGTATCTGACAGATACCGAAACAATCTGCTGAGACTCTAAAACTAGTTTTACCCATCATGCACCCGTCAGAGCTTACCAGCATTGCAAAACTTTACTAGTGCCAATGAACTTTCTTTTACAACAATATGGAATATTTCTCTTTTTTCAAGTTTGTTTTCTTTTGTTTTTTTTTTTCCCAAAAAACTTTTATTTTAGGTTCAGGGATATGTGTGCAGGTTTGTTATGTGTCATGGATGTTTAATGTACGGACTATTTTGTCAACCAAGTACTAAGCATAGTACCAAATAGTACTACATTTCTCTCTCTTTTTTTTTTTTTACATTTCTCTTTTATAAAACCTCCAACCTTCTCTTTGTTCTTCAGGTACCTGGTCTGTGTATACGCCCCAAATTATAATTTTCACTTCTCTCAATAAATTTTTTCAGAGATTTTTATCTATATTTTATTTGACTTCAACATGTCTTTGTTAACTATGACATAGTTTATCTCCCAAACAGAGGCATATTAATCTACTAAAGTATTACCCAAATGAAAAACTAGCAGAATTAGCAATACATTTATTTTGGAATTTTTAGGAACACCATTATTATAAATTGCTCTACTCAGTAAAATCTGCCTGTACTTGCATTTACACAAAATTCTTTTTTTTTTTTTTTTTTTTTTTGAGACAGAGTTTCACTTTTGTTACCCATGCTGGAGTGCAATGGCGTGATCTCAGCTCACCGCAACCTCCGCCTCCTGGGTTCAGGCAATTCTCCTGCCTCAACCTCCTGAGTAGCTGGGATTACAGGCACGCGCCACCATGCCCAGCTAATGTTTTGTATTTTTAGTAGAGATGGGGTTTCACCACGTTGACCAGGATGGTCTCGATCTCTTGACCTGGTGATCCACCCGCCTCGGTCTCCCAAAGTGCTGGGATTACAGGCTTGAGCCACTGCGCCCGGCACAAAATTCTTGATATTTGATTAAATCTGAACTGCTTACTGAAGCCCTGGGTTTATAGTTCTGGATATCCCTATTATCCAAACTTATATTCACATTGTTTAATTTTTCAAATTACACCTTCCTAAGAAAAGCTTAAATCACTGATATAGGAAAAGAGAAAAGGAAAAATATGTTGGAGAACTCACTTATTCCTGATGGATATAATAAAGGAATTATGAAGTGAATTAAATGTGGAGAAAAAGTGATTATTTTAAGACCAGTCAGATGTCAAAAATTATATTATTACATAATCATATTATTTTGATTGTCATAAATTATGTTATAATGTAATCATTATAAAGTAACAACTATAATTGTTTCTACATAAAATTTTTAATTAAAAAGGAAAAATCAATTTTCTAAAAAACATATGTAAACATGAATATCTGAGGTTGGTTAACTAGTAATACAATATTCTAATATATGAACAGTCTCAGTATAATGTAACATGACATAAAATGACATATAATCCCAGTGGTCAAATAAAAATGACAACTTCATTAAAATAGCATATTAACCAGATGAGCACCAGACAAGGCTTAGATTGTATACACTGTTCTTTGGTATTCTAGGTCTGGTCCTTTCTGTTCTGGAACCAACTAGTTCCCAGCACATAATACATACAGTATTATGTATATGGTTAACTCCCAATTAATATTCCTTGGTCCTAGGTCATAGCATTTGCATGATGGTTCACAAGAAAAACATTATTTCTAAAGCTTGTAATGAAAACAGTAGACTACAGGAGAAGATTTAGGAAAATGACATACACACGTGAAGCAAAATGTTCCAATAGATTTATAGCATACAGGTATGAAATGTCTAATTTACAGATAATTTAAAGAATAAAAGCTAAAGAGAGAGAAAAAAAGGAATGTCTGAAGAAGAGATATCAAGGAGTCAGACATTCATAACTTGATACATTTAGGGAACTAATTTTAATAAATCTGTCTGATGCTTTGTTCTGCTGAGGTAGATGAACATGTTTGATCAAGTGGTTCTTCCTCTGCATGGTTACAGAAAGCACAATTATGCATCAGTTAATCTAAAATTAACTTCACAAAACAACTAACAGTTTATAGATTGATCTTTTAACATCCTTATCAAAACAACAACAAATCTTATATCCACTGACTCATGTAACTTCTGTATTGAAAGGGATGGAAAATTCACACCTAATTAATGAAATTTCATATCTTTTCGATGACTAAAGAAGATAAGTCCTTCTCAAGGTTAGTTTTTGACTCTAAGACTCAGTGCAGTCTTAGTGATTTGAAATCAAAGGGATGTTTAGTTAAATTAAAAATTCCTAGCAACATTAGAGGCTGGACATTGATGAAAGCCTGCCTTAATTTACAGACTTAATTCGCTTTACTAACTTTTCCTTTTTATCTGCTTTATCAGTTTATAAAGTCACTCAGCAGCTATGCCAAATCCCCAAAGAATTTTCAACAAACACCATCAAAGAAGAACATATGATGATGCTAATAAAAAAATGTGAACTATTTCTTAAATCTTACAACTGGGCTTCTAGTGGGAGAAAATAAAGAGACAAATAATTTATTCCCTGTCATTTTATGTGTTAGAAAAGAAAAAACTGAGGGTGAATTATTTTGCAAACCAACCATGGATCAACCTAATGATGATGTTTTACAGGACAGCATTCTAATATATTAGCTATTGTTTCATAACATCAAATGTTATTCCCCATAATTAGCAAAAATATTCATCTAATTGTGCAAAGGAGAGTAATTTCCTTATCCTCCATTCTTCTAAGTCCTTTATTCAGCAAACTTTCTAAGCTTACACAGTGCCAGGTATTATATTAGATGTCAGGGACAAAAAGGTGAAAATACATGGAGCCTGTCATGGAGATATAATAATTTAATACAGGAGAAAAAGTCATAAAAATAAAAATAAACTACTATTAAAGTGCTCTGTGTATGTGGGGGGTGTGTGTGTGTATTCCTAACACAGAAACTTTTTAAAAAGTGATTATGTAGTCAATTCCCAAATTTTTATTCCACATATGTTGTTACTTCACCTATTTACTTAATATGCTGATTTAAATTATTTTTAAATTATAAAAGTGAAAAATCTCTCACTCCCAATGCATAACTGTCACTGCTGAAGGATTTTTCTCTTGCATTTATATGGATTCTAAACTGAATAACCAAAGGAAATAAGCACATGAAAATTTATTAACCACATTAAGAATAGTAAAAAGTAGACATTAATATAAAAATGGTAAAATTATAGATATTGAAAAATTACTTTGTTCTTATAGTTTAACCTTTTTCTCAATTTTGAATTGATGTCTCACATATAGTATGCACATAGACCTTTTGTCTAACATATTGCATACTTAATTTTATAGTGTGTTTATCTTCTTACTTTATGCCAGTTTTTCCTTTTGGGCTGTGTAAAGAAAGGCAATAAGAAACACTAAAAATATAGAACCACTTCAAACTGCAAAAGCATATTAATAGATAGATCTACTTGGAAGTTCCATTTCATATGTTTAAAGTGAACATATAACTTTTTCCCAAATAACAACCTATGTTTTCCAAACCATTTAATCAATACCTCTTTCTTTCCAACCGTTTGAATCTGTTTCTAGAGTTTTTAGTATTTAATAAGGGTAAATAAACATAAGAATGGGTTTTAAGCTATAGACAAAAAACCCTCATAAGAACAAAAATAAAATGTAAAACTTGAAAAAATATGAAACAATAGCAATAAGCCTTACCATAATAATAATAGAAATATAAATAAACTACAGATTAAAAGCTAGTATATAAAAAGAGCTCTCCCCAAAGTCAATGCAAAAACAACAGAAAGACAGAAAAAAAGGGAAAGATAGTTTTACAAACAATTTCCAGGAGAAACTTAATACAATAGCTTGATAAGCATAAAAGGAAACTCTGAGACTTGCTGGCAATCAGACAGTGGAAGGAAGGACATCTAAAGTGTGATGAGTACACCCCAGGAAGTGTTTTGCAGCAGTGAGAAGCAATGGACTGAATATATACATCAAAGCCAAGATGGTTCTTTACGTCACAGAATGAAGTGGGAAATGTAATAAACAAAATGAAAGTTTTGACATACTCCAAATAATAGCACACATATTATAAAATGCATACAACCAAAGAATATACATTAGAAAGGTTGCCTATGTAGTAAAAGGGAAATGGAGTGGGGAAGGGGAATAAAAAACTAAAATAAAATATGTACAATAGAAAATGAAAGACACGACACATTCAAAATGGTATACGTATATATACACACACATACATACATACATACATATACACACATCCTAGATACGTTAAAGAAAAAACCATTTTGTATATTTAGCTAATTTGTGTAGCTAATGTACTGGGCTCTAAATGGTTTGACTAATTTTAATTATATTGTCTTGTTACTGCATAGGTTTTATTTATTCCTTGCTAATATTTATCCTCCTTTATTTTTATTTATTATTATTTTTTGAGACAGGGTCTTGATTTGTTGCCGAGGCTGGCGTATATTGGTGTGACTATGGCTCACTGCAGCCTCTGACCACCCAAGCACAAGTGATTCTCCTGCCTCAGCCTCCCAAGTAGCTGAGACTACAGGAATGGATCACAACTGGTTAATTTATTATTATTATTATTATTATTTGCAGAGACAGGGTCTTACTATGTTGTCCAGGCTGGTCTTGAACCCCTGGGCTCAAGTCATTCGCCTGCCTTGCCCTCACAAGTGCTGGGATTACAGGCATGAGCCATCATGCCCAGCTTCTTTTCCCTTTTATTTTTACATTGCCTTAATCTTTCAGAACAACGTTTAACAATGAACATAATAGTGGCTGTTTTACTTAATTTTTAATTAAATTTTAATTAATTATTGTGATTTTTAAAAAAACGATCACAAATATAAATTCAACAGACAGGTAGTTTTCAAGTATAATCTGTGAAAATTTTGAGGAAATTAGCATCTTGCAAACATATTCATGACCTCATCATGCTCCTAGTTCCCTGATAGAGACATACTATGACAGTAAACAGCCAGTGGATTCAAGAAAAAGCACTGGTTGCCAGTGAATCTCAGATGTATGGTACCCATGTTGCAGGCTTTGAGTTCAGAAGAGCCTGGGATAGACCCTGTGGGAAGCATTTTTGTTCAACATTGTTCACACTGCAATCTACAAAGAAGGCCTGTCTGTCTGAGCTGTGGGGTCTGGTGAGTACAAGAAAAAAATTAGTCACTCCTCAAGAGGACCCAATAGCTTGTATCAACACTAACGTGAACCATCAAAATCACATCAAGTCTATTTCACATCCACTAAGATGGCTACCATAAAACAAAATAAGTGTTGGTGAAAAGGTGGAAAAACTGGAGAATGGTGCATAGTATGATGGTTCTACAGAAAACTAAAAATGGAATTACTATGTGATCCAGCAAGTACACTTCTGGGTAAGTATTTGACAGCAGAGACTTAAAGAGTTGTATTTGTAAACCGATGTTATCAGCAACATTATTTGTAATAGCAAAATGTGGAAGCAATCCACGTGTGCATCAATGAATGAATGAATAAACAAAATGTGGTATATACATAAAATGGAATATTACTCAGTCTTAAAAAGAAAGCCAATTGTGACATATGCTACAACATGGATGTACTTTGAGGACATTTTTATATTTGAGGACATATTGTAGTTCTATTATGCAGAAGAGGGTAGTGATGAAAAGGCAAATAGTCCATGATTCAGCTTAGATAAGACACTTAGAGTAAAAAAAGAAACACGGAGACAGAAAGTGAAATGGTGGTTTCCAAGGGTAGGGGGAGGGAAGAAAGAAGAGTTAGAGTGTAATGGGTATAGAATTTCAGTTTTGCAAGATGAAATGAGTTCTTGAATAGATGGCTGTAAGGTCTGCACAACAATGTGAGTGCACTGCAAGCTACCAAAACAGACACTTAAACAATGAACAAGATAGCAAATATCATGTTCTATATATTTTACCACAATTTTAAATAATATAAAAGCCTAAAAGTCACATCACAGACTTCTATCAAGGCACATTTAATGGCAGAGAAAGACATGTTCTCAAAAATAAACAATCAAAAATCTTAAGAAAGGATCTGGCATGGGCAATTTGAGAATGTAAAGAATTGGGTCTGTTAAGACAAAATTATTTCAGAAATAAAGCTTAAATGAATAATAAAATTGAGATGTCTAGAAGCCAAATATGTGATCTGAAAAAAGCGAAGTTATTTCAAAACACAGCCTGCCTTACTGTATTGATGGGCTCAGAAGGTAGCCTGCTAGGTCTACAATTAAGCTCTGCCTTCATCAGTAGCTAGTATCAGCACATAACATTTGTTGATAATATATTCAAATAATATTTATTATTAACACTTTTATTAAGCAAAATGCAAAAAAAATGAATATTGTGAGTGAAAAGACAAGCAATGTGAATGGATTTAGGAAATCTAGATCCAAACCTGAGTTCCACAAAGAGAAAAAGAGAGGAGAAACAATAATATAAATAAATAAATAAATAAAAGACAATTTCTTAGCTGAAGAACGATTCAAGATTTTAAGACTGAAACATGTCCTGGTGAAATTTCTAAACTCAAGTTTAAGAGAAAATGTCACAGCCTTCCAGAAATGGGAAGTAATTACTTACGAAGAAAGAAAATCATATTGGTATTAGGGTCCTCTCAACTGAAACATTAAATATACAAAGTAGTGAAACAAACAAAAACAACAAAGACAAATAAAAAGAATAAACAAAATAAAATGAAGAACAAAGAAACAAAACAGGTGATCTTAGAACCAATACTCAAGCCATCATATCATTTATCTGCTAACTACAAAGATTTAAGCCTTGTATTGTGGCCTTGTCTTTTTGAGGTGCTTTGCCATTTTCTTCTGCTACAGAATCCTGTGTACAAAAAAATCACACTCATTTCACTATTTGTTGCACTTTCAGTATTTGAAGAATCATTATATTTTCCCTCAAACACTCCTCTAAGTGTAATTGTCATAATAGTCTAGAAAATCCAAAAGCATAGAGATAATAAAGCTATCAGTGACTGTCAATGGTTCAGGGGTATGGGAAGATAACTGAACAGGTGAGGACCAGGGGATTTCTTTAGAGCAGTGACACTTTTCTGTATAATACTGTAATGATAAGCTCAAGATACTAAGCATTCGTCAAAACAATCCAACTTAACTGCATGTTATGCCGTCAAAAGTATGCCATTTAAAAAGATCATTTAGGAGTTTGAAGCATGACAGAAGAAATGCAGAATATAACCAATCCATGCAAATGCGTTACAAATGTATGCAACAACCTCATAGAGGGATGAGTGGAAATAAGGTACTGACTTAGGAAAACGTGGAAATGAGTTGGAGTCTGTAAAACTAAAGGGAAAGGGAACTGCACATAAGCACTGTAAAGCTGGTTACTAAAGCTGTTTCCCACAGGGTTATAGGTCTGCAATTCTGAAAGCACTACCACGCCTACAAAAATCAAATGATTAATTAAATGGTTAGGGGATGGAACAATTTTAACAGAATGCTATGTAGATACCAGGTTTCTTGCTCTTGGAGAAAGCTTATTACAGATAAACTAATGGAGAAGACTGGAATGATACATGTGGTAATAGACTGTAGCTGGAAATCATATAAACTTGTATTTAGATTAATTTACATACAGATGATTACATATATAAATATTTATAGATATATGTATATCCATGGATTTGTACAGACTCATGTCTCTTAGCTCTGTCAGCTGAGAGGCCCTGTAAGCCACACAGTGCTCAGTTGTCATTTCTAATATTATTCTCCAATAAAAGAACCAGTGACTTACATGTAGAATAACATCTGAATCTAGCAGATTAATATATACCTAATTCTTTAAATCATTTAAAATATTAAAAATTTGGAAAAAACTGAGTAGTAGAAAAGTTATATTCTTTAAACTGCAAACATTTTGAAGTGTTTAGTTATACATATATGTTAATCCTATTTTGAATTTTTAAAAATAAAATTAAATCAATGCAGACTATTTTAAATTTGCACAAAATCTCATCTACAGAAATTTATTGCAAACAGCTACTATTCTTGGAGAGATATCTGTATCAGTGGCTTCTGTGTTTACAACAACTTTTCTGCCATGAGAGAATAATTATGAAGGTTAGATCAATATACTCATTGGGTAAATGTGTGATTTTAGACATACATTTTATAAAATCATTTTAAACAGACAGAAAGTCCTCTCATTCTTTACTAGAATAGTGTTCTCTAAATCTAAAATATTTATTTATTGACACTTTAAAGATTTGGGGCAACCAATATGAGACTCAAAGGTAAAGGAGGCATTTTAATGCAAATGATAGAGATCAAAGGAGCTGAAGAGGTAGAAACCATATTTTGTAATCATTTTCATTTTTACCTACCAGTCTTTCTCTATTTTTCAGGGTTTCCAATTACAGAATCATAAACTAATTTATATTATATATGATAAAATGTTTAGCTCTCTTTCATTCACAGAAACACATAAATATGATATAAATCTCTGTGTGTGTGCATGTGTTTGTATGTGTGTGTGTGTGTATGTGTGTGTGTGTCTTTGTCATATAACTGCTGGCAAAGATCCTTCCAGGGTCTTCCTATGGAAATAGTAACCACATTCTCACCCTGGCCATTATTTGCACCCTGTCTGCCTACAAAGTGGTCACAGTTTCCATGCATGACTCTCACTGAGCCTTTCCATTCTCCAAACAGGTGTTCATTTTTTTTCCTCCATGTTCAAACACTCATTTTCTGCCATGTTCATGTTCAGATGTTTATAAAGCAACATCTGACAGCTGCCTCTAGGTCTTCAATACAGTTAATGGAGTTTAAAAATTTCCACAACATCCTAAAGCATGTCCAATACACCATCTAACTGACCTGACTGTTGACCAAAATTTGACTTATCACTTGATCTTATGAAACGGATGCCCATAATGTGACACAAAGAGGCTCTCATGTTAAAAGGGCTGAGGCCCTCTGCCCAACTCCATTTCCTATCATGCTTCCGCTCACTCCTGCTCCAGTCATACACACTCTCTTTCGAAGAGTCTTACAATGATCCAAGATCCCTCCCATCTCAGGACATTTACATAAAATACTCTTTGTCTTTCCTCATTTCAACCCTCTTAATTCCCACACATTTCAGCAGAATCACTTCCTCATGGGAGCCTTTACTGATCCCCTCAACAAGGACATGACTCCCTGCCATACACTCTGAGAGCACGATATACTTCTCTTCATATAGGTAAAAATTAATCTTAATTAGTTTAAATTGCATGACTAAATTGCACAAATGTAAAATGAACATTTTAAAATTCACTAATGGGCATTTTTCCTAAACAGTGAATTGTTGCATTCATATAGGTGATTTTTCTGGGGCATACTATCATTGTTCTAAATCTTAGGTAATGCAAAAATGAGTAAGCATTGTCTGTAATAGACAATAGCTTATGTTGCTCAGTGTTCTCACAAAGTTATATTCAGAATGACTCATGCCAGGTCTTTCCTGTACTCTCTGTATAGAAAAGGCTCACTAACCTAATTACAGTCCCAATCTATGACACTCAAGATGATTTGCCACTTAGTGCCTGATAGCTGATTTTCACTGTCTTTCACACTACATTTGGTTCCTGAATGAGAAAAAAATTTCATATGGTGGAACATAGAAGAACAATGGGAAAAAATAAAAATGAAAAGTCCTTCGGAAGCATCTGACAGGAAGAGTAATAAGTAAAGGCAGCAAGGTCAAAAGCAAGGTGTCAGTTATGAATGACTGTATCTGTCCGTGGCATACTGTCGTTCATGAAGGTTGATAACCATTCAATGCAAACAGAAGGACAGTATTTTATGGCAAAATTATCGGACATAACTCAGCTCACTGATCTTCCTTGAAGGGTGGGGAATAATGAGAGAGAAAATAAAACAAATGTATACATGTGAAACAACACCTTGTGTATAAAGGAACAACACATTTCAAACCAAGATTCTTATACCAATTTCTCTTTCCAGAGGAACACCTGCATACATTGGGTATACACAAATAAAAACCTTTCAAGGACTATTAAAAGTAAAATGTTCAATGTGAAATTTACTGAAAACCAATACTATCTAACAGTACATAGTACATAAAAATATAGAAATATGTTACTACTCAGAAAAGTATATACTGTATATTGTATACATATAAGAGAATGGGAGAATTTTCTGGCTTGAATAAATCACTGGATTCTCCAAAATAGAAATACTATTTTGCATTTCCTTAACAATAGACAAGTCAAAATATCCAAACTTTTACTCTCAAAATATGCAAGTGAATTAGAAAGACATACTGAAAAAAGGAGTACAAACCTAAAAAATGAAACTTACACAAAAACAACAAAGTAATAAAGAATTTAGAATGTTAGAATCCTTATATGATAAATTTATTTTTTTCTTACTCATTCAACCCATATATGAGCATCAAGTCTATGCTGGGAACCCTTCTATTTGCTGGTAAAATGTTATAATGATAGACATACAACTGAAATTTAAGCTTGTTTTACATAAACTTGAATGAGGCATATTTAACTTGCATGATACATTTTAATACTCCTTGGCGTAGGTGAGGGCACATAATGAAAACTGCACAGATAAAATCCACATTAAGATCATTTTTTTCATTCAAATCCAATTAAGTGTCTTTTATGTGTTAATAGAGCTGGGTGTGTTACGTAGGAAATAAGACTACATGATTTAAGGAGCTCACAGATAAAAGGTAATGAAAACATATAATGATTATACTTGCGTGTGAGCAAATTTTATCATACTATAGCAAAAAGGGAGCGTACTTTAGTGGGCTCTCAGTGAAATGAGGGACCTGCATGAAATTAGAAAGGTGTGATAAAGAGTGTAGCACTTGGAATGGGCTTTGGAAAGTAAACTGGATACCAGCAAGAGCATAAAGAAAATGAGGAAATTCCAAGCAAAGAAACCACATGATTGAAGACACTGAAGTATGGAAATGTTTGAATATTTTTGGAACCTTGAATAGTCTAAGTTGGTGAGAACATTCAATAGTGAGTTAAAGACCCTAAAAAATCAAGACTAGGTACACAGGCCATATTCTGAAAGTGTCTTTAATTCTATAATAAGGATTTGTAGGATGGGTCATGGCAGGAATCTTAAAGATGGCAGGAAATTTGGGGAGGTGAAGCTGAGGGACCTGAGAGTAGGCTTGGAATAAGTGAGAGAATTGAAGGGTCACACTGAAGATCTAGTTGACATTAGACATCATGAGCTCATTAATGGAATTCATATAAGCTCAACATTAAGAACTAGAAATCAGATGAAGATAACTGATCATATGGGAGGTAAAACACCTAGGGTAGGGCTGAGAAAACTGGGGGCTACAACAGGTATCAAAAAAATCCACAGGCTTAGCAGCAACTGGACACAGGGTCTGGGTACCAAGTGACTCTATTTGTTTTGTTTTGTTTGAGACAGAGTCTTGCTCTGTTGCCCAGGCAGGAGTACAATGGCATGATCTCAGCTCACTGCAATGTCCACCTCCCGGGTTCAAGTGATTCTCCCACCTCAGCCTCCTGAGTAGCTGGGATTACAGGCATGCATCACCACGCCTGGCTAATTTTTGTATTTTTAGTAGAGATGAGGTTTCACCATGGTGGCCAGACTGGTATTAAATTTCTGATCTCAGGCAATTGCCTCCCAAAGTGCTGGGATTACACGCGTGAGCCACCATGCCCGGACTCAGTGACTCTATTTGACTCCCAGTCATGTCATTCACTAGTTATGTGATTCTGGGCCAGTCACTCAATTTATTCTGGATTTGCTTTCCTCAGTTATAAAATGAAGATAATAGTAATACATATTTACAGCCCCCTAATTCAAGCCTTTGTGGTCAAGCGTGGTTTTAAATTCATAATTGCTGAAACTTTAGAAAGTGTTTCTAGTATATGTAATACCTTAGATTAGGTGTAATAATAGCCTAGTAAGTTTGTAATAGCAGTTCTATCCAAAGAAAAATGAACGACTATTTATATTCAGTGGAATAAATTCAGAGTACACATAGGCTCACGCAGTTTTTATCATATTTGATGGCAAGTGAGTTACAATTTTTAAAAAATTCAGAGCTTTTTAGACATTGAATTTATGGATATTTTTGTAGAATAGATTTTATGCAAACCTAACATAACCTATGGCTAATTTCATCTTATTTCTGAAAATTCAACAAAGGATTAATTTATACATAAACTTGAAACATTTCAGCATGCTTTCAGTTTAAATAATGTAACTTCTCTATTACTTGATATGTTTTTCAAATTTTTGATATTTCAGATGATTGTAAAAGTTTATGGACAGGGGAATGTGTGGACTTTAGCACCTAAAGCATAAAGTCGTGATGATTAAAAGAGATAATACATGTAAAGGATTTTAGAGAGCATCTGGACATGGAAGTACTCAGTAGCTCCTGTGGTGGTGATGATGGTGGTGGTGTTTATGAAGGAAGAGGCAGAGATTAGAAGAATAAGGTAGATTTGGCTTTACCATGAGATAGAAAAGTCATTTGAGATATAAAATGGCAGAAGATCATATTCAGTTACTACAGTTTCAGAGTTAATGATTTCAGAATCAGATCAGAACAATTTCAGGTGAAGAAGACTTTTCTGAAGCACTTTCCTAGGTTCAGCTCTAAGAGCAGAAAAAAAAAAGAGGAAATCAGATAAACCTATGCATGAGTTTGATAAAGAAGGAAAGCCTTTGATGAAATTAATCAAAGATGGAGCTTGCCGCGAAAGCTCGGCAAAACTCTTGGAGATTATTCCCTCACCTCCTAATTGCAAACACCTCATCTCCCAAAGCCTCCCTGCCCATCCCAAGGAGAAACTAAGGCAGTAGGGGAAAGTGACACTGGGTCAAACTGTTCTATACTCTGTCCACAAGGTGGGGACGTTGACCTGGAACAGTTGATGCTGGTCAGAGATTCTGGACAGATGAAAGAGGCCAAGTACAGCTCTTGATGCTTCTGGTTCAGGAAATTAGTGTATGCAATTTGAGATTTAGGGCTGCATTCTTATGTGTATATAGTGATATGCGGCATACATAAGCTTCTCACTGGGATTTCCTTCAAGGCAAACTCCATGTCTTAATTACCTGTGTTCCTCTATCAAAGATGCCCAGTATAATACATCCTATGCAGAAGATGCTCAGGAAACTGCAAAACGATTGGGACTCTTTTAGCCTTCATGTATGCATGTTCTATATATAAATTATAATAATAATAACAACCCAAAATAGATGTAACGATACTTGGATCTTACACACAGTCTACATAATGCTAATAATAACCCAGAGCAGACCTACTGTTTATCCATTTTACAAATAAGGAAACTGAGGCTCAGACTATGTAGGGAATAAGGCCAAAAACACATACCAAGAAATTTTAAGAGATTTAACCCTGATTTGTCTGAATCTGATGTCCGTACTATCACCCCCTACTGGGAACTAGACAGCTAAATTAACAAAAGGCCATCAGCAAGACATGGGTTAAGCCCCTGCTAGGCAACTGTCATATTTCTCTTTAAAATGGCAATAACAACACTCACTCTATAATCTATTATCGGGACATTTTAACTGCTGAAACACCAGGGTAAGAATTAAAAATAAAATTTTGATTTGGTTTAGCCTCTCAATTTATTATGTATATAAAAATGTGATAGCCATGCTCATTAAGGTTTAATATTATGAAAGAGCTGTCTATGTCCCTTAAAGCCTTGGGCAATAGCACTGAGACCCAAATGCCCATGAATAGTGGATTAATTACTCAGTAATAAATGGTAAGACATTTACCAAGGACAAAGATACAATACAGAAAGAATAATTATTGCTTTATTAATTCACATCCTTGTTCCAAGGATTAAAAATGGAGATACTAGAATATAACAGTATAAAACTAAGCAATAAAACTGGTTAAGATAGAATTCATGGAAAAATAAAGCAAATCCTAGTGCAGTGACCTAGGTGTCAGCATAGACATTCTTCATAGTGACAGTCATTATGGAAAAGAAACTGCACATATAGACGTGCACACACAACACACATTTATATAATTGAAAAGAGAAAGCTATTAGGGAAGTGTTAGACCATATTAAAAGGAAATACACACACACACACACATATATATATTCATTCCTACCCACAGACTTGAGATGCCAGAATTTATTCTCATTTAACAAAGCCTGATTTTTATTTTATTTTTTTCGAGATGGAGTCTTGCTCTGTTGCCCAGGCTGGAGTGCAGTGGCATGATCTTGGCTCACTGCAACCTCTACCTCCCAGTTCAAATGATTATCTTGCCTTAGCCTCCCTAGAAGCTGGGATGACAGGTGTGTGTCACCACACCTGGCTAATTTTTTTGTATTTTTAGTAGAGACAGGGTTTCACCATGTTAGCTAGGCTGGTCTTAAACTCCAGACCTCAAATGATCCACCCACCTCAGCCTTCCAAAGTACCGGGATTACAGATGTGAGCCACCATGCCCAGCCAAAGCTTGAAAAATTTAAAACTGCATGTGGCTAGTAGGAAAAAAAGAATGTCATAACTGATTAGTGATGTATTTCATGAGTGCTGAATGGGAAACAATAATGCTTCTGCAGGTGTTTTCCATCCCTTAAACTTCATGGTAAGTGACAAATGAACTGAACTCTTTCACTATTCTCAAACGCCACTTGTATTTACTTTATTTTGAACTCAATGGAGTATAACAGAAATAATCCAGCTCTCCATTTATGTGACATGTTTTAACCACTAAGTGCCCCATTTTCCTCATCTGAAACACAAAAACTGTCACATTTACTTTGGAGGCTATTGTGAGGATTGGAAATCAAGGATTTAAAGCTTCTAACATGATGCTTGGCATATGGAAGGTATTAACATTTTGCTGATATATATTCATATGTCAACACTCATTAATAAGGTTGTTAAAAATATTTTTCTAAAATATAAATAAGAATGGTTTAAACAATAGCATTCTTCATCTTATTTTCTTTCCAGTGAAATGTATAGGAAGAGAGATGAAGAAAAAGAAAACTAAGGAAATATATATAAGTATGTCTTCATTTGTCATAGATTAGATTAGTGCTCTGGGATTTGAGCAGGAGGTAAGACTAATGAATGAGTTGGTAGCCTATGGGTTGAAGGAGACTCTAAGAACAAATAATCAACCTTATTTTAATTTTTAACAATTCAATCATCCTCCTCCACAACAGAACCACAGACGTTTTCATGTTAAAACTATTTGTTCTATCAAGAAATGGAGTCAAACACGGGCTGGAGGTCTTTTCCCTCTTACTTCCCTCTCCAGTTTAAAACATCTCAAAAGAATGCACTGAGCTCCCTTAACGCAAGAGAACAGGTACATCGTCCCTCCCTTCGCTCTGCCCTTGCAGTTCTCTGCAGCCCATCAAGAAGAGTTGCATCCTTCCTCTAATATGCACTTGTCAGCCTTCGGTTTAAAATATAGACAGACAGATAGATGATAGATGTGTGGGTATGGATCCATGCATACATATAGACACGCCTATAGGCATGCACACACACGGACACCCTTCTACCAGAACATATTCAATACTACTATTCCTTAAGAGTCACTGGAGACCATTTTTCCACCTGGCTGGCTCACTAATGATGAATAAAGGGAAGAAGGGGAAATCACAAATACATTAAGACCAAACTGAGGTAAAATGTCAAAAGCAATAGCCAAAACTCTATTATTAAGGCTAATAAGGAGAAGATGGATTTTTAAAGGCTAATAAAAAGGGCTTGGGTTTACTTCATATTGTCATTTAAAAGCTGTTAAAGGGCAGATCTCTACTCTCTTGGAAATCTGCTCCGGCAGATAAAAAGAGAAGAAATGGCCCCCAAGCGCTTTTTAATGATGTGGTTAAATATAAAACGATCTTATTTTAAAAGGCAAATCCAAAAATAATTCATGTCAACCATGAATATGATTTTTGGAAAGTGTTCTCCCTGTTGTAATCCTATCCTTTTCTCCTTTGTTGCTTTTCTTTGTTTTCATTTCACTCTTTGGTTCTTTTGACATTCAGTTTTAAAGAGCCACCCTTTTGTCAGCTAGAGACCCAGAATTTTTTAGTGCCAGATCTTAATCCAGTTGCTGGTATCTGCTGCCAAGCAAACTCAGGTCAGAATTTCACTGCTTTTGGAAAAAAGCAATATCAAGACAGAGAGAACAAAAGCAAATGTGATTCTTAAAGCAAATAGGAGCTCTTACCACCAAACACAATTGGAAGAGTTTCTGAAAAACCAAATCAGGTAATGCTGAATTGTCTCAGAAAGCAGTGAACACATTTCCGTAATATTTTAATTGTAACACTAAAAATTACTTTGGCTCTGATTTTTGAAATATCTGTGGAAAAAAAGCAGATTTCATATTAGTGTATGTCTTCATGTGGAAAAATGAATAATGTTTATTTTAAAATATTGTTTTAAAACTGAAATTAGCTAAGGTTACATTAAAATTACATTAAAAAATAATTGGGAGCCATCATGGTGACTCACCCCTGTGATCTCAGAACTTTGGGAGGCTGAGGCGGGCAGATCACTTGAGGTCAGGAGTTTGAGACCAGCATGACCAACATGATGAAACCCTGCCTCAACTGAAAATATAAAAATTAGCTGGGCATGGTGGAATGCACCTGTAATCCCAGGTACTCGGGAGGCTGAGGCAGGAGAATCACATGAACCCAGGAGTTGGAGGTTGCAGTGGGCTGAAATTGCACCACTGCACTTCAGCCTGGCTGGGCAACAGAGCAAGACAAAGAAAAAAAGAAAAGAAAGAAAGAAAGGTATAATTCTAGAAACATGGGCTAGATTTCCAAACTCTTGGTTCAATTCATTTTATTAAACTTATATTCTAAACGAATTTCGGTTTTGGTTTTTTTTTTTTTTTCTTTTCCTGTTTTATTTTCAAGTGTAGATGATATGTCCCTCTCTTCTTTAACTGGTTGTACTGATATTTGTACATGTCATCTCTGTAAGATTAACATCCAACATAAATGATCCACATGAAATAATCATCTCCATTAAGTCCTGTGACATTTCAGTCAGCCTCTTCCTATGTCAAACTGCGTTCATTGTTGGGATGGCCTCCTGTGTGCAAATTGAAATCAGCCTTCCTGCTGCATCCTGGCCCTTCATTAATAGCAGAAGCAAGTGCTTCAGGGTGGTATGAATCTGCCAATTTTATATGTCTCTTTTCAATTTTGGGGAAGGAACACATGACCTCCCTCCTAGGGCCTCACTCCCCTGATACCTCCTCTCCTATTCCTGGCAGCTGAATGATGAATTCTCATCATCTGATACACATGATGACCTCTCCATGCACCTATATTCTTCCACAGACACTCAAAGCACCACCTGTGCTACATATCTTGCAGACAGAGTGATTCATGGCTTCATGTATTTTGTTCGAAATTTGCCATTACCATTTGCTTAGAGCACTTCATTGTAGGCTTATGTTATTTTGGGAGATGGGAGGGCAGTTTTGTAACTGATTAATCTACTTATCATTTAAACTGTCCATTATTTAATATTTAATAATAAGCTTCTTAGTGGGAAGGAATATACTACCTTAAAAGAGTAGAAATAATCATTATTTGTTCCTAGATTGGTAATAACTTCAGGTCCACACACAGACAAATTTAGAGTCAAATTGAGCAAACAGGATTGCATTTTACCATGGAGTGGTAGGTGTGTACAATATCCTAGATCTGTCTGTGGAACAATATAAATTGCGACCTGACAAAATCTTCTACACAGGATTTAGGTGAACCTCAAACAGCCACTGCTAGGCTTCCCAAAACTTCCTCAATTGGAATTAGCACACTTTTTGGTTGATAAGAGTCTTTAAATTCTAAAGGCACCCTCCAGCCTGACAGCATAGGACAGGAAGCCATGAGTCTATGGTGAACACTGCAAGGGCTTAAGAACCTCACTTCTCAGGAGAACAGTAGATATGAACAGTACAAGTGATAGCCAGAGGCTGCTTACTGATGGGATCACCCTAAAGGGGGATAGAAACAGAGTGCAGGCCCAAACTGCCTCTCTTGGAGGCACACTTGAAAAACAAGAGCCAAAAATGAAAATGCTACCATTATTCTGCACTTTTTGTCATTGAAATTTCCAGCCTAATTAGTGAGGCTTCATAAACTTCCCCCATTGAAGGGAAAATGAAAACTCAGACAAAATAAACTTCAGGAAAAAATTCTAGACAGAAGGTGAAATCTGGCTTAGAAGATGATATAATAATTATTTTAGGTGGTTCCAGTACACCATAGATGCGGGGTATTCTACATCTAATCATGAAGTATAAAAATGCAATTCTCATTTGTTCAATTTCACTCTAAATCTGTATCTCTGGGGCCAGAAAGTGATTACTACTCTATGCACAAATAACACAGAGTAATAATCTTTGCTATCCTTAAATCCTAACATTTTGTCTAACAAGACTTCAGGTTTTATATCATGACTGATGCAAATGTTGTAAGTCTTCTGATTTTAATCTATGTTTTGCTGTGTTTACTTTCTATCGGTGACATTTTTTAAATCTAAAAGATATTTTCTCGGCAATATCTTTGTAATTGTTTTGTTTGAAATTTATTTCTCATACAGTGATTACTCTGTTCTGACCAAAAGGTATTTTATTGATCATAAAATTGTAGAGATATTGCCTAGTAGCATTCCATCTCAGGGCTTCACAGAAAATTTTACTAAATATTAGTAATGCCGACATAAGGTTAGAAAAGAATGCAATTTAAATGGAACCTAGCAGGAGCAGTAAGACGTTCTAAAGGTTAAATCAATATGGTTTGCTTTTGAAAATTTCTTCCTGGAAGAAATGCTATTTTTCTGCACCAGTATGTTTATCAGTCTTCCAGAGGATCTTGCTCATTATTGGGATCATTCACTATTCTTTGTTGTGTTTTAATTATTTTTTGTTGCATCATCAAAGGCTATTTGCTACAGATGGGTCCAGTCATATGCTCCTTCCATCCTTCTTGGCACAAACACACTCAGTTTGGCTCTGATCTTCAAAATCCTTGTATCTAAGCCAAACTCTCAACATGTCTTTCAAGTAGACAGTTTAACCCTTTACTGGACAGGGGAAAAAAGGCAATAGCCATCTGTCATTGAAAACTGAAGAGAAAGATGATTAATTGTAAAAATTTCCTTTATGAGCTGCTGACAATCCCATACTATGATAGTGGAAGAAGCACAAGTGATGTTTTTAACCTTATTACCATGACTAGAAGATACAGGCTACAATGGCTAGTGCAGCCATTAATCATTGATACATTTAGCAAAATTTGCAATAATGAAATGTGTTTCTCATACTCTTTAGTGTGTAAAGTTTTAGACATTCTCTAACCTGGGTGTAATTATGTAGGGACACAGTAATTACAGGAGTTGGTATCTGTAATGCCTCATACTTATTTCATTGAACCCTATAACAATAAAAACACTCCCTTTTAATATTACCCATCTTTTCCCATAATTACTTGTTATTCCATGCTTAAGTTAGTGACTTTCTCCATTCCATCTCCAAAGCTGGCATTAGAATGTTAGTGCTTGACTCGCGTCTGGCTACCAGCTCCCCGCTGCCCTGCGCTTGGCGGGCTGGCATCCAGCCTAGGGAAAAGCGGAGCAGGTCTGCGAGGCTAAGTGTCCCAGTGGCGCACCTAGAGGCGAGAATCCGGAGGAGGAGGAGACTGCAAGGATAGGCCCAGGAAAACGAAGAGATGGAGCAGCCCATGCAGAATGCAGAGGAAGACCGCCCTTTGGGAGGAGGTGAAGGCCACCAGCCTGCAGGGAATCGACGGGCACAGGCTCGCCGACTTGCCCCTAATTTTCGATGGGCCATACCCAATAGGCAGGTCAATGATGGGATGGGTGGAGATGGAGATGATATGGAAATATTCATGGAGGAGATGAGAGAAATCAGGAGAAAACTTAGGGAGCTGCAGTTGAGGAATTGTCTGCGTATGGGGAGCTCTCTAATCACCATGACCATCATGATGAATTTTGCCTTATGCCTTGATTCCTGCCATTTATCATGAGATTAATACTGTGATTCTCGCTGTTTTCCTTTTCCTTGCATTTTCCTAATATGCCTTTACTGATCCGTTTGCTGTGAACCCTATGTTATTTCCATGTGTCAAGTGGGTCTTGTGTTGCCAGCTTCTAATTGGAGATTGCCTTTGCACTCAGTCTAAGTTTCTGTCAGCAGTAAAGTTTCACCCATGTGCATGGAAAAATTTAAAGTTAATAAAGCAATTTAAAAAGCAAAAAAGAAAATAAAACAATGAAACCAGAATGTCAGTGCTTAGAATCTGAGTGCATCAGAGAGCCAGGGTTCAAATCCTGGTATCATTGACAGAGTTTCTGAAACAGGGAGTTTAACAAATTCTAGGTTTGACGTCTGCACAAACATGCACACACACACAAACCGATGCATCAAAAGCATCTATAGAGACAGGAAGACATCGGGTATTGTTGTTTTGGCTGATTCGAAGGGAGCACTAACCCTTTAAGGTGGTTGATTACAGAGCAAGCTCTCTCCCATTAGCCCAGACTCGGTGCCCCACATATCCTTGGGAATATTCATCTTTATCATTCAAATCCCATAGTCCACCAATGGATAGAGTCATTTTGCAAGGGTCAGAGAGGGTAATCGAGTAAGTTTATGCAAACAAAATCAAAATGAATGGCAACTCAAAAGAGACAAGTAGCCCCATTTTCTTAGAAAATGAAATGCACCCTTCTGGTGCAGATGGTTTCATAGCCTCGCCCACCTTGGAGTTGCTCATTTGAAGGATGCTGTGGGCCTCTGATGACATTGCCACATCTCTGCATCGCATTTATTGTGTATCTCTCCACCCCTGGAAGTTTCTGTAAGTCAAATGTATTTTTAAAATTTTACAATATTGGTATGCAGCATGGGAGACAAAGCTCTGATCCAGGCAGAGTGTATGTGCACAGAAGACTCTAAAAGACACAATAATAGGGATTTAAAAATAACATGCTCCTTATCTAGTTGCAACTCGATTAAATTGCTTCTAATCTAGAACGTGAATCACTGATGAGCGTTAGTTAAATATAGACATAACTTTAAGAAGAAACTTATTCCTCTGTTTTTCATATTAGATGTGGGGAATAGTGATTCCATGGAAACAAATATATGATTGCTTTTGCTTATGAAGACAACTTTTATCTTTCTATTTAATAGAGGGCAGTGATAGTGACACTTATGTCTTCTTTTTATTTTTCCTAATGGTAGGATGGTATTTAGTTTATTGATCCATTCCATAAAAATTTATCATGCCTGGCTCTAAGCTTTGCCAATAAGAAAACCTGACTGCCATTCAGGAGTTCAGAGTCTACTGGAAAAGATAGCTGTAAATACAGTACTGTAACTACAACATTTAAGTATGAACATATTGCGGTGACCACTGTTTTGGGCTGGAGTATTTTAGGGAAGTGGTAATACTAAATGGGATTTGAAGAGTAAAAGCATTTTTCCATTTGAAACAAGGAAAATCGGCTAGGCACAGTGGCTTATGCCTGTAATCCTAGCACTTTGGGAGGCAGAGGCGGGAGGGTCTCTGGAGGTCAGGAGTTGGAGACCAGCCTGGCCAACTACTCTTTTTAGTAGAGATGGTACAACCCTGTCTCTACTAAAAATACAAAAAAAAAAATAGCTGGGAGTGTTGGCGCCCACCTGTATTCACAGCTACTCAGGGGGCTGAGACAGAAGAATCACTTAAACCCAGGAGGCAGAAGTTGCAGTGAGCTGAGATCACACTACTGCACTCCAGCCTGAGCGACAAGAGTGAGACTCTGTCTCAAAAAAAAAAAAAAAAAAAAAAGAAGGAAAATCATTTTAAGAGGACCATGTTTAAAACCAGAAAAGCGTAAAGGATCATGAGTTGTTAAGGAAAACGAAGGTATTAAAAGATAAGGGTATATATATATTATGTGGGATTTAGGTGGCAGAGGGTGGAGATGTGGAGAGGAAGGTGATTTGCTGGGGAAGGCTGCACATACCGAAATGGTTTGAGTTCATCCTCTGTGTCTGTGGTTATGGGGAACCACCAAATGACTTTGAATAATGAAATGATCGTGTATGTGCTCCACCATACTACTTTTTTTTGTGGCAGGTTAGATAGGATAGCTTACGAGGAGGCAAAGTGGACATAGAGCACCATCCAAGGCATTAAGAGAGATGTGAAGTTAGAATGAAAGGAGGCCAATCCCAAGGCTGACATGTGATAACCTGGTCTAAGATATTGGTTATAAGCATAGAACAAATTATGAAAGGCTTACAGGTTAAACGGATAGAACATCATGATTTATTGCCTTTAAGATTTGAAATATACTTTTTTTTCCCATTGGCAGATAAAGAGATAACTCTTCTCTGTGACTTTGAAAAGAAGCTTTTATATCATGTTTAATTATTAAAATATGACATCTTAATTTTGGAATTATCTTAGTAACCAGAAACGTATTTTTTAAAAAATCATATGATGATAACAGTGTATCGTCCATACTGAAATTATTCTCTATTATAGTAAACAATTTAAGCCGGTTGTGGTGGCTTGCATTTGTAATCACAGCACTTCGGGAAGCTGAGGCAAGTGAATCACAAGGTCAAGACACTGAGACCATCCTGGCCAACGTGGTGAAACCCCATCTCTACTAAAAGTAGAAAAATTAGCTGGGTGTGGTGGCTGCACCTGTAGTTCCAGCTACTTGGGAGGCTGAGGCAGGAGAATCGCTTAAACCCAGGAGGCAGAATTTGCAGTGAGCAGAGACGCCACCACTGCACTCTAGCCTGGCGACAGAGCAGGACTCCATTTCAAAAAAAAAAAAAAAAAAAAAAAGGCAAAACAACAACAAAAAGAAACAATTTAGAAATCATGGGTTGGGGGCATTGGCTCATGCCTGTAATCCCAGCACTTTGGGAGGTTGAGGCGGCAGATCACGAGGTCAGGAGATCGAGACCATCCTGGCTAACATGGTGAAACCCTGTCTCCACTAAAAATACAAAACATTAGCCAGGTGTGGTGGCACGCGCCTATAGTCCCAGCTACTTAGGAGGCTGAGGCCAGAGATTTGCTTGAACTCGGGAGATGGAGGTTGCAGTGAGCCAATACCATCACGCCACTGTACTCCAGCCTGGGCAACAAAGCAAGACTCTATTTCAAAAAAAGAAAAAAAAGGGAAAGGAAGAAAAGAAAGAGAAAGAAAGAAAGAGAAAGAAAGAAAGAGAAAGAAAGAAAGAAGGAAAGGAAGGAAGGAAGGGAAGGAGGGAGGGAGGGTAGAAATTCATGGAAGGCACTAAAAACAAACGTGCTACAATGTTACTATATGTCAGGCATAGCAGTAGGTGTTGGACTTCATTTAAAGATGAATAAAATTTTAATCTCAATCTCCAAAAAATCTATGCTGAAATCTCAAGAAAAATATAAAACAAATCTAAAAATAGATTAGCTTGCAAAACAATCTTTTTTTATTTTTAATTTAAAATATTCTAATTCATGGCATTTATGTTTAAAAAAAAGTGTAATTTTTGCGCGGGGAAATGGTGTGTATTTTACCTATTATCTAGTTAGCTAGTTTTCTGACTGTATCTCTTTCCTAGGCACAGATACACTATAATGATAGTTTACCGGCATATCTATATCAATAGATAGAGACAGAGAGAAAGAGAGAGACAGGGCATTGATCTACATTCATCCTAAGGCTTTATTTTCTTTATGAAAACATTCAAATGGGCTCATCAATATAAAAAAAACTTGTCAAGCCTTTCTTAATCTGTTTTCCTTAAGATAAATTAATCCAGAGGGCGCGCACGTGTGTGTGTGTGTGTGTGTGTGTGTGTGTGGTTTGCTTTTGTAACCCCAGTGCCAGGCACACGGTAGGCCCTCATTAACTCAGTTAAACATTTGTTCAACACAAGCAAATGATGTTTTCACCGTATCACACATTTATACAATGTGATACATAATGTAATGCATACAATGTTAAATGCATTCAACTCACTAAATTGAAATATTACATTGTATTGAATTAGTGAGTAAAGACAGCACTCCATAACTGAAGCTCATGGTGTACTTAAAAATGAATGATCGCAGTCTAGGAAAAACATTCTGGAATGCTGATGCAACATTCAACATCATATTCATTTAAAAATGTTAAATATGCTGACTTATGATATAGTTTGAGAGATCTCTGCTTATATAAATTAGTAAAGTTAATTAAAACTTTACTTAAGAGTAAATTTGTTCCACTGCCTAAAGCTGTGGAAGAAATTTATTTCACGGGGTTTGTCTTGCCATATTGACATGTTAATCAAATTCAACGAATATTAAGTACCAAATAGTCTCCTCTCCTGGTATATGTCATAACAAGACGAAAAACCCAAAATTTTATTTCAAAAACTCTTAAGTATTTACAACCAATTGGGGAAGATAAGTCACATACACATGAAACCATTACAAAATAAGGAAACTTAAAAATGTCTACCAAAATCGAAGTTCAATTTGGAATATTAAATTTATTGTAAATCCGGTTCATTAGGCAGTTTGATATGAATTAAAGAATAAAACAGTGGACATTTATAGCTACATGAAAGAATACAATGGCCTAGAGAGACCACGTGAAGAGAAAAATTAAGGAAGCAAAGACTGAGTCCTCAGATGATCCAGTATTTATAAATTGGAAGAGACACAGCTGGAAAAAGAGGTAACAGTAAGCTGCTGGGAAAGTAGGAGGAAAACCAAGGAAGTATGACATCCCATACGCTAGGAAGAGAAAGGGCTTCCAAGAAGGGCTGGCCATAGTTGTTGAATATGACTGAACAGCCAAGCAATTTGGTGACAGGTAGCAAAGTGTTCATCGCCTCTGGTGAGATGAAACTGATGGCCTTTCTAAGAGCACATTCTGTGGAGTTTTAGGGATTGATCAGTGAATACAAAGTGAAGAAGCAAGACTAAAAAAGTTCTCTTCTGTATTAAAAAGTAGTAAGAATAGGGCTTCCATTATTTTCAAAAAGCAAGTTTTTGAAGTTTTCCTGTGCAGACAGTTTAGTAAAGAAGTGAAAACTCAAGCAAGAAATGTGATAGTTTAAAACTTTTTAAAGATGTTTGTTGGCTCGTTTGCTGATGGAGTGAAAGGGTGAGATTTGAAATAGAAGAAAGAATATCAAGTAAACAAGGTCCCTGAGCAGAAGAGCAGCATTAAAATCCGGACTATAGCTGGACGGTAAATACAGAGATATTGTATGGGTATGGCTGTAAGAGTTGATTTTTGTTGACAAACTGTTGAGAGTGATACATAAGAATTACTAGTTTGGACTTTTTTTCCAGCTGGTAATGAGGATCTGCTGAATATATTAGAGCAGATGAGAAGGGTTATAATTCACATCAATGAAGATCAAGCTGCTAGTGGTTATCAGGATGTCCAAGAGCAATCAGCCTCCAAGATGGACCTTAATCTCTGCCTCTCAGTATTCATTTATTCCACCCTGTGGTGCTCTTCGGTAGCTCCTCCCCACACTGAATAGAGCTGGCTACTACAACTCATCATATATTGTGTAAATGCTCATTTGTAGCTTTTCTGATTCTCTCAGTTGGGTTACTTTCAGGTAATATGGGAAACAGATCACTTCCTTGTATCTCTCATTTAGTTTAATTGGCATAACCATTATCTTGCTTTGTCTTTTAAATCTAACCTACTTCAAAATCACAATTAAGGAGAATTCCAGATCTTAAAAACCTGACACAAACTACGACAAGATAGTAGGAACTTCAGTTTCTTCCGGAAGTTAGGCAAATTAGTTGACAAGCACCCTGCACTTTCTTACTAATTTATCAACAGTTTGTTTATAGCCAGAGAGAAAACTTTCCTCACTCAATTCCTACTTTTTTAAAAGCCCACTTCATTAAGTGAAAGTTTGAGGCCGGGCGCGGTGGCTAACGCCTATAATTCCAGCACTTTGGGAGGTCGAGGCGGGTGGATCACGAGGTCAAGAGATCGAGACCATCCTGGTCAACATGGTGAAACCCCGTCTCTACTAAAACTACAAAAAATTAGCTGGGCATGGTGGCGCGTGCCTGTAATCCCAGGTACTGAGGAGGCTGAGGCAGGAGAATTGCCTGAACCCAGGAGGCGGAGGTTGCGGTGAGCCGAGATTGCGCCATTGCACTCCAGCCTGGGTAACAAGAGCGAAACTCTGTCTCAAAAAAAAAAAAAAAAAAAAAAAAAGAAAGTTTGAGTTTTACCAAATTTATCGAGCCCTTTGTTTTGAGACAAAGTTTTGCTCTTGTTGTCCAAGCTGGAGCGCCGTGACCAGCGTTTATTTCTTTATTTTTATCTTTTCTTGTTTCATTAGGTATTTCTCCTAATGCTATCCTCCCACCCCATGACAGGCCCTGGTGTGATATTGCCCTCCCTATGTCTATGTATTCTCATTGTTCAACTCCACTTATGAGTGAGAACATGTGATGTTTGGTTTTCTGTTCTTGTTCGTTTGCTGAGAATGATGAAAGCCCTATTCTTAATACTTGGAATTCATGTGTGAACAACACAGAAAACTGATGACAACTGTTTACAAGACTTACTATCTAGAGATTATAAAGACCATGAGAACACCCTTTTCTATTGGCAGTATTACAAAGACAGGGTTTTTCACTTAATAAAATGTTAGTATTGTCTCTCTTTGATAAGAAAGCTACACTAGGGTCTTTCAAAAATAATGATCATGTAGAAGTCTATAGAAATCATCTATTTTCTAGATCCATTTCTTAAAAGAGCACATTTATGAATGTTTTGAAAATTCACCAATATTAAAATAATCTGGTAATTTGAATATTTCTTATTTTTTTAAATCTTGCTTTCCTGCTTTGTCTACATGTAGAAATAGGACATTGATTGTCTTTTGCCATGTTTAAATACGTGAATTACTTAGCCTTAAGATAGCACAATAACACATTTATGAAGATAAATCATGTTAACCAACAAAAAATTAGAGGGATGTCTTTAAAGTATTGACTTTGCCTAATCATTCACAAGGGGGAATCACAGTATCATTAACATTTGTAAGGAAAAGTTTTAAGGAAAACCTTCATTCAAATGAATACAAATCTTATATTAATCTTGATAAGATATGGTCAATATCCAAATAAATAAATCCTTTGTATGGATGTGTCTTATTAATATGGGTACTTAGGTGGTCTGGGTACCCATACTAATGCAGTCTAGGTAGGTGTCACTGGGGCTTTTATCCTCACCTGAGTCTTGCATACCTTTAAATTTAGCCATTTGATTCAACTGACGTGGTTAGCCTTTCTTCCATGCCCACAATTTCTGATTTGAAGACCTGGTTCTTCCCATTTCAATCCTACTTCCTTGGTTTTGAAGGTACAATGTCATTTTCTATAACAGTCCATAGCGCTCCATGGCCCATTCCTTAGAGCAGGTCATTATACTCCAAAAAAATCTTATGTCCTGTGGTATTAGTTTATACCTTTGGGGTAGTGGAACTGGAACATGGGGCTGGGAAGTGCTAGGAGGCTGAGTTTCTCAGAGAGGGACACTGGCCAATTAAAGGGGCAGCGACATCAGTGTAGACCTGGAACTCTTTGCTCAGATACATCCTGGTTAAAGACTGGCCTAGTCAGAGACACATTTAGAGTAAAACACACAGGCACGTTAAAGAAAAAAGGAGAAGACTGAATGAGCTCATGAGGATCTTGTACTGTAGGAGACAACAATAAAGTGAGGAAATTACAACAAACTAAAACAGAGAAAATTAACACAAGGGTAAATAAGAAGGAATTTTAACCGTGAAGAGTTAGGAGGCTTGGGCAACTAGGAAAGTTTAGCATTTTCAAATAAAAACATTTCCCTTAAGTTACAATCTGTAAACAAATAAAATGAATCTAATCATTAGTGTGAGTGATAAACCACTACTAAAGAAAAATAAAGTTTAAAAGATTGAAATAAATTTAGGCAAACAGAAAGTATCATGTATGTTCAAGGACACGGACTTCCCAGAAATGTCCTTTAGTTTCTCCACATACGTCATCACTCCCCCAAATTGAATTTTTCTCAAATTCTAATATCTGGAAGTAAATCTAAAAACATGTTTTACAGGCTGGGTGCAGTGGCTCACACCTGTAACACCAGCATTTTGGGAGGCAAAGGTGGGTGGATCACCTAAGGTCAGGAATTCAAGACGAGCCTGGTGAACATGGTGAAACCCCATCTCTACTAAAAATACAAAAAATTAGCCCGGCATGGTGGCGAGCGCCAGTAATCCTAGCTACTGGGGAGGCTGACATAGGAGAATTGCTTGAACCCAGGAAGCAGAGGCTGCAGTGAGTCGAGATCGTACACTCCAGCCTGGGCAACAAGAGAGAAACTGTCCCAAAAATAAATAAAAATAAAAAATAAATGAAAACCTGTTTTATTCAAGGCATGTGTCCAATTTGCTTTAGTTATCTCTAATTTAACACATTTAAAAATTATTGTATCTACTAATGATTATATTGTCTGTCCCATGTGCTGAAATATGGTTTTGGTGTTTAAACAATAATAAAAAAATGTTTTCTATACCTATTCTTTTAATTTCAAATATAGAGCTACCTTATGGTTCAAGTAGGATTTCACAGATTAGTAGGTGAAACAATCCATGGCTTATATTATTATTTCCACAGGAAATAAAAGTGTTTTGAGTTCAACTAGATGGTATGCAGATGATTTTATGGAAAATAAGATCATTTGAGGCTGCCTATAATCAATATGAAACCTGAAGTGTTTGGCCTGTAGTAAAGGGTTGCACTTTATATGACTTTCTTTTGTATTTATATAGAAAGTCATGCCATTTATAAATTTTGCAAGAAACTCCATGAAATTGCTAGCCTGTAGAGTTCTTGGGGAAATGGATGCCTTAGAAGATACCGACTATGGCCGGGCGCGGTGGCTCATGCCTATAATCCCAGCACTTTGGGAGGCCGAGGCAGGTGGATCACGAGGTCAAGAGATCGAGACCATCCTGGTCAACAAGGTGAAACCCCGTCTCTACTAAAAATACAAAAATTAGCTGGGCATGGTGGTGCGCACTTGTAGTCCCAGCTACTCGGGAGGCTGAGGCAGGAGAATTGCTTGAACCCAGAAGGCGGAGGTTGCGGTGAGCCAAGATTGTGCCATTGCACTCCAGTTTGGGTAACAACAGCAAAACTCCATCTCAAAAAAAAAAAAGATACTGACTACAGTACTGATTATCAACAGCTTTCATGAAGCCCTCGTTTCTCTTCCCCTACACTCCATAACTCAGCTATTATAACCTTTCCCAACTTTAACTAATACATTTCTGAGAATACCAAATTTTTACCTCCAACTTTAACATCTTTCTGGACACAGCTATAAAATTCATATTACATGCCATATAAGCACTAAAATGGTATGACAATCTAAAACCAATTCATCATTTTCTTCTCCAAAACTAGGTTGATCCTCTTCCTGAGATTCCTATTCTAATTGTAAGCTTTACCCCAATAATTCAAATAAAAAACTTGGGAGCTTTACACCTCTCTTTACTTGGTTTCCCAATTCTGAGTCACAAACCACTTACTTAACAATACATGTTTAAAAATGTATCACATAGGCTGTATCTTATTTGTGACAAAATGGCTTATCAGTTACTGCTCTGTGATAATTTTAGGTTGCACCTGAATGGATTTTACTTCTTCTACCCCTCTAGTGTGTCCTGTGTGCCACCACTACAAGAGCCTTCTGGAAAATATGTAGGAATTATTTATACATCATTTAATTATTGAACAGAGTGTATTATAAAAAAGTTCTGTAGGGTCCATAACTAAGATAACTTTACTGATAAAAAATAACTTTACTGATAAAATAGATCACTACTAAGTGATCTATTACATTTAAGAGGAAATTGAACTTAGAAGGAGTGAGAATCAATTATGAGAAAAGCAATGGGTAAAATCATTGTTAAAAAAGAAATCACTGGCTGTGTGGTGGGGCAGAAAAACAAGGAGAAACTAAAGAGTAATAATTTGGTAGATGGGTGGAAAAAGTTGAGAGGTAATAAGTTGCCCTAAAATCCTTTTTTTATTATTAAAAGAGAAGTAATCTAAGTTATTTCTATTAAAATAATTAAAATTGGTAGACAGTTTTCAAAGCATAAATTGAAAATTGTGAACAAAAGAAATCTCTCTCAAAATCAATCTAGTAGAAAGCAGAAAATTGGTGTAAGACGCACGGGAAAAGTATAGTAAACTGAGTACAAGTGTTGAGGGTTAGGGTGCTTTTTGTGAGAACATAAATCCACCAGTATCTCAGACCTAATTTCGAAATAATGTTACAAGATGATAGAAAGTTAAAAACACTCTACGAAATGGAATCATGTTCAAATCATTAATAGTGCCTCAATTTCAAAACTATTTAGTAGTTTTTTGTTATCAAGAACTATGAAGTCAGAGACTTAAAATCTCTGAGGCTCAGATTTTTATTTGTAAAATGCCTGGATAACTGCTTCATAATGTTTTTAAGAGAATTGGGTTACATCATGTATGTGGTGGTGCACCACCACATAGGAGGTATTTCACAATTGATGTTTACCGTTTTTTTTTTTTTTTTTTTAGATGGAGTCTTGCTCTGTCACCCAGGTTGGAGTGCAGTGATGCAATCCTGGCTCACTGCAACCTCCACCTCCCGAGTTCAAGCAATTCTCTTGGCTCAGCTTCCCGAGTAGCCGGAATTACAGGCACACACCACCATGCCCTGTTAATTTTTGTATTTTTAGTAGAGACGGGGTTTCACCATGTTGGCCAGGCTCGTCTCAAACACCTGAGCTCAGGGGATCCACCTGCCTTGGCTTCCTAAAGTGCTGGGATTACAGGTGTGAGTTACTACATCTGGCCAACTATTATTTTTTTCCTAAAATTTCAATCTATTTATATAGAGGTTCAATTTGTAAGAATAAAGTTATATTCTAAAATACATCATTTAGGAATAATTTTTCCTTTTTGTGTAAAATAAAATGTTTGATCCACATAGTAATAGCTTTCAATTTACTCAACACATGAAATGTCTACACTTAAAATAACTATGAGAGAAAACAGTGATAGGTAAATCATGGAATTAATCCCCTTGGGAGATGAGTAGGGTTTTCACTGAAAAAGATGGCAAGACACAAGCTCGGGAACAGCAATGAAATGATGATTTTTCTGTTTTACTGTTGGCAGAGTCTGCCTCCTGGTGGCTCATTTTCTACATTGGTTTGTCATTTTTCACCATGAGTTCATCATTTGCAGGAGGTTGCATGTTTATGTTATCAGTTTCTCACTATGGGGTTTCAGGTTCCACCCTAAAGATTCTAGAGTCCTACATTTATTTTAAGACTAATTTCTTAACTCAGCATGTCTTCATTATGCAATAATAGACATTTGGATTCCCAACTGATTTACTGTACAAATTTGGGTTTGCTAGTTACATCAGAGATGCTTCAGCACCATAGAAGAGACCCGTCAGATGACAAACTTCTTTACTCTTTTCCTTGCTGGTTGATGGGGTTTTTCTAGTACCCCTTTAATTCATGAAGTAGTTTAATTGATGCAGGTTAAAACCTCACTTGCTGTCATTTAAGAGAGTGAATGAGAGTGAATTATAAACTTTTGTTGTTGTTGTTGTTGTTGAAGATGGGTTTTCACTATGTTGGTCAGGCTGGTCTTGAACTCCCGACCTCAGGTGATCCACCCACCTTGGCCTCCAAAGTGCTTGGATTACAGGCGCAAGCCACCACGTCCAGTCTGGTGTTTGTTTTTTAAACGAAGTTTCGATCTTTCACTCAGGCTGCAGTGCAATGGCATGATCTCAGCTCACTGCAACCTCCGACTCTCAGGTTCATGTGATTCTCCCACCTCAGCCTCCCAAGTGGCTGGGATTACAAACACCCACCACCACCCCAGGTTAATTTTTGTAATTTTAGTAGAGATGGGGTTTCACCATGTTGGCAAGGCTGGTCTCAAACTCTTGACCTCAGGTGATCCACCCGCCCTGGCCTTCCAAAGTGCTAGGATTACAGGTGTGAGCCACTGTACCTGGCCATAAACTTCTTAATACCATTGCATGTTACACAATTTACTTAAGCAAAGATCAGTGTAAAGTAAAGACATGAAAAACCAAGAGTGTACAGTCAGTTGTCCCACAAAGCTTATACTTTAATTTTTTTAATCAGCTCACACATTTAATCAGAAAATTTGGGTAGCTGTAACATTTTTCTTCCATCCATTAACTTAATGTAGTTCTATAATTAATTAGTAAAATTGTCTCTTACCAAGCTCTAAATCACTGCCATGCTTAAAGAATTCTAGGAAAATGCTAGTTAGTGTCTCTTGGTTGTTTGCTGCTAAATGTTAAGTAAAGGCTGTGTGTGGAATTAGTAAGCCCTTGAGTACTATACCTTGACAGGTAGTCTGTGGTGATGGTTAAGTGTTTGTATCCTGGAGCTGGACTGTCTGGTGGTGTACTTTAGGTCAACCACTTACTAACATTAGCAAGTTAATGAGTTCTCTGTAACTTAGTTATCTGAGCTGCATAAAGTATAATCATGGTAGCTTTTTTGTACTTATTATGCACATTAAATGAGACCATGTATTTAGTTAGAAGAGTGCTTATTTCATAGGAAAAGATGAATAAGACTTAAGTACCATTCATTGTTCCATTAAGCAAACATTTATTAATTGCCTATTATGAGCTACGTTGTGTTGATAATATTGGTATTAGAGAGCACCAGGGAAATGCTAGCTGGTGGTAGTTTTTGGAACTAAGCATATCTGTTCACAAACCCAACTATTTCACTTTGTGCTCTTCACACCTTTACCTAGCTAACCCAAAAAAGGCAACCTGATGGAGTCTAAACAACACCTTCTCAAAAGTCTGAATTTTCTATTTCCAGGATGGGTCACACATCATTCTGGACAATTGCTACATAATATTTCAAAACCATCTTTCTTCCACTTACTGTTGCCTAAGACAATGGTCTGATATTTAAAGTATTTTCATTCAGAAAGTCTCAGATTTGATATGAATGTGTTTGATGTAAATATTTTTCTGAAAAAGAAACTCTAGCACATTTTTCAAAAATGCCCAATTAGAGTGAATAACATGGGAAAATTCATATGGTCATACATCTTATCAAGATGGACTATATTACTAGACAAAATTTATGTCAAAAAGATTTTTTATGTTCTTGTACACAAATTCAGTGTTTGACACAGATGTCTAAATCTGTATACTCTGCACTATCCCATAAGCTAAATGGAATTCCTAGAAAGTTAATCATCTATTTGCTGCTACCATGTGACATTTATCCTTGACTCTTCATGGATTAAAGTAGGTCCTCACTAAACATTTATTTAAAAAAAAAAAAAAAAAGGAAGGAAGGAAGAATGGATGGAAGGGAGGGAAGGAGAAGGGAAATGAAGGGGGAGGGGAAGGGCAGGGAAGGGAGAGGGAGGGCGGGAATAAGGAAGGAGGCTGTCACTAGCTTCTGTCTAGTTCCCCTTTCCTAGCATCCACTATCAAGGTTATTCCCTGACGTGCACAATGTTCACACTTAGCTGACAGATTTAATTCAGATTTTCAGAGGTCAAGACCTAGACACGTACTATGCAAATTTTTTGATTTGAAATGCCTGACTACAGCTTCATTCCAGCGTGCAAATTATTTCACCTACACATTTTTTTTTTAAGATGGAGTCTCACTCTGTTGCCCAGGCTGGAGTGCAGTAAAATGATCTCAGCTTACTGCAACCACCGCCTCCTGGGTTCAAGCGATTCTTCTGCCCTGGTCTCCTGAGTATCTGGGACTACAGGTGCGTGCCACCACACCCAGCTAATTTTTAGTAGAGATGGAGTTTCACTGTACTGGCCAGGCTGGTCTCAAACTCCTGACCCCATGATCTGCCTGCCTCAGCCTCCGAAAATGCTGGGATTCTGGGCGAGAGCCACCGCACCTGGTCTTATTTCACTTACACTTTTTAAGTAGTGAGAAAAATGACCGTTTTCTAGACTTGAAGTTGATGAAGACTGTCCTGAGGTTCACTTCGAGTGGTTTGCAATGAAAAGAAGAAAAAAAAAAAAAAAAAAAAAAAAAAAAAAAAAACCTCTAAACTTGGGTGCAAAATATCAAAAACCATTTACTATACTAAATCTAGCTTAAATCTACACCTTGACATTGGATAATATAGGCAATACGAAAAGCAGAAAGTACAAAAATAAGGCATTTGGAAAATGTTGAAGAATTGGGTAAATAAGGGAAAAATGGACAAAATATATAAGCAGTCATGGATGTTATCCATGTATTAATTATAGGGTATGTCTTGGAACAGACACAAAGCAACCTAGTAATGAGCTAAAATCTGAAATGTCATTGACTAAGATTATTTTGTTGTTCATTTTGTGATGATATGGTGGACTACAGATTTTACAGATCTAAATATGTGTGATCACCATTATACGTATCAAAATATCACTTTGCATCCCATGCATATGTATAATTACTATTTTTAAGTAAAATTAAGTTAAATTAAAAATTCAAAAAGATGGAGATACTTTTACATTGTACAAATGGGAAATAAATTTTACCTGTCTATAAGCTAAATGAAACTAAACCACCACTAGAATTTAAATTTAACACAATTATTTTTAATTAAAGCTCTTACTGTGAGATAACTATGAATTCACATGAAGTTTTAAGAAATAACATGAAGCAATCTCAAAATACCCTTTATCCAGTTCCCTCAATGGCAATGTCTTTCAAAACTATAGTATGATACCATAATTACGATATCGACACCAATACAATCAAGATACAAAACATTTCCATTACCACAAGGATTGATAATATTCTTTATGTTGCTCTCTAATAGCTGTACCCACTTTTCTCCTGTCCCATTTCCCTCCTTAACTCTTTGCAATCCCTAATATGTTATCCATTTATTTTTATTTTATTTTTTAAGACAAGAGTCTCACTCTGTTGCCCAGGCTAGAGTGCACTGGTGTGATGATAGCTCACTGCAGCCTTGATCTCCAGGCTCAAGTGGTTTTCCTGCTCCAGCTTCCCAAAGCACTGAGAGTGCAGGTGTAAGCCACTGCACCCACCCATCCTGTTATCCTTTTCTAAAATAATTTGGTCATTTCAAAAATGTCCTAAGAATGGAATCATAAAGTTAGTCACATTTTGGAATCCTCATCTTTCACTCAGTCTAATTCTTTGGTGACTCACCCAGGCTGTTGCATGCATCAATAGTTTGCTCCCTTTCATTGCTGAGTGGTAGTCTATGGTGTCGATGTACCACAGTTTATTTACACCTATTCACTCACTGACGGGCATCTAGGTTGTTTCTAGACATCGGCTATTACAAATAATGTTGTCTCTAGATACTGGCTGTTACAATTAATAGGATGCTGTTATAAGCATCTGTGTACAGGTTTTCATGTGAACATAAGTCTTCATTTCTCTGGGATAAACAACTGTGAGCGCACTGCTTGATTATATGGTAGTTGCATTGTTTAGTTTTTGGTTTTTAAGAAACTGCCAAACACTTTGTTACAGAGTTTCTATACCATTTTATATTCTCAGCAACAATGTATAATGATACAGTATCTCTATATCCTCCCAAGCATTTCGTATTGACTTTATTATCATTTAAAATTTTTTTCACTATTCTGGTCAGTGTATAGTTATATCTCACTGTGGATTTACCTTGTATTTCCCTTATGACTACTGATGTTGAAAATCCTTTCATGTTTTTATTTTGCCATCTGTATATCTCTTCAGTGAAATGTCTCTTTATGTCTTTTGCCAATTTTCTAACGGGATCATTTAATTTTTTTGGTAATGCATTTCACTAATGTATGATTTTCATTGTTTGAATATATCACCCATTATTTAACGGAGTTTATTCACTGAAGGATCAAATATATCATTTCTTTAAAAGACTCAAAAGGAGAGTCAAACCTGAAGACAAGGATCAAGGCTGGGAACTAGAATGTGCTTATGAAAATAAACCACGTGTGAAGTTTGATATGATGTCTTTTCTTTTGTGTTGAAACTGGTCCAATATTCCAACAAGTTAGATGCCCACACAACTGAAATTTGAGAAACCTACAGTTATACAATGAGATGTACCTGCTGCCTGCTGATCAATTCCTATTCCTTATCCTTTGCTAATTCCTGTTTTCCTTCATGTGTTTACAATGAGACTCTAGATCCTTCATTCAAGCACCCGATGTCTGTTGACCAACTTCTCTTCCTTTCCTCTCCTGTTTTCCTTCCCATCTATATAAATCCTTTAGTTGCAGAGGAGGAATAGATTTGAGGTTTGACACAATCTCTCTGGCTGACATTATCTGTAATAAAATAAAGCCTCCTTCTCTGTCAACACTCCTTGTCTCAGTGATTGGCTTTCTGTGCAGCAAGCAAGGGGACCTAGACTTAATCCATGGTGTTTGGTAGCAATGTTATAGAAACAGCCATTCTCAGGCTTCTTCAAAACTCTCTGCTTTGAATATTTTTGTTTATACCTCTTAGACACACAGACAAGTATTTTTTCTGGAGAACATACAAAGGAGGAACATAACTATGTAACAGGATAATACGTGCAGCTTTATTTTACTTAATACTACCAAATTATTATTATTTTACTAATTTGTACTCCCACCAAGAATATACTAAATGTTTAATTGTTCGTTCCACATCCATAGGAATCCCTCGTAATAGCTTTGAGCAAGAGTTGTTGCTCAGCCTTTGGTTACTTAGGCTTTATTTGCATTATCCTGATGACTATAGAGGTAGAGGATCTTTTTATAAGTTTATTAGTTGTCTTTTCTATTTCCTCTTAGGTGTGATACCTATGTATGTCTTTCATCAATTTGTCTATGCTTTAGCAATTAGGAGTTCTTCTTCTTCTTCTTCTTCTTATTATTATTATTATTATTATTATTTTAAGAAACAGGGCTTGCTCTATTTTCTAGGCAGGAGGCAGTGGCACAATCACAGCTCACTGCAGCCCTGAACTTCAGTGAGCCTCCCACCTCAGCCTCCTGAGCTGCTGGAACTACAGGTGCACACCACCACATTTGGCTATTGATTTTTATTTTTTGTAGACAAAGGGTCTCACTATGTTGCCCAAAGTGGTCTTGAGCTCCTAGATTCAAATGACCCTTCTGCCTCAGCTTCCCTAAGTGCTGGGATTATAGGTGTGAGCCACCATGCCTGCTCAGGAGTTCTTTATTTATAGAAGCAGCAGTTTATGGTGGTTATAAGCACAGGTATTGAAGATTAAACCTTGAGATTTGATACATGTTCATGAAAAGCCAGATTCCAGAGTTGGGGGTTGGGGAATACAGTCAAGACTAAAGGTAGAGGAGATAGAGTTCATCAGAAAGATAGACCCCTCCTCATTTAAGATAGGAAGAAGCACATGTGTTTGGTGGTGGAAGGTATACACAAGGGTTCTATATGAAAAACTAAAAAAAAAATTATCTGATATCATATTAATCATCAGATGATCCTCCCTCTATTTAGTGCTTTTATGGAGAAGTTGGCAACTCTAATAACAGTTGAGAATGTTGTATTTTTTTCCCACTATAGAGCTACTAAGTGAGTTGTGTATGGCACTATGTCATGCTAGTACTTTTCTGTCTGTGAGATATGGTCATTATTTGAACATTCATCATGTGCGAGAATGGCATAATGTTTTTTTAATGGAATATGTCAACAGATCTCAATGCCCTTCTTTTGCTTTAAAAACAAACTTTTTAGTTTTCCTTGGATATTTATTTATTATGAATAACTCACCCCTGACAACGTTCTCCCTTTCTAACCTTATCTCCTAAATGACAGACACCGTTAGCCAGGTTTTGGGAGCCAAACAATAACAGTTTGTGCTCTGAACTTAATGCCTGATGGAATCTCTTCGTGGCCCGGCTATCAGTGAACACAGGCACAAACGAACACCCATCCAACCAGACAATGTATGAGAACAAACACATAGAATGAATTCTGGCATGAAGTGAAAGGGCATTTAAACGGAAACACAATGAAAACTCCTGTTCAGAAAACTAATAGATCGCACAGTTTTAGATGATAAAGATATAAATGCAGTCTATTTTAACAACAGAACAAAACAAATACTCGGAATTTTACTTTTTCTCCCTTTACTATGGTTACATTTCATGAAGGATTAATAGGAAACTTTACCTAGAATTTGGTAAATGCTTTATTGTTTCCAAAGCACTCTCTCATCCATTGTTATAGCATTTGGTGACCCTGAAAACAATTTGCGACTCACATTATAAACATCATTTTATATATGTAAACAAAGTGGCTTACAGATTCTAAGTAATTTGCCCAAGATCGTGAGTAGTAAGAGGCAGAGTTGACATTCAAATCCAAGTCTGTCTCCAGCTACGTGGCCAGTGGTCTTTTGTCACATCTAGGAACCCACTGTGACATTCTGTTGGCTAAATACCTCATACCTCAGGAAATAAACTCTATAAGTCACAGTGTCTTCATCGCTCCAGGAAAAAGTTAAAAAAAAAAAAAAGCATCCTAAGGCAAAAGTTATGCCTATGTTTAGTGAGCGGTGTTATCTGAAAATGGAGTCTAAGTATGCACTGGAAGTATAAAACATATGGCTCCTTTAAAAGATTCAAAGGAGGGTCAAAGATGAAGCAAAGGAATGAGGCTAGTAACTAGGATATTTGCATGGAGAAAATCCATGTGTGAAAGTTTGATACTTGATTTTCCTTTTGTACTCTGAGTACAGCCACATTCTATGTTCTAAGGTTCTAATTAGGATCAACGCTTTTGTAAAATATATGATATGCACATAAGCTGTGTGTTGGTGTTTTTGTTTTGAATTGATAGATGGGACCAAAGAGAGATGTGGTTTTCCTCCCATAGAATCTTTGTTGAAACCAGTGTGTTGATTATAGCACATGAGCAAGTCCGGGGTCTCAGACTCTCAGGCAGCAACTGGAACAGAATAATCAATGGCCAAAACTATAGTTGGGAGTTGCATGAAAAAGTACACAATGCTGAGAAGTAGCACTTAGTAAACAACTCTGTGGTAGATATAAAAATAATCCTAAAAACACAAGAGTATGGTAGGACTTCAAAGAAGGAGAGGAGGTGACCTTTCTTATTGAACATAAATTTCCAGAAAATAATAATTTTGTTCACATTTCCCCTTCTACATTCTACCAGTAGTTTAACTTCCTTTGTGCAAAATAACAAAGAAGATATTGAAGCATTATTACCAAATTAAGAAATATTTAGAAAGTTGGGGTAATGTATATATATGCAAAAGACCAACAGTGCCTCACTGCAAATTTCAATTATTTTCACAATTTTTGCCTTTTACAGGATTGATTTTTTTGTTGTTGTCATGAAAAACCTACTAAATAAAATGCTAGTTCTCTTCATGAATACATACATAGGCTATGCATTTGCATGGATGCAGTCACAAGAACTTTTAAGGAAAAGCACTTAGTAAATCTGCTTTCTCTTCTTTGTGCATAGGATTTCATATATTTTCAGAGCTTACCATACATGAGAAGATACAAATGAATATATAAAGTGCTCTGTTGTGTATAATGATTCTGATCCAGGACATTCACACTGAGGTTACCACATTTAACAGAAATTTTCTGAAGTGCTATCTTTTTAAACAAAGAAATTATTCTAGCAACAGAATGTTAAATAATTTGCAGTATGTCTGTGCAAAGTAAGTGAAGTGATATAAAACAATCACTTCCCCAGAGGTTTAGGAAAACAAAGTGACTCTATTACAGATATGTCAGCTATTTGCCACCATTGATTGTTTTCCTACTCAATGATCTGGCTATATTTACATTAATAAAATTTTCTAAAACATTTGACAGTGCTGAAGCCACTTCGAAAAAACAAGTATATTTGTGGCTGAAAAGTTTAGAGGAAAAAACGTGGAAGATTTTTAAGGGAGCAACATGTATCAGAAATTTCTAATATTAAATAGAATATACTACATCTTAGCCAAAGAGAAGTTATCTGGAATTCCAGGTCAACACTCCACCCTTAATCATTCTACAAGGCATAAAAAAATTTTAAGTACTGAGATATCTGCTTAAAATTATTGCATGAGTTAATTTTCCTAATGATGTTTATTACTACATGAAGTAATAATTTGAAAAAGCATGAATGCATTCTGAAATCACTGCAAACCATGTATCTATAAAAATAAAACTGTTCAATCTCCCTACATCTAAGGAAACATAGTACATTGCAAAAGTTTTACTTATATTTTGTGTCAAATGGAAAAAAACAAATAAAAAGCACTTTTTTCTCTAAGCTTGACTGTTTTTATCTTCTGCGTAGACATTTTTTAAAAACCTCACAAGAAACAAAATTGCTTAGCAAAAATCTTAACTTGCTTAATGCCATTTGAAGTATGATTTAAGCTTTTTACAATATATATTTTCTTATGTTTTACATTCTTTTGACTAACAAGACAATTTAGCTCTGATTCTAATGAAGCCAACAAAGTAATTCATTTCAATGTTCTGCTTTATAATTTGAGTATTTTCTGAAAAAATAACTTAAAAGGAAACCCTAAAAAGACTAAAGAGAATTCTCACCATTCTTTCATCATTGGAGAGCCATATGTACCTCTAACTTTGGTAAGATTTTATTTGCTGAATGGCCCCCAGTGTGGTAAAAAAGAGTCAAGATAACTCATTAAAAATATGACCTATAAAATCCTTAAGGCCCATGAATGCTGATGAAAAGAAATCCATGAATTCATATAAAAATATTATCTTACCCTTCTTTTTAACCTTAGTCTCTATGCCACTTCAATTGCTAGCACTCAGAATAATGATCCCTCAGCTCATAAATCTGAAGAACTAAATATGCTTTCTTGCCACCAACAGGTTAGCATAAAAGAGGACAGAGCAATGTGCAATGATTATCTGTGGATATATTCAATGGCACATTTGTGAATGGAAAATAAAATGTATCAGTATTTCCAACCCATAACAAAGTCCTCAATGAGTCGTCATTCATGGAATTTTTAATGGCAAAACCCTAATACATATGGTCTCATTCATAAATTCATAACCAGATGGCTTAATTTATAAAAAGAATAGTAATTCATCCAAGTCCAATTTTAACAGCTTCTATTTTTTTATTCATGGAGGCATAATACTCACCACAACATGATATAAGGGTTTTAAATCAGGACTATAAAACTAGTCTTTTTTTGGAAAACATTAATTCTTTTTAGACTGCATAGATAATTTCATCATTCGCCCCCAATTACCCCTAAATCTTCCCCTTTGTAAATTATTCTTATTAAAGGTTTACATATTTTTCTCCCTGTTTATATTTAAGCTTCTTAAAACACTATAAATGTCTTATTTTTTCTAACAAACATTTTATGTGTCTACAATGAGCCATTTATTATGGAGGATACAAAACTAAATTGTACCTACGTCCAACTTTCAAGGTAGTGGTAGTAAGTGACAAGACCGAGAAGAGAGAACATTCAATCTGGGTCTAGAAATATGTTCAGGATTTGGTTATGCCAAAATCTATGTGTGTGTGTTGGGGAGGGAAGGAAAGAGAGGAGGCAAACATTCTAAATGTAGAAAAAGGCATGGATTTAACAGAGACAAAGATAAGAAAAAGGCACAGAAGATACCTGTGTATGGATAATATGTGGTTACCCTGGCTTATTGAGAAAGATTCTAAGGGAATAACTAAGTTTTTAATTTTATTCATTTTTTTTACATGGGGTGTATTAGTCTGTTCTCATGCTGCTAATAAAGACATACCCAAGAGAGAGCAATTTATAAAGGAAAGAAGTTTAATTGACTCACAATTCCACATGGCTGGGGAGGCCTCACAGTCATGGCTAATGGCAAATGAGAAGCAAACTTATGTTTTACATGGTGGCAGGAAGGAGAGCTTGTGCTCCCTTTATAAAACCATCGGATCTCCTGAGACTTCTTCACTACCAGGAGAACAGTATGGGAGACACCTGCCCCCATAATTCAATTATCTCCACCTGGCCCCATTCTTGACATATGGGGATTATGACAATTCAAGGTGAAATTTGGCTAGGGACACAGCCAAACCAATCATGGGGTCTCACTGTGTTGCCCCTGAGGGTCTCAATCTCCAAGACTCAAGTTTAGTTATTAAGTCTGACAGCTTGCTTTCTGAAAAGATGAAGAATGGTTGCCTTCCCGAGAGAAAGTATTCTCAGAGACTGAAAGATAGGATTTGGAGAAAAAGTAGAGGGTGTAACATGCGTTCTTAAGAAGGGTCAATACTGCCCCACAGGGGCCAAAAATGGGTTCTAGGGGGAGCAGAATTTTAGATATCACATAGTTTGTGGCTTTCCAAAGCTCAGTGTTATGCATGCAAATCTCATTCTTCAATATTTAATTATCTTGTTGGGTTTATGTAAGTATCATGTTTTCTTAAGTATCAGCATGAGTGGTATTGATAAGGAGTTCTTCAAAATTACATAAGAAGTACACAAGACAAATGTTACAAAATGTTGGCAAATAAATTTTGTTTAAAGAACTCTCTTTTGATTGTTTGATCAATCTTAAAGTTGTATCACTAGAGGTGGCCAACATGTGCCGCTGGCTGCTACTGACTGTGTCATGTTAATGCTGTTTATGCTTGATTCTCGGTGATTTTGTATGAACCTGAGCTATGAGAATTAAATTAAAAAATTATACAGTGTTTACTCTCTAAAAATTATTTTATCTATCATTATGTCTATTGCTGCCAAGAAAACAATGTCAATGTCTGAATGAATATCTAGCAACTAAGTTGAAATTTCTTTTCTCATATCAAGAGAAAATAAAAAGTTAAGTTCATTCAAATAATATTGAAAGATTTCACTTTTTAATTGTTTTTCTTTTGCCATTCCAAAAGAAGTTTTGGATTAGTTTTCAATTTGATTACACTGCTATTATTTGTGTTGCTACACACTGCTAATTTATATATATAATTTGGTACATCATAGCTAATTTAATTTAAATACATTAGAAGTTACCCAAAATAAATGATTATAAAGTTAAGTTAAAGCTAAATATAAGTCAGAAATAACTGAAAATTAAGAAAAAATAAAAACAATACTATGTTAAATAGCACCAATAGAATCTCAGTATTGGATATGCAAATGTACAATGTAGACTGTAAAGGGTAGAATAAATGCTTATTTTTTAAAAATTATTTATTTATTTATTTTAAAGATAGGGTTTCACCATAATGGCCAGGCTGGCCTTGAACTCCTGACCTCAGGTGATCCACCCACCTTGACCTCCCAAAGTGCTAGGATTACAGGCATGAGCCACAGCACCCAGCCTATAAATGCTTATTTTTAAATTGTCATTAAAATATTACTGTCATTAAAATTTATTGTCATTAAAATTTTTGTCGTTGTCATATCCTTAATTACTATCCAATAACTGGTAAATTCAGGGCCCACTCAATACCTCCTAGGTTTCCCCTCCTTTCTGTATTCTCTTTGAAATAATGCTCTCCTTTCTTCTTCTTCTTTTTTTTTTTTTTTTTTCCTGAGACAGAGTCTTGCTCTGTTGCCCAGGCTGGAGTGCAGTGGTATGATCTTGGCTCACTGCAACCTCCACCTCTTGCATTCAAGTGATTCTCCCGCCTCAGCCTCCCTAGTAGCTGGGATTACAGGCACATGCCACCACATCTGGCTAATTTTTGTATTTTTAGTAGAGATGAGGTTTCATCATTTTGGCCAGGCTGGTCTCGAACTTTTGACCTCAAGTGATCTGCCTGCCTTGGCCCCCAAAAGTGCTAGGATTATGGTGTGAGCTACCACACCTGACTTCTTTCTTCTACTTTTCCATTTTTTTTTTATTTCTTCTAAACACTTTCTGCCTGTAAATATTTCAGTAGCTTTTGAATTCTTAGGATATTGAATTATTCTGTAAAGTTGACATTTATGCACTGCTTGTACATTCAATTTTTCATTAACTTAAAAAAATGTGTTTAATACCTACTATGTGCTAGGCACTATGCTACTTGCTACAGACAGGACAGTAAACTAGGCAGATGAGGTCTGCATCATCAAACTTCCCTAGTCATTGGAGAAGAGAATTTTTCACATACTCAGTCATCATGCAGGGTAGTAGTGGCAGGAAACAAAGATGTCATCATAGGGGAACACACCACTACCTAATTCAAACCCATTCCGTGAACCTCAGAGAAACGCCAGTGCCAAGAATGTAGCACACGAAGTCATAAACTACCTTTTCAGGGAAAGGACAACATCAGAAAGAGGAGAATTAAATATTGAAGGACATTCAGGTTCTAATGAGACAGTACTTAACAACTTCTGAAAGCATCACTGCCATACTGTTGCTTTTTGCCAGCAGTTAAGCCCACTTTAAGCTCACAAGCTCCATGAGAATAGAGAGTGTATTTAGGAGAAGCTCACTAAATATCTGTTTAAATTACAGTGAATGAAAGCAAGGGTGAGAAGAATTGGGATGGAGCTGGAAACTCAGTACTTGCAGAAGAAATTTGTAATTCTAAATTAAAGGAATTGTTAGAAATAGTCTAAATTGGGCATAGTATATCCCAAATTGCTCAGCTTTTTTTTTTTTTTTTGTTTATATCTTTCACATAATACTATCCATAACTGGGGAATCACAGCAGAATTTACCAAAGAGCTTTATTTTCACAACAGATTATCAGAAATTATTCCTGACTTCTTTAGAAGATGGAGAGAAATATACTAATTTAGAAAATGTAAGTTTAAGTGTAATGTTAAAAAAGTTTAAAATATTTATTTTAATTAAATTTCCCTCAAAGATTACAAATGGTATTATTTTGTATATTCATTTATTACAGAGATAAGATATATAAGATTATTGCCATTTTAATTGCTTGTTTTATTGATGCATACAAGAGTGAATCACAAGGGTTTTCTCTCTACTCCAACTCTGTAATCTGCAATCGGTAAAAACAGACTGCAATCTTACAGCAGCATCTGAATCAGAAATGTGATTCAGTCAGAACAATCAACCCACTGATCAGCAATTCTACCTTACTTTGGTTAGACCATGTACTGCAAATTCCATAGATAATGAACAGAGTAGGCATTAAAAATTAATTAAGAACTTATGAGTTCCACAAACAGTTACTATCATGTGCTGAAAACGGTTATGATTTTTCAAGTAATGCCCTAGAAAAAAATGAGAAGAGAAAAAAAGAAATGTTTCACCATGAAAAACTTGTTTAAAACATCAAAATTCAAATATTATCAGTAAATAAGCATACGTTAAATTGAAATTACCTGGCTCTCAGGATTCCTACACAGAACAGTTTCGGGTACAGCAATTGTACCGACAAAATTTCTGTGGGCAAATGGACAGTAACCATGTGAAGTCACTAGTCCATTATATTTTAAACTAGATGAGCCATAACACTGCTTTTCTTCTCTTCCTTTTCTCAGATCTTGTAACAGCTAAGAAGACAATGTCTATGACTTCTTATGACATTTGAAGAGACACTTTTGAGTCCAGTGACAAACCTCTCACTATATTAATCCATGGGCAGCCAGTTTGGAAGTTGCTGACTCCACCTGGCTGCTGGCCTGATGTCTAGTTGGCTGAAACAGCTCTTTGCTGCGGCAGCATTTAAACCCATTTGTACTTAGTCTGCTCTAAACTTGGCTCAGATAGAACGCTATCTTCAGTGACTTAATGGATCTCAAATATCGGGAGCTGGAACTGGTTCTTCATCTAAGAAATTCCTCTGCAGACAAGGCACATTGATATTTCTTAATAAACAAATGTAAGCACTGAACACATAAGATAGATGGCCTTATAAAACTAAAAATTATTTGGGCTCCTTATAAATAGAATATTAATTTTCTAGAGGGTTATGACACGGATGGAGGAAATACATCGTTATCTTCACTAACTTCAACTAACATTTTGTGTTTTCTTCAATTTGTAGATACACGCAATAGATCGCAGGTATTGGTACTACCTGTGCCTCTCTCAGCAAGAGAAATAATAGACATTTTAATATCCCATTACAATACTTTGCATATCTCAAAAGTATCACTTATGTTTATCACACCTTTAAAATATTGATAGTTACTTCATCCTCCATAAGTATTCTTGTTTAACATATATTCACAAAGTCACTATTACAAAGTTTTAGAAAGATTATAATTGGTATTAAATTAATTTGTTTCTAAATCATTCTTTCCTCACTAACATTTAAATGCAGCTATTACTATAAAAACTACTAGAAGAGGCCAGGTGCTGTGGCTCATGCCTGTAATCCCAACACTTTGCCAGGCTGAGGCGGGTAGATCACAAGGTCAAGGCCGAGACCATCCTGGCTAACATGGTGAAACCCAATCTCTACTAGAAATACAAAAATTAGCTGGATGTGGTGGCGCATGCTTGTTAATCCCAGCTATTCAGCAGGCTGAGGCAAGAGAATTGTTTGAACCTCGGAGGAGGAGATTGCAATGAGCTGAGATCAAGCCACTGCACTCCAGCCTGGTGACAGAGCAATACTCCATTTCAACAGACAGATGGACAAGGATTTTTTTTTTATAAGATCTCAAATTCACGGCAACAAAAGCAAAAATGGATAAATGAGACTGCATCAAACTAAAAAGCTTCTGTACAGCAAAGGAAACAATCAACAGAATGAAAAGACAACCTACAGAATGGGATAAAATATTTACAAACTATACATCTAACAAAGGGTTAAGATCCAGAATATATAAAGAACTCCAAAAGTTCAATAGTCAAAAAAAGCAAATAATATGATTAAACAGTAGGTAAAAGACCATAAGAGACATGTCTTGAATGAAGACATATACATGGCCAAGATATATATTAAAAAAATGTTCGGCATCACTAATCATCAGGGAAATACAAATCAAAACCATGATGGTTATCATGCCTGTTAGAATGGCTATTATCAAAAAGACAAAAGATAACAAGTGTTAGCAAAGTTGTGCAACTTGGATAAGACCTCCAATTCACAGGTAACAAAAGCAAAAATAAGTGTAACAAGTGTTATACTGCCAGTAACAGTGTCCCCTTCACACTGTTAGTGGTATTATAAACTAGCACAGTCATTATGGAAAACAATATGTTGGTTTCTCAAAAAAAAAAAATTTTTTTTAAACAGAGCTACCATATAATCTACCAAACCCACTACTGGCTATACATCCAAAGGAAATGAAATCAGTAGGTTGAGTTATCTGTCCTCTCATGCTTACTGAAGCACTATTCACAAGAGCCAAGATATGGAATCAACTTAAGTGTCCAAAAATGAATAAATAAAGAAAATGGGGTCTATGTACACAATGGAATATTACTCATCCATAAAAAAATTAAAAATGAAATCATGTTATTTGCAATAACATTGATAAAGCTGGATGAAAATATGTTAAGTGAAATACACCAGGTACAGAAAGACAGGCACCTCATGATCTTATTGATCATATGCAGGATTTAAAACATGTATCTCATAGAAGTAGGGAGTAGAGCAGTAGTTTCCAGAGAACATGGAGGGGCCAGGGGAGGTGAGGATGGGGAGAGACTGGTGGAGTATGAAGTTACACTTAGTAGGAATAAGTTCTGGTGTTTCTTTGCACAGTGAGGTGAATATAATTAAAAATAATGGAGTCGGGCGCAGTGGCTCACTCCTGTAATCCTAGCATTTTGGGAGGCCAAGGTGGGCATATCATGAGATCAGGAGTCTCAGATCAGTCTGACCAATATGCTGAAACCCTATCTCTATTAAAAATACAAAAATCCGCTGGGCATGGCGGTGGGCGCATAATCCCAACTCCTTGGGTGTCTGAGGCAGGAGAATCATTTGAACCCAGGAGGCAGAGGTTGCAATAAGCCAAGATCGTGCCACTCCACTCCAGTCTGGGCGACAGAGTGAGACTCCATCTCAAAATAATAATAAAATAATAATAACAATAACGCAACAAAATATATTTCAAAATAGCTAGAAGAGAGGATTTTCATTGATCTTACCACAAAGAAATGACAAATATTTGAGGTTACAGACATGCTAATTACCCTGATTTGATCACTACACAATGTACACATGTATCAAAACATCACATTGTACCCCATAAATATGTGTAATTATGATGTCAATTAAAATAATTTAAGAATAAAATGCAGCTATATTAAACATGCTTTTAAAATGTCTGAGTTATATTAAATACGAAGGGAAATAATTTAGATAAATGCTGTACCTTTTACTAGATGCTGGCAAGCTAAGCTAGAAAACAAACGGCTGAAGTTGATGAACAAAGTAGCCACCTCTCCTCTCTAATGTGTGCGGAATATGTCTATAGATATAGTAATATGTAGAGATGGAAATTTCTGATTTGTATGACTTCAGAGCCACTGGAAAACTTTGAGGGACAGTAATCTCTCTGAGTCCTGAGAATTAGAATATTTTAAATTCTAATAGCAGAAGTTGAGCATAGTGGTTAAGAGCATGAATATTGAAGCTAGAATTGGTTTTTAATCCTGATTATTCAACATACTGCTTATGTGACCTGGGTCTTAATTTTGTGGTCTGTAAAACCAGAAAATAAATCTTCCTAGCAATCTTATGTTGAATATTAAATGGATTCATATAGGTGGAAGACTTAGCACATGACATAGAAAAAAAGGAATTAGTCAATATTTGGACCGGTCACAAGAGTAGCAGCACTAGTGGGAGTAGAAGTAGAAATAAAATGGCAACAATAGTGGTCATAATGTCATTCTTTAGAGCTGACTATATGCTTCCGTGTGAAGCAAAAACTCCTGGGCTTCGCAGATACATTAAACTACGGTGTTAGCATCCTAATGGAAATCTTTCCTTCATGACAGAAGACATTCCAGTGGAACTAGCTTCTTAGGAGTCCTACTTGGAAATAGTAGAGGCACTGAAAGAGGTAAGGAACATGGGAAAAGAAAAAGTTTAAAAGAAAAATCTCACATATTCAAAAGTATACCTGGAACAATTATTACCATGTTCTCTAAGATGATATAAAGAAACCTATTTTGTATAACCAGAGCATTGTGATATTGTGGCAACTAACCAAATTAAACTCTGGGTGTGTTAGTATCTTGTGTGGCTATACCTTTGTGAAAGGAAAATAAATTTTGGGCCCCAGAATCACTAAGCGAAAGGGAAAAATCAAGCTGGGAACTGCTTAGGGCAAACCTGTCTCACATTCTATCCAGTCATCCCTCTGCTCACTGAGATACATGCATATCTGATTGCCTTCCTTGGAAAAGCTAATCAGAAACTCAAAGGAATGCAACTATTTATCTCTCATCCCCTATGACCTGGAAGCCCCCTTCCCACTTCAAGTAGTTTTCCCTTTGCTTCAAGTTGTCCTGCCTTTCCGGACCAAACCAATGGTCATCTTACATATTGACTGATGTCTCGTGTCTCCCTAAAATGTATAAAACCAAGCTGTGCTTGGACTACCTTGGGCACATTTGTCAGATCCTCTGGAGGCTGCGTTATGGGCACACATCCTTAAATTTGGGAAAATAAACTTCCTAAATTGACTGAGATCTGTCTCATATATTCGGTGGTTCACACCTTGACATGAAAAGATCAACTTTTCTCCAATTATTTGGCCAAGTACACTAGTACAATATAACAATACTATGCAGATTACACTGCTAAGATACTGAAGCAATTCTGAAAAAGCAAATAGAGTTCTGGCACTAAAACTGTAGTTCAATTAATTTACAGTCCAAAATCCACATGATAGTCTTGGAGAAGTCAAATTCCCTATGCAGATTCTACGTATCCTCTATGTTATGTATATCCTTTTTCTGAAATAATGAATAAAATGCAAACAGTGTACCCAAAATAACATTAGATATTCAGTAGATTGTCAATATCAAAATAAATCAAACTCTGAAAATCTATCTGATTACTACTCTAGTCTAAGCAATTACAGAATGAGTGTCCCTAACCCTGCAATCCAAAATTCAAAATGCTCTAAAATCCAAAACTTTAAGAGGATCAACGTGATGCTCGAAGCAAAGGCTCATTGGAACATGTCAAATTTTGGATTTTTGGGTAAGGAATACTCAATATGTGTTGTACGTCTTTTCAGATTAGGGCAGTGGTGAGTTTGCACGCAGGGGATGGGTGGAGGTGGGTCTGGATGGATGCAGGGCGCTTACCATGCACTCAGTTGACCCTCTTCTACAACCAAGGCTCATTGCTCCATAGACTAAGGTTAAAAGTATACCCAGAATGACCACAGTCTGTTACATAATCAAGAGAAGCTAGCTTCTTTTTATCTGACATTTTCCGCAGCCTCTTGAACAAAATATCTATTTCGCTATTACCTTTCAAAATTGTTAGATACAATCTCTAGGAAGACAAGTAGAAGAGCCTTAAGTTCGAATTCAGAAAAACTGGATTCACATCTTGACTTTTTTCTTAAAATACCATTTGAGCTGAGGCAAGAAATATAACCTCTTACTCCTAATTCCTTCAGCTGTAAAATGTATAGCTGAGAATAAGACCCCAGCAACTCTAAAATTATCTGAACCACTAAGCAAGATAAAGCAATGAACTAATTTAATTATGGTCTTCCAGCGTAACTAGGTTGCTGTGTCAGGAGGACTCTCCAGAAACACATTATTTTTCTCTCCTTCTGGCTTGAATATATTATGTTTTCTATCATGACTGCATAATGGATAATCCTGAATGCCTTCAATTAAATATATTCAAATTCCCTAAAGCATGCAGTAATCTTGATTAAAATTATCAACAGTTTATTACAGATGGAATAGTTCCAAAAGAAGACAATGCTCTTCAGGTAGCAGGTGTTCCTGCATTTTATTCAAAAGGCCGGCTGAAAAGATGCAAAGGTCTTTTGTTGCTTGTGGAGACTACCCAATGAAAACAAACTGTCAAAAACAAAGTCCATTTAAAAATTTCCCCCAGATTATTTTTAGTGTATTAATGTATACATGTTACTCATCATTAATTAACTCCATCAGGAAACAAGTGACTAGAAAATAGGTAAAATAGTGGGAATAAAATTAAATATATCTGTAAAATGAGTTAACTTTCATGTTGTAAAACCCTTATTCTACTCTTGGTACTTGTTTTATTTTTTGTTTTAAATATTGGTCTGAAAGGCAATGCATTTAAATTTAATGAGAAATTTAATACTGAATACAAATGAATTAAAAAGGTAAAAATGAGAAATGTTAGCAAGAATAAGGATGCCATTTTAAAAATCAACTATTTCAAAATTCAGAAAAAGATATGGTCCACTTATTTTAACTTAGATTATTAACATCCAAACTTCCTTCTTAGAAAGACATGAACCAAACCAATTGCACAGACTTCCTAAACTTAATTTCAAAATACCTGAGTTCAAGTCATAGTTGATCCACTTACTGGTGACCTTGAGTTTATACTTTAGTCCATCTGAGCTTCTCTTGACTCACTCATAAAATGAAGGAGTAGAGTAATAGAGATTGTCATTGCTTCCCACGGGCTGAATCTCACGCACACAGTGTTTGGCTTGGCCCAAGCAGAGAGTGAGAATCGGTTATCCTACCTGGTAAACTCTTTGATCTCATACAAAACAAATTGTATTTTAAAAATTGTTTTTCCTTCAAAAAAGTTTAACTACATGCTTTTAAAGGTTTTTTTTCTCTCATTTATAAATAAAGCAAACTTCAAGGAAAAGAAAAAATGAATATCAATTTCTAAGTTTTCTTATCCTCTTGTTATTCACCCATTACTTGATTAAAGACACAAAAATGATATTTTAGTTGCATCTCTCTAATGAAAAGTAGCTCTCATGTAACCAAAGGCAAAAAATTCAGAAAAAAATGTATAAAATATGTAAGAGGTAATGTGATACTGATTTCTACCAAATGTTCTCAAAAGCAATAGCTTTGCTTTATTGGGCTTTCTCTGAATTTACTTTATTACAGGAGTCATTTAAAAATCTTATATGGTCATTCTAAGAACCTTGATTCATTTTTTTTTCTAAAAAGTTACTTTATGCAATGTGTATAGATCTGGGTAAAAGGGGATCTTCATTTCAATATTAAAGTCAGTGTGGAACACTTGTGGCTCATGGTTGGGGGTAAACAAATGAGTCTTGGACATAGACATACTTGGATTTTCATTCCCACCCTGTCATTGACTGGGTATTTAGCTATAGGTGGTAAAGTTATTTCTGTGACTCCTCTATGCCTTAGTAAAATAAGGCTCTCATTATTTAACTCAGAGGGGAGTGCTAAGAAATAACATAAGTGATGGTGTTCTATAAATGGCATATTTATGTATACATTGTTGTACTGATCTATAATCAATATTACCCCATATAAATGATGCTACCAGTAAATTATTGTTCAATAGTGCATGATTTTATATCTGATTCCATGCATATGTTTCAGATTGAGATGACAGATTCTTCTTCAGACTAGACTTGAGTGTCATGCATGTAATGCACAGTAGCCATTCCTTCACAAGGGTTGTCCTATATAAGGGTTGGCTGCAGCCCAGCCACAGCCTCTGGGAGGCCACCACGTTTTTCTCCATCTAGCAGTTCGTTTTCTGAAGATCTGAGAGGGACACTTGAAGCCTAAAACTTCAATGCCTTGCTCTTGAGATTTTACAATCGGTTTGATGGACTAGAATAATCTCCAATTAACAGCCAATTAGCAGGAATCTTTTGTAACATTGAGACACTCAGAAAAGGGAGGTTAGGATAATTTGGCCAAGGCCAGTTCTCCAAAGGTCGAGTCTTCCAGATTGGATAGGACTCAGAGTGGAGGGAAAAGATGGAAAATACAGAAGGGGGCCTTCTTAAGAATAGACAGGGAGAGCTAAGCCAGAGGGAGCACATGTGTATACCGTAACACTTTAAAAGACAAAGAGTAGAGAAAGAAAGAATTCGGAGGCAGAATCCTTGTCTTTATTGGGTTTACCATCTAGCTAGGATGCTTTCAAACTAACAAGCAAGGTAAAATCTAGCGTGATTTTACATAGAGAGAGACAGATAACTACTTTGTAATGATGGTTGAAAATATATATCTCATTAATCACCAAGATGAAATGATTGCCTTAATTTACATGAATATAAAACTAATATATGTTATGAGACATTTCTTCACAATCAACTTGACTAATTAAGTATAGGCATATACTTTTTAAGTGTGTGAGTGTGTGTGTGTGTGTGTGTGTGTGTGTGTGTGTGTGTGTGTGAGGTAGAAAGATAGGCTTTTTTAAATGCTGTTAAATTTCCCTAAGAATCAACTACAGGAAGCACAGGAATTCTATGACTTGGTAGAAAGACTAATATTGCAAAATGGTTTAATATTACACTTTCTAGAAATATATAGTTTGTTACTATACGATAACTGAAATGTAAATACTATTTATTTTAAAATAATTAAAGCAAAGACCACCAGAGCAGTGCAAAATCTCTCATACGGTACACACCACAGAATCAAGTGTCACATTCCAAAAGTGCCAGCAAAGTCCTCTTATGAGAACGTTCAGCTCTATACTTCTGTAAGTTTCCGTCTTAAAACATAACAATGCTTCACGGTGGTTCTTGCAACATGTATTTTATTAGGCAGGCTTTCGTGCATCATTATAGAAGAGTCTTAAGTTATAAAGTCAATTCCAGTTTCCGATAAAACATAGATTCCGCAGACATAAACTGTTGAGAAGTATACGCTCTTTGGTATTCAGCTAAGGCATTTTCTACCAGTGCCAGGGCACTTCCCCAAAGCTCATGTGTGATTAAAAAAAAAAAAAAAAAAAAAAAAAAAAACAGGAATGGTCTCCACAGCGTGCTTTAAAGTAAGCTTTCCTGGAATTCTACCTAGATTCTTGATATAAATACACATATACCTGTGTGTGCACATATATACCTTCTTTCAGCGGCTGTTTTAACTCGATAAAGAGTAAAGGTGTTTGACCAAGTCTCATTAATATTAATATTTACTATGTTATTTCGTTCTCTGAACACTGTCATTTTGTTATACTAAATTAAAACATCCAATTAATCCTCAGTAAGAAAATGCATTGCTGTGTCACAGTTAATAAGCAGTTCCACGTAATCATACCTTGATCATTCTCCTGAGTAGTTCAGCCCTTTGCACAGTATGCTTGGAACCAGAATGTTTATTATTAGTTCCCTTAATGATTGCTCATATGTGAGGAAACATGGACAGCTGCTCTTCTTTCAGATATACAAATAATCTATTTTCTTTTATTGAAAAGGATAGGGAAGGAAACAACTAAATAGAAAGAAGAAATGTATGTGTCCCATATTAATTATTATTATATAAGGAGTCTCTGGGATTCAGTCATAATCATAGGATGTGAAGTTGAAGTCAAAGCTGGCTCTCACACCCCAGCTTACCAAACCCCATGGATCATTTCAGCCATAGTAGATGGAACCTTTGAAAAACAGGGGGCCTTCTCTAGCCAAGTCAGGAATGCTATAACAAACTCTCCCAGGCCACATGACACTTACAGAGAGGGGCCAAGCATGGTGGCTCATGCATGCAGTCCCAGCACTTTAGGAGCTTGAAGTGGGAGGACTGCTTGAGCACAGGAATTTGAGACAAGCTGAGGCAACATAGTGAGACTCAATGTCTACAAAGAATATAAAGGTAGCCAGGCGTGGTGATTTGTGCCTGTAGTCCCAGCTATCTGGGAGACAGAGGCAGGAGGATCACTTGAGTCCACGAGTTGGAGGCTGCAGTAAGCCATGACCGCACTATCGCACTTCACCTTGGGTGACAGAGTGAGACTCTGTCTCTAGAACAAAATAAAACAAGCTCAGAGCCATTAGAGGCCACATGCCTACCTTGATGAGAACCTGAATGGACCCTGTGGCCTTTGTAGATATGAAATACCAGAAGCTCATGGTGCAGGCTGCACTGGATTCTCGCCACATGGCACTCCTGAAGTGTGCTTTGTCACCCCGAAGGCCCACTGGAGTAGCCTCCAGATACACAAAGTGCCCTAGGAACAAGGACAGAATTCAGAGAAGACTAAAGAAACAATGACAGGATTATTTTAGCTATTCCATTATGGTTAGAGTTTTTAATGACAATTCATATAATCTGAGCTGCCAAAAGTATTTTCATTTGGAACAGGAAGAAAATCTAATAGCCTTGTCTCTAGCTTTCTGACAGAACAATTTGCAATGTGCTTTTAGCACGTGCTTCACAGTATGCAGATTAACTGATCTGATGGGATATTTTAGCCATCAAATCAACAACATAGTGACAAAAATTATTTTATAGATCTCCCAAACTATCAAGTGATTTTAAGATAATGCAAAGATTACCTATGACATCTAAAAAAGGAGTGATACTATGTGCTTTTAAAAATTCAGTCATCTGTTGAGTGTGTAAATAGAATACTGAAAATTTTAATAAGCAACATGAGAAAAAAGGTATTCAATTTGTTCTTGTACACTGACATATCCAAAACATTTCACATATGTAGAGCTGAGTGTTTGAATGAGACTTTGGTCTTCCTTTCTCTGGCTTTAGGTCAGCCTTTTTTTTATTCGTAGGCCTACAGAAGTTCAATATTTAGACTCTATTTTTGCAGCATCCAGGGATTCAGGGTCCCTTCTTCACTCTACTACTATCCTTAATCCCTTAACCAAGGAAGCTGAGACTTGATCTCAGCTACTCACTACAAAAAAGAGCCATGCCCAATGCCCTTAACATATGTGGCTTTATAGTTAAATTTTCATGGCATCTCCTTAGGTTTCAAACTCTTTTCCCCTCATATATATCATCTCTACAATCTCTGTGAGGCACCCCGGTCAAATTTTATTATCTCAAAATGGCAGATGAGGAATTTGAGAATCTGAAAAGTTAAATGACTTGCTAATGATCATATGGGTGGCAGAATTCAGGGTTAATGATTACAAGTGTGTACCATTTAGGAAAGATGTCTGATGGCAGCATACATTATCATCTAACTTCAATTACTGAATCAGTGATGAATATTAGATTTTGACTAAAAGCTGTTATGGTTTGAACTGTGTTCCTCCCTTCCCAAAAATATGCCAAAGTTCTAACTTCCAGTTCTTATAAATGTGACCTTCTTCGGAAATACGGTTTTTGCTGATGATCAGGTTATGAAGAGGCTATCAGGATGGACACTAATCCAACATGGCTGGTTCCTAATCAAAGGGGGAATTTGGACCTAGAAACAGGCATGCTTATAGAGCAGATGATGTGAAGACATAGGGAAAACCATCATCTACAAGCCAAGGAATTACTGAAGCTACCAGAATCTAGGAGGGGACATGGAAGAGAAGATTCTCTCTCACAACCCTCAGAAGGAACCACCACCGTTGCCAGTATCTTGATCTTGGACTTGCAGCCTGCAGAAACTGAGACAATAAATGTCTGTTGTCTAAGCCATCCACTCTGTAGCCCTTTCTTATGGCAGTCCTAAGAAAAAAATACACTCACTAAATATTCGATCGCCTTGCAATATCACCATGGTGGCCTCTCCAGAGCTCCCTACCTCCTGTCATAAAAGACATTTTGATGTACATTGTGAATATCACGTAAAAGCAATTACCACACCCTAATAACCCACCATTTTCATTTCCAAGTGTGTGGTCTTTGGGAGGTCTTAAGCTTTGATGGGAGCCAACCCCTAAAACCCAGTCAAAGTTGTCAGCCAGGGAGTTTTGCCAGCCACACCAGCCTTTTTCAAAAGTACAGGAGCTGCCACACTCATTTTCATCAGTATTATCTCCACAGTCATCTATGAAGTTACATCTTTCTTCCAGTCTATAGCATTTGCCACTCTGACATTCCCAATAGCCAAGTGGGCAGAAATCTACAAAAAAGAAAAATGAAACAAAATTAAACAAAAAGGAATGAGGGAACACTCCTAACACATTCAGTGCGGTCAAAAAGCATTAAGAGTTGATTCATTTTAATGTATAAAGGAATGTATCATTCTTAGGAATTTGAGGTAACTGAAACCCATCTCTCTGTCTCCCAGTATGCTCCAGTGATCTTTAGATCACTCATGAAGATTATTCACATACGCCAAAGAAAAGCATTGCTTTATTGATCTAGGGAAGTACCACCCCCATCTCCCCAAATGTAGTATTCCTTGTAAACTGTGTTCAAGGATGTAAATTATGTCTGAGAGCCAATGTGAGGCCTACTATTTTTTTTTATCCTGAAACAAAATATTTAAGGCACTAAGAGGTCATGTATTATGTGGCATTTGGAAATACATTCCGTTAGCATCTGTTCACTCCAATATTTTTCAGGAGCCATTATATGTACGATACTTTCTTAGAAGCAGGGCTATGCATATATAACTAATAACCAACAGTGTTTTTCTCTAAAACACGTATTTATTTGTGTATAAAATTTGTGGAGAAATGGTCACAAAGTAAAATGGGACACATAGTGCTATGATCCTGCACATTTTCTACAGGCAGACTGAAAATTTGGCTATAAGCTTCTTACTGACCAGTGAGAAAAGAAAATAAAGTTGTGATGCGATTGAACACTTATCACCATAACCAATTTTTCTCTAAAACACGTAATTATTTATGTACAATTTGGAATTTTAGAAGCAATTTTCTGCAATGCAATGTCAACCATAGAGATTTGTTCACAAAACATGAGAAAGAGCAATGCTTTTAAAAATCTAAGTTTGACCTCTAGTGCTGATATTTATTAGTAATGTGACTTAGCTCATACCAACATTTGATAACTTTAGTTTCCCTCTATCAAAAGAGAGAAGAAGAGCAAAATCCTAGAGAAGTTAAGCTAATTTAAGAGAGTATGGTGCCCGGCCCTTAGTGTGTGATTAATTAATTTTAGTCAAATAAATGAATGAGTGAAATAAAGTGCTTTGGAATCAGATACTTTTGAATGTATATTGAAAGTATTATTATTATACTACTCCAACATTACAATAGAATTTAACTGTCATGGGTAACAATATTTCAATAGAAAAAGTTGTTCAGAAATCCAGCTTGGGTTATCAACTTCACATTTGTTCTCTGACACTACAGGATCTGACATTTTCTTTCTTCTTGTCTTCCCCTTCTTCAGGTAGAGGAGCTGATAAAATCACTCCTTGCTTTACTTCAAAGGTGGTAGTCCCCATGAACCTCTGGGGGCAAGTTACCTGGCAGATGAGGGTTGATGTGGGTCACAGGGGATGAAGTTCAGATATTTGTTATAAGGTTTTGTGGGAGCTGGAAACTGCTGGTGATAAAACCACATAGAGGAGGTATACAGCCTGGATAAATCGACTTAGTGCAAATAGTCTTTTCACAAGAGAGGGAGTTCCTTGCTTGGATATTAAGGTCAATTAGAATAATGTAACAGCATTTTGGGAGGCCTAGGTGGTTGGATCATTTGCAGTGAGGAGTTTGAGACCACCTGACCAACATGGTGACACTTCGTCTCTACTAAAATACAAAAATTTAGCCAGATGTGGTGGTCGGCACCCGTAATCTCAGCTACTTGGGAGGCAGGGAATCACTTGAATCCAGGAGGCAGAGGTTGCAGTGAGCTGAGATCATGTCATTGCACCTCAGCCTGACAACAGAGTGGGACTCCATCTCAAAATAAAAATGAATAATGTATCAACTCTCACCTCCTTAGCTTTTAAATGTTTTTATCCTCCATTGTTTGTTCAAATAGTGCACAGTATCAAAGAACATCCACCTAACTGGTGCGAGGAGGCAATTTGTGATGTCTGAAACCCCCCACTCCACCCCAGCCCACGTTAACAGTATTTTGTCCCTGCACATGTAACTGGTTCTTAAGGGGCTCCTCAGAGAAGCAGGAACTCACTGCAACACAACTTAACCATCTTATTAACCACAGATTCATTAGCCCAGATTATATAAGGGTAGAAATCTGAGGAAATGAAATACAACACAGTTATACTTTGAAGAAGCTCAAGGCAAGGAAAAGAAGAAATTTCTTCTTCAAGTGTTTGGTAAATCAGAGCCTGGAGATTTTTCTTTTTCTTTCTTTCTTTCTTTTTTTTTTTTTTTTTTTGAGACCAAGTCTCACTCTGTTACTAGGCTGGAGTGCAGTGGCGTGAGCTTGGCTCACTGCAACCTCCGCCCTCTCAAGTTCAAGCCATTCTCCTGCCTCAGCCTCCCAAGTAGCTGGGATTACAGGTGTGTGCCACAGCACCTGGCTAATTTTTGTATTTTTAGTAGAGATGAGGTTTCACCATGTTGGCCAGGATTGTCTAGATCTCTTGACCTCGTGATCCACCTGCCTCGACCTCTTAAAGTGCTGGGATTACAGGTGTGAGCCACCACCCCTGGTCACATGGAGATTTTTCTTTTTGGAAACTTTTAAATTGTAAATTCAAGTTCCTTCATGGTTTACAGGATTGACTAGTCTGATTTTGTTTAATTTTTTCTTAGTTGATTTTCGTTAGTGTGTGGCTTTCAAGGAAGGAAATAGTCTCTCTTCTTATAACAAGGAACCAATAATTCTCAAATCTTATAACCATGATTCTCAACCAGTTATGTGTGAAAATAATCAGTATAACTTTAAAAAAAATACAGATAGCACAGTTATGCCTGAGACCTTCCAACTTAGAATGAGAGCATGGCAGGTGGCAGTATGGGGAGGATGTCTGTCCTCATCCAGGGCCTTGCAGGTGATTTTGGTGTATCAACAAGATTAAGCTCTATTACTTTCAACCCCAATGTATTGTTCTATAATTAAAGTTTTCTTCCAACACTCTCTCTCTCTCTCTCTCTCTCTCTCCCCCCACACACACCAGAAAAAAAATCCTTTCTCTATAATAAACACACTAGATCAAGCTACACCATCTTATATCTGGGTATACATTTGCTGTTTAACTTTTCATTCCTCTAGAGTCGCTATTGGTAAATTTCACCTTGGCTTATATTGAAAAACATTATTTTAAAACCTGAAACATTAAAATTATCTATTGTACCTATTTTGGGGAATATTGAAAGTATATCAATAGAAAATTTTATCAGATTCCCAACTAAGTTGTATTTCTACTGACCTAGTTATTGGTTATGGTGATGAGTGTTCAATCACATCACAACTTTCTTTTCTTTTCTCACTGGTCACTAAGAAGCTTATAGCCTGATTTTCAGTCTACCTGTAGAAAATGTGCAGGATCATAGCACTATGTGTCCCATTTTACTCTGTGACCATTCCTCCACAATGTATTTTCATTGCGCTGTGGTAGGGACTGTCTGCCCCCTATATCTGTCCTTTGCTTCTGATTTACAATTCTTAGGTGGATACATGGCTGCCCAGAATGAAATCCATTTCCCAAAAAATTGTAGTAAGATCACGCTACTAGGTTCTGGCTAATGTGTAACCCCACGGGTCCTGTGATGGCCTCCAGAAACTTCTCTTAAAGTACAACTGGCATGTACCTGTTGGCTAGCTTCTTTATCCCTTCATCTACCTTGCTACCGGAAAGATGCATACCACCATGGCAGATCCTGAAGAGTGAGGACTGTAAAGAGCTGCCCAGGACACTGAGTTGGTTAAATCTTGATTCCATAAACGTTCAGTATATATATATGTGTGTATGTATATGGGGGTGTGCATATGTGCTAAACCACATGCATGTCATTTAAGTGATACTTCAAATCACTTACACAATAAGATGTGATACTAAATAAAATCTTGTAACTGCTTCAAATATTTGCATAGAACTTCAGGAAATAAACTAAGTAGGTTTGTTATCGCTTGCAGAAAGCAGCCTATAGTAATTGTGCTACTGGGCTTTGTACCAACCATCAGATCTTTAATGGGCACATTTATCATGTAAACTATTACACTGAAAATATTAATTTATCTGAAATAAGTTATAGCTTAATATGAATTGAAATCTGAACTGTATACTCTAGCAAGATTATACAGTATAATTTCTACAATATTAAAATGTTCTATGTATCACAAGAAAATGGATTTCTATAACAGTACTTTGTTGTAATATGCATGCAGTCTAAATTATTAAGGCATTTAAAAAACAGTAGTGTGTATTTATATGCACACTCTAAGTCACTGACGACATTTAAAAGGTAGCTAATGTATGCACATATTTAAATGAACTTTCTTTGGAAGGCAATAAAGATGCCAAAATTAAAGTCCCCTCACAAATAGCCGCTTAAACAATTTCCCAGTGCAAACAATAATTTATGCTAACTGAGTAGCAAAGAACTGTATCTCATTTAGTTCTATTGCTTTTGCACTATTCAGCATGAGAGAGTAACAGACCAATCACAAATTGTTGTGAATTGATAAATGTGTGTTCTTGTATGTCTAGTGCAAATCTAACCAAGAGAAAATTGCAGTTTTTCAGATTCCAAGCTGAAGTCTGGGTTACACGCACAAAACTAAAAAATGTCCAAGCTTCTTGGTTAATTGACCTTTATAATTTTTAGAAATACACTGTAATGTCTAACCTATGGATCCAAGGACAACCCAAAGTGAAGAATAGCACATATGCAAGTATAAATGTGTGAGACACCTACAATGACAAGGCATGTCCTTAGAATGTTATATAGAAATGTTTTTCCTCTTGTTTTATGTTGCCATTTTTTTCCTTCCTTCACCCCTTCCTTCTCTCCCTTCTTCGCTTTCCTACTTCTTCCTTCCTTCTTTTCTTTTTTTGTATTTAGCATTTGCGGAAATGCAAGGAGGAAACATCGTGGAAAAAAATAAGATCAACTTTTAATTTTCTGCTCTGTCTACTGAAATTTCATCAATGAATTTTTTCCCCAAAAGGGTAAATTCACATTTTTTAAGACTTTTCATCTTTAAAAAGTCCACTTAAGAATAAGCATGGCCAGGGAACTTTCATTCACACGAATATCCACATTTATGTAATTAATTATCTTCACATAGACTATTTATGAGGACTATAATGATAGGGAAAAGTATCTTAACTGATTAGTAATCTCGTATCTTCAGAAACCTGCTGAGCTTTTAAAAACGACCAGTCTTACGTATTCATTATACATAACCCCTCTTATCCAGTTAAATTTGCCTTTAATTTATATTTTTATTGAAGTAATACATAAATGGAGTTTTACAAATTGAATATTGGCCAGGCAAGGTGGCTCACACCTGTAATCCCAGCACTTTGGGAGGCTAAGGCAGGCAGATCACTTGAGGTCAGTAGTTTGAGGCCATCCTGGCCAACATGGTGAAACTCTTTCTCTACCAAAAATACAAAATTAGCTGAGCATGGTGATGGGTGCCTCAAATCCCAGCTACTCAGAAGGCTGAGGCAGAAGAATTGCTTGAACCCAAGAAGTGGAGGTTGCAGTGAGCCAAGATCGCACCACTACACTCCAGCCTGCAAGACAGAGCAAAACTACGTCTCAAAAAACAAACAACTGAATATTATTTCTAGACACCTATGTCTCATCCTACACTAACTCTATGTACACTTTGGACAAAATCATTTTTAACATCTTTATCTATTTTTCTGTTATTTTCTGCATGTGTCTAAATAAGATGTTTATAATGCTAATTTTTCAATTTGAGGTATAATCTATTACCTTTGTTCTGTGAGGAATATAGGACAAAGGTAATTCCTAAGAAAATAGGTCTTAGGCTATTTCTTTCCCCAAGATGTATACTTTTCTCCCCTCAACAATCCAAGACTTGTTACAATTTTTGTTTAAAGATACATTCAGTGTTCATATTATAACTATATAAATATTGCCATTAACTTAGTCATATACTATGTTATGACTAGATTTAAGTTCTCATACAACTATTATCTGTCTTATTTCTTTTTTCCTATATTTAACTTAATTGTATAACTGAGTTACAGAACTCCTCTAAATATAATCAATTTGCCGATGCAATTGTTCACTTCTATGTGTTCTGGAACACATCCTTCAGTTTATGACTCCAGAACCAAGCTGAATGAGCTGCCCATTAGACCTTATGTATACTCATATCTGTAGGAATTCCCTTTGCCTTTCCCATTCATTTATTTAAGAAGTATTACTGAGCTCCAACTATGATCCAGACAGTAAGCAAAGCAATTAACAAGTTTTCCCTAGCACCATGCGGCTGAAATTTTAATGAGAGAAAATACAAAATAACTATGTACAGCTAGTGCTCGACTTACAACCACGATTGGTTCCGACAGACCGGTCGTAACATGATTTGGTCGTAAGCTGAGTAGGCTGTATGCACATGGAGATGGTAGTGCTGCCGGAAGCTGGTCTGCACTGTCATACGCCCAGCTGGGCAACGTTTGCACTGCCAGACGCGGAGCAGTCGTGGCTAGCGATTGTGGTCGTAAAGTCAAATGATCGTTAAGTTGCATAGGTCGTAAGTCGATCAATACCTGTAAATATGTTTCATACATGCCTATACATATGCACATAATACATACTATGAGTGAATATAATTATAGGAACAAATACTTTAAAAAGGCAATTATAGAACAATGCCTTTCAGAAATATATATGTAAAAATTTCAAGAAACTATATATTACACAACTTATAGATTATGTATAATATCTGTTCATATTCTATTGGCCAAAATTTATTCACATATTCCACACTGGTGATAACAAAGACTGGGACTATAAAGTCTTTACTCTGTTTAGCTATGTGTCTATCTAAGTATTGGGAGTTTTATTATTACAATAAGCAGAAGAGAATGGCTGTTGAGGAGCAAATGGCAGACTACCAACCCTCCAACCTTGGGTGACTTGATAAAATAATGATACATTGTTTAGGCAGCAGTACTGCTTTTATATAGTTAATCTGTGTAATAATCAGACCACAGTAAAGCTATATGAAAGAATGAATTTTAAATAAAAACTTAATTGGTTACCTTAACCTCAACAACAAAAGGGAAATTTTAAAATAATACTATGCTACTATGAGCTAATATTACAGTATACTAATACGCAATATAATTGATAACATGTAATATTATTACTATTTCTGCCTAAAGCATTCTATTAATACATAATGATGTCATGCATTTTTAAATTGATGCACTGGGCAAATAAATTGATGCACTTATAAGACCGTTTACTATGTTTTGTTACATTCGAAACCAATTTTAATGATATTATAAACATTAGGTAGTATTTCCAGCAGTGTTTTCTATGTAAGCCATACAGAATTTTGTACAATTTCTGCTCTGTAACATCTGAAATCAGAAGGAGGAGGATAGGTAAAATACAGTTACACTACCAATAGAGGAATTTGGGAATGAGAGTGAGGAGGGATGGGTAGGCATCCAGCTGCCATAATGAAGAAATTTTAGTTCTTGGGACAAATACACAAAAAAAAGGAAATCTCTCATATTTAAAGGAGAGAGGCTGTGGAGCTATTTCGGTTATTTGCTATTAGATGCATGAACAGAAGACAAGCAGTTTTTAAATATCCCTAGGTAGCAGAAAAGAAACAGAACTTTCAGAACTTAAAAGGCTCAGTTCATCCCTGGCCATTCAGAGATCTGAAGTCTCACAGATCCAAGTGCTGACCAAATATATACATGACTGTCTCCCATGGAGAACTGAAAGCACAGCCCCCACTTATATACTGCTAGTAACGTGTTCCTGAAAGTCAGATGTCCCGCTTATGTAAATGAAATGCTATATCCTAGAGGCAATTTCCTGTTATAATTATAGTAATTATTATATTTTTACCTTTTACATTTCTCATTATATAAATGAGGATGATTATAATGTATTACATATCTACCATTATTCTCATCTAAGTTCTTAAAATGCACATGAAATCCGGTGAAACGAATAAAGCTGTAATGTTTATCATGACATTTGCAGGGGCCATAACCAGTGATGTCTATCAGTGTGATGAGCTGGTTTTTTGGGTTTTCACTGCTGTCTTCTTGAGACTAATATTACATGTTTATATAAACAAACTTGGTGATGAATCCCTCAGTTAGATTTTTCCAAGAGTTCTTTATTTTTTTTTCATCTACTTCATCAAATCCAGCTCTCTTTGGTCGAAATCCTTTATTCTTTTACCTTCACCTACATTGTGATATGTTTTTTTCGCTTGCTTTGCTTTCCTCTCCACAATTTTCTCCAACACTTTCTCAACTTCTAGGGCCATTTATAGTTCTAATTAGACAAAAATACGACTACACAGGAAAAACAATTGTGAAATTTATTTGGAAGAACTGTGCAATAAAGTACTGCCCCACCGGGTATCTGATGCTGTGCTGTTTTTCTCCCACTTCCAGCAACACCCATGATGAGCATCCTCCATTTCTACTCCACAAAATCTTCAAAATGTCTTTGTCTACCAGTTTGGAATGGAACCTGTATTTAGAATGGAACTTGTGATTTTTCTTGCACAACATACTGTATGAACACTAGCCTAGTGAGTTTGGGGTGAGGTCAATATATATTTCCAATACAGATATTAGTCAAAAACCAAAAACAAAAGCAAAAGGAGGCATTCTGTGAAGTTTGGGTATTAAAAACCAAGTAGTGTTTTATTGGGAAGACATTAATTTGGAAAATATTCCATGGGGTATGCCAATATTTTAAAAAATGAACTTCTTTTCTCTTTCCCACACACATTATATCCAGCCAACTCATCAACTTCTCTGAATCTCAGTTCTATTCTATAAGGTTTTCTAGGTTCAAAACTATAATCTCTTCTTTGTCTCCTTCAACTATCAGTGGCCATCATGTCAATTCTATCTCTGGATCTTTATTGTGACTGCTCTCTCTTCTCCATTTCTTATTATGAATAATCAATTAAAGCAACACATTTAGCAATTAGACATTTTATGGATTTTTTGAAAGCTATTTTTTTACTCTGAAAAGAACAGGGAGGCAAAGGAGATCCGAACCTTTGCTTTGGGTACTGAAAACAACATGAGGAAAAAAGAAGAGCAAGTATAAAATATGCTTTTAAGAAATGTTAACATGTATATAGTTTAATTTCATAGTCTCCTTAGCAGGAATAAAGAGACGCCAAAAAAAAAAAAAAAAAAAAAAAAAAACCAAAAACCAACCATATGCCATGCATTGTTCAAGAAGTGCTATATGTTACTATCGGATTTATTTTTCAAATCACTCAGCAGTAGATTCCAATAGTCCCAATTTTACAGAAAATAAAGATAGGAATTAGAGAGATTAAGTAGGCTACCTGACATCACACAGTTAGTAAGCAGTGTCAAGATCCAAGTATATGTCTTTAAATCTCAGAGCATAACACATGTACTTTGCACTAAGCAGCATGTATAGGTTTCACTAAATTACTGAGCCATATACAACCAGCCAGATATTTCTAACTCAGGACTCTGACTGAGTTGCTGCACCAGCATTCTCATCGCTAAGTACTAGTTTTAAAGCACTGCTAAATATTGCAGGGAAATGAGTGACCTGCGGGATGAGCTAATCTATTCAGTCCTCACTGTTTTACATATATTTTTTAAAGAAATTTTATTATGTTACAGGTATATCCCAAAATAGATATATTAAATAACCCCTATTTGGAAGTAGCTGTGCTGATTAAGTCCCCCCCCACACACACACACAAACACACACACACACACACCAACACACATGACTTGACTCCTGCCCTGATTGTATATGCATAGGGTTTATTAAATATTTGTCAGTAAGTAGAGAAAATGACCATGGATGAATTTGCTTATGGACATTTAAAAGATGAAGGTTGGTTGTCTTTTTCTTATTAAAATTCATTAATTATTTTTATCCTTCATCATTCAGCAATTAACAAAACTGCCATCAAAATAAGCTCTTAAATATGACTCATAGGGACTTAATAATAATTTAATATTACTTTTGCTAATAAAGCCCTAGGTCTATTTTGATTAATTAGAATCACTGATTCCAGATTCTGCTCAATTGCATCTTCCTAAATACATACATATTTCCCTCTTGTCTTTTCTATTTTAAGCTATCCTTGATGGAGTTGTTGGCCTACACACATGAATAGAAATGAAAAGTCTGTGTATACTAGAGCCATTTCCAAAAGTTTAATGGATGTTCTTACTGTTGGTGAAACATAAGGCCATTTATCCTGGTTTGTTCTGTGCAAATTCTAAGTTAAGCGTTTTTGCAGTAATGAGAAATTAAGAATCATTAAATATTTCAAAGATACACGTACATACACTACTCATGAGACATCAAAAATAAACGACAGGTTTTCAATAAATAAGATTGAATGGTTATAATGTAATATAAAATAAGGATATGCTTGTGATATCTGCAAGAAATAAAATTTTGCCAAGACAAGTGAAAGAAACATGTTCTTAATAAAATGCAAATAAATGAGGTTTTCTGTCAAATGTTTACATCAACTACAGAATACAGGTAAAAATATAAAAAATATAGGATAATGTAAAATGACACTATTTTTATTGAAAAATAGCTACCATATGTCAGATGTTGAATAAATTTCCTGGGCAGTTATCTCTTATAATTCTTAAGAGCCTTGGAGCCTATGAAACACATGGAAATTATCTCTGCTTTATAGATGAGGAAACTGTCTCAGATAAATTGTATAAACATAGCTAATAAGAGGAGAGTCTGGTATTAATACCTAATTCACTAGAATATGAATATGGTGTCTACGCTTTCACATTTGACCCTGAGGTGCCGTTTTTTGTTTTTTTTTTTTTCTTTTTTTGAGATGGAGTCTCACTCTGTGGCCAAGGCTGCTGTACAATGGCAAGAACTTACTTAGCTCACTGCAACCTCCACCTCCCAAGTTCAAGCAATTCTCCCTGCCTCAGCCTCCCAAGTAGCTGGGATTACAGGTGCCTGCCACTATACCCAGCTAATTTTTGTATTTTTAGTAGAGACTGGGTTTCGCCATATTGGCCAGGCTGGTCTTGAACTCCTGACCTCAGCCTCCCCAAGTGCTGTGATTACAGGCATGATTTTGTATTAAGCTGATAAAACTTGGGTAGACTGAATTAAAATATATTATTAAAATTAATTTCATTTAAAAAAAATGTGACTTAGAAAACGTAAAAGTAAATATGTGACTTACATTTGTGACTGTATTGGAAATGAATGGTATTCCTTAACTTGCTTGCACCAACTTCCATGAATATAAACATTCTGGCTTTTTATTTGTTCAAGATACCACTATTTGCACCTCTGGCTTTACCCTCCCCTCCATATAGATATGGATAGATGTTAGATATAGAAATACAAATATATATACATATACAGAGATATAGATGTACCTCACCAAGAAAGGTGTTCTACAACTTCATATAGATATAAATGATAAATACAGACATGCGTAGATATAGATAGAAACATATCTCACCAAGAAAGATGTCCTGTAACTTCTCTATTAATAGTTGGTCTCATGGAGAGCCAATTCTGGGAGCCATTTCTGGAAGACCTCATTAGAGCTCATTTATCCAACCATTTCAACAATTTACATACATAAAATTCTCTCCATCGAACGGCACTCTGCTTAAAATATTGAGAGTGACTTATATTGTCTACGTTCCAACCCTGACTAACCCCAGTATATATGTGTGTATGTGTGTGTGTGTGTATGTATACTTTTATATATATATATATATATACACACACACACACACATTTATACACATACACACACACACATTAATATATATTTTTAGGGAAGGGCATATATATATATGCCTGCAGAGTCTTCTAAACTCACAATGAAGTTAAGGTGTTTCAGAATCATTTCACAGCTTGAGTCTCTAAACGAAGTTTAGCATTTCACTTTTACCAAAAAACAGGTAAAGTTTCTTAAGGCACAATTAAAGGTACATCAAGTAGTTTGTAGGAAAGTGAACTCTACATGCATTTATTTTCATCTGCTTCACTTGAATGTAAGCATTACAGCGGAGATAACTATACATATATTACTGTACCTCATCTCAATTTTTGGAATGCTCCTAACCATAGAAATAAAGTTATTCAGTTGTTTTTCTTGGAGTCTTTCTACTGAAAATATTCCCATAAGTTATCATACTCTATATGAAAGCACTTTTTAATTTTAATGTAATCAATTATATTAACATTTAATACAATTAACCTTTTGTATTAACTTTTATATTTTTATATTAAATTCTTTCTTGTTTATTCTTTGTTTTCTAAGACTATTTAATAACCTTTCAACGTAGGTTCATTCTGAGAAAAAATTAAACTAATACTCAAGGTGGTCCACAATTTGGCTCTATGTCCTTTGTAATATCTCAGATAGCTACACAAGGTGCCCACCTCAGCCAAATTATCACCCACAGCCCACCCTGCAGTCTGCATGACACCATCCCTGTTCTTTCCTATGCCTTTTAGCCTGCCTACAACACTCTCAGCAGCATATCCTTCATCTGGTCCTCCAGTGCTCAGATTCCACCGGCCCTGCCTTATATACTGAAGGGATCTTTCCCTCCTATGAGCTCTAAGTGTGGTTCCAAATTCTTGAGCATCCTGCAAATACATTTCAGATTAGATATCCCCAGCTGAATGTTTTCTTTAGTTTTCTCTACAACCTCATAAAAGCTTTTTTATTGCTTCTTCTCCAAATTTCTTTTTATTTCTTCATACTTGTACATGTCCAGGAATTCTTATTTTTAATCTTTATAGATACATAATAAATATACATGCTTAGGGGGATATATGATATTTTAATACAAGGATGTAACATGTAATAATCAAATCAGGGTAATTGGGATCACCATCATCTCAAATATTTATCATTTTTTTAAATGTTGGGAACATTCCAAATCCATTCCTCTACTTATCTGGAAATATACAATAAATTATTAATTATACTTATCCTATTTGCAACACGGATGGAACTGGATGATATTATGTTAAGTGAAATAAGCCAGGCACAGAGAAAAATATCATGTGTTCTCACTCATATGTGAGAACTAAAAAAATTGATTGCACAAAGGTAGAGTAGAATGGTAGTTACCAGAGGTTGGAAAGTGTAGTGGGGAGGAGGGATAAAGAGAGGTTGGTTAATGGGTATAAACATTCAGTTATACAGAAGGAATACAATGTAGTGCTCAGTACTGCATAATGTTTAAATATTTCTCCTGGCATTTAGTTATATCCTACTCAATATTAAACTTATCAGGGCATTTTTTTCCTACCTACTTACCATCTCCTATTATTTTTAAGGATGATTTTTTAAGAACATTTAAAAAAAATATATTCATTAAAAATTTTAATACAACCCCTCAAATATTCTGATATTCAAAGAGGGCTGCATGATTCATGTGCACCCTTAATTTGATAATTAACGAATAATCAATACTATTTTGTACATACTTTAAAATTTTCCTGTTGGATGTTTTCTAAAAACTGACCTAATTCAATATTTTACTAGCTTAAGGTCTTAAAATCTCCAAGAAGATTGGTTTGTTTCTCTTGTATCCTGTTCATTAGTTGCTTATTAAATTTTAAAGTGGTTTAATGTTCTTTTAGGAAAAAAAAACATGTTGCTCCCTTGAGCTCAGCATGGAGGCTCCTGCCTGTAATTTCCGGACTTTGGGAGGCTGAAGCACGTGGATCGCTTTGAGCTCAAGAGTTTGAGATCAGCCTGGCCAACATGACAAAACCTGTCTCTCCAAAAAAAAAAAAAAAAAAAAAGAAAACTTTTGCTTCCTCATCAATTGGATCCTCGAAGATTATTTTTATTATTATGATAAAATAATTACTCTACAAAGGACCAGGACTTACATAAACCTATATCTGCCACCAAACATCCCACACAGAATGAAAGGCAAAGATTTTCTTGGAGAAGTAGAGTAGTCCTGGGCATGTGAATCACCTTTGCATTAAATCCACCTACATATATTTCCCTCCCACTACAGTCTTAAAATGTTTATTTGCTTTCCTATACACTATTCCATATAGAGTTAGAAGCCTATCAGGCAAAGAGCATGTTTAACTAATTGTCAACTGGAAAAGATTTATCTAGAAACTTCCTTGTAACCAAATGAAAATACTCTCTTTGAAATAAATGGGAAGGCAGAAATGGCAACATTGCCCATTCCATCTACTATGTTACAAGCCAGAGCAAACAAATTAGTTTGTGTTTAATAAAGCATTTTCAAATTGATCAAATATAATAAATATAACTTAATTATTAATGAAACTACACTTTTGTTTTCCACACTAAATTCATGGTTTAAGAAATTACTATCTGCTGGGCATGGTGGCTCACACCTATAATTCCAGCACTTTGGGAGGCCAAGGCAGGTGGATCTCTTGAGCCCAGCAGTTTGAGACCAACACAGGCAACATAATGAGACCCCATCTCTGCAAAAAAACAAAAAAACAAAAATTAGCTGGGTGTGGTGGAGCATGCCTGTGGACCCAGCTATTCAGGAGCCTGAGGTAGGAGGATCAATTGAGCCCAGGAGGAAGAGGTTGCAGTGAGCTCAGACTGCACTAGTGCACTCCAGTCTGGGTGACAGAGCTAGACTCTATCTCAAAAAAAGAAAAAAAAAAAAAAAAAAAGGAAAGAAAAGAAAAGAAAAATATCTGCCATATCAATGGCTAATAAAATTTATTCCTTTGTCATTTTAATAATATTTTTTGCATTTATTTTCATCTCAGACCTTTAATATTATATTGGTTAATGGTGCTTGCTAATTCCACTTACAACACTGTCTCTGTATAAATTATATTGAACGTCTGCTAACTCAACATTTGAATAAAATTCTTTAGATAAATAATCAAAAGTTATTTTAGGTTAAAAGGATAGAGACACATTCAATCATCTACTCTGTTTCAGTATCAAATTGGCATGCCCACGGGTCCTTGAAGAAGGTGGCAAATATAACCACAAAAATGTCTAATTAAAATTGAATAACCCTGTCCTCAATTTACTTATGTTTTATTGGAAGTGAATAGATGTTTGTTTAGGATTAAATTCTGAAGGAGACTGCAAACAAAGGAGTCTTCTCTTATTTTATTGATCTCAGAGGAAGCTGACTAAACAGAGAAGCTGGGAACTGATAAACAGACGAAAGATTGGGGAAAATGTGAAAGCCATTTTTATGACCAAAGGCTTAAGAAATTTTTTTTAAGTTTAAAAAATCTTATATTTTCTTTACAAAAGCAATAAATTACTGGGTGGTTATGCTATTTTTTTTTTTTGCATTATCTTTCTTCCTTTCACCTTTCACCATGCAAAAATACCAAACACACACAGATCAGAATGTACCTGTTGGAAGAGGGAATGCTAGTTCTTCTTGCACGGATTCATGGAGTGACAGACAATTCCTCGTAAGTACAATGTCATCGAGTGCAATGTCGCCACGCTGACCTTTTCCAATTCTACCTTCGAATTTGAGTTGGAAGTCTTCATCGCCAAACAGCGACAATTCTTCCCTCCGCCAGAAATTGCCTTGTTCTACAGTTAGGTTAAGTAGAACCTTCGTTTGGTTTGTGACTGACACCTGCATTAAGGTGAGTGCCTCAATGCCATTTCCATACATGTGATAATGAAAAATAATCTGTAATCAAGAATAGGAATATTACATATATTAGTATAATTCATGTGATTTTATTTTCAATTCTGTCATATTGTCCTCTTCTTTATTAACAGATTTCTGGAGGAAAATTACACCTGTTTATTCTCTTGCTCTGTGTGCACCTTAACAGTGAGTGAAGTCAGACCAGCCTTGAATCATATGTTGCAACGTAGGGGAGACAGTAGAATAAGAATCAAATAAAAATTTAGTTGGAAAAAAGGGCTGAGTTTACTTTCTTTCTGTGACTTCTATAAGCAAGATTCCTCCATAACTCTTAGAGCCCTTTGTCGAAGGAATATAAGGTCATTAAATTGCAATGCAATATATAGACTTTTCATGATTAAGAAATAACAGGAGTGAAAGAAGATTTTTTTTAATCTCATGAAACTTAAATCATTTTCTTTTCTTCTTTTGCTTATTTCATTGCCATTCTTATACTGGAAACTTTTTCAGTTCTATAAGATTCTCCAGGCTCCATTTAAATACAGCAAAACCATCAGAACAATAATTATCCAAATTTTACTTGAAATGCTACAAATAGGGCTTTGCAGGACAGCCTGGAGAGCTTTTCTCTGAGTAAAAATTAAAAGTATTTTCAGGGATTAATATTTCAATGTTGCAAAGATAGAATTTACTAGATTTTTAGTGATTGTTACATAGTAGAAAAAGTCAGGAAAAGTTCTGGGAAAAGAACAGGGCGGGTTAGGGGTGGTAGGAATTCAATGCCTTTAAAGCTTCTGTCTTGTCATTTGTGTGAATGAGGAAAAACAGTGATGAGAGTGATCTGCACATAGGAAAAAGGTATGTTTGAAATAGTAACGGTCATGTATATTACACTCTACAAGAGGAAAAATGAGCACCATTCAATAATATATGCAACACATGAATTCAGAAAGGATAGACTAAGAATAGATGAGCCATGCAGTGACTCTACCCATCTTCCCGCTGATGAAATCTTCAAATATTATTCTATGACCTCAAAATATTTGTTCTATTCACTAACTTTTCCAACATGAGCTCCATGACCATTATGAATTGTCCTGGTACTGGTGAAACTTGGGTGCCATGACTCATTTGAGTGAGAAACAAAGTGACCAGGGCCCAGCCTCTTGGACAGCATGCACAGGGCCACCTGTGCAGGGCCTCCAGGGCCACCTGTGCGGCACACTCCTTGCAGCTACAAAGAGGGTCTTCTACCTCCTTTTGGGTTTGTCTTATATGTGCAACAAATATGAGGTATATGTTTTATATCTCAGTTAATATATCTGTAACTTCTTCAGGTTATTTGCTGAATGATGCCATTAGGTTAATATGCAAACAGATGCACCAACACCCCTATTTCCAGAGGGAATACCTGGTGATGACAAAGCCTAAACACAGGATAGTAAGAGTGAGTAAAAATCTGCTAAGCACTGGTCAGGCATGAAATCTGCTAATCATTGGTCAGGCATGGTGGCTCATGCCTGTAATCTGAACACTTTGGGAGGCCAAGGCAAGCGGATCACCTGAGGTCAGGCGTTTGAGACCAGCCTGGCCAACTTGGTGAAATCCCATCGCTACTAAAACTACAACAGCAACAACAATAAAAACAGCTGAGTATGGTGATGCATGCCTGCAGTGCCAGATACTCAGGAGGCAGGAGGATCGCTTGAACCTGGGAGGCAGAGGTTGCGGTGAGCAGGTATCACACCACTGTAATCCAGCCTGGGCAAAAAATTGAGAATCCATCTTAAAAAAAAAAAAAATCATTAAGGTCTGATGTCTTCTCTCATCAGTCTCTATATGCATCCTCCCCATACACCAACCCTCACAAAGAAAAAAAAAATGATTATCACTGCTTAAAAGGTATTCCACAAGGTGAAAGGACAGAGGTGATTCTCATAAAAATCTGGGAGGTCAGTCTGCTTACCTGATGAATATATTTTTAATAAGAAACCCAAGATTTCCCAGCAGAATCTTTCCTTACTTGTTCTTATTCAATCTATATCATAAATATTCATCAAGTGAGCCATTCATCATTAATTTTTTGACATTTATTCTAGGAATACTTCATTATTCTCACACAGATGTTTAAAACATTGGGGACTCTAGTTGTGGCACGAGGGGAAAATAGCGATGGATTAAATCCTGAGTTACCACAGTATGAAAAACATCCACTGGACATTTTCAGAAGAGTCTAAATAGAAAAGTTTGGAGGTTGACCTGGAATTTTCACATTTCGTGTTTAATATTTAGATAGGTTTATAAGACTAAAACTAATTTGTGCTTTTCAGAATATCTACAGACGCATAGTGCTAAATTTATAGATAGCCAACATACAGAAAATCTTGTGTGCTTGGGTTTTATTCCTGAGAAAGTACCAAATATTGGAAGACAGCAAAAAACAGATAAAAACTATACTTGATAAAAACTTAATTATTGCCAACTTAATTAAGTAAAGTTTTATAGTTATATGAGGCTGCTGCTTTCCCCAAAGAGCCATACAACCTTTTACGTTCTATATACTTTTAATTCTCCACAGATTTCCTTTCATTCTAGACTGCTGACCAAGTTCTATCACTAAACACCTCATTGATCATGTCACTTCCCTTGCAGAAAATCTTCACTGTCTATGTGATAGATGAAATTGCTCTATGAGAGTTAAACTATAAAATAAACTTACAATGAGACAGAAAAACTCTTAAGACAAAGTAAAATTTTAACATGTGCCAATACTGTGCAGTGGTAAGTTGCTGAAGGCTGTTTGATATGTCTCTCTCCCATGGTTAGGGCTCTGTCAGTTGTGGACACAGGCACAGAGAAGTATTGGGCTGGGCACAGTTGTTTCTTGCCTGTAATACGAACACTTCGTGAGGCTGAAGTGGGTAGATCACCTGAGGTCAGGAGTTTGAAACCAGCCTGGGCAACCTGGTGAACCCCATCTCTACTAAAAATATAAAAATTAGCTGGGCGTGGTGGTGTGCGCCTGTAATCCCAGCTACTCAGAAGGCTGAGGCAGAAGAATCACTTGAACCTGGGAGGTGGAGGTTGCAGTGAGCCCTTATCACTGCACTTCAGCCTGGGCAATAGAGTGAGAGAAACGGAGAGAAAAAGAAAGAAGGAGAGAGAGAGAGAGAGGGAGAGAGAGAGGGAAGGAGGGAGAGAAAAAGGGAGGGAGGAAGGAAGTTAAAGTTGGAGTCAGTGAAGGTTTAAATCACACAATTGTCTACCAGCCTTATCTGATCAGCTAGTAATTTTCTGGATGTAATTCTCTTGCCTTTCAGAGTTCAAACGTTGGGGAACACCCTATCGGAATACATGTGTCCAGAAATTACAGAGACTACATTTCTTATTGTAAATACAAATAAATGACATATTTATTTCTGTATCCAACTCTTGCAAGCAAGAGATCTGAGTGCTTGTGAAGTGATCTCTAAACACTTAATTTGTACTATATGGAAACCTAAATTTAGTTCCTAGCCTAGCTGACTAAAGTCTTTTACGAATATAAACAAAAAAGCAAACAATAAACAAAGGAAAGTGGAAAACCCTGTAAATGTGTAGTTATATGAGGCTGCTGCTTTTCCCATAGAGCCATACAACTTTATTTATACTTTTAATTCTCCACAGATGTTTTCACGAAATTTTCACAGGCTAATGATGATGTCATGTTTTCTTCTCTCCTAAAGAAATTATTCTACTTGCTTTAGATCTAAGTTCAGGGTCCTTTTCGTTTTTCATAAAGACCTATCCAACATTTTTTGTGGCTCTATCTCTAATATTCATTCTTAGAGATATTTAATTATATATTGTTAATTCTATTTCTGTTTGTAAAATTTCTATAGTTTTATTAAGTACTAAACTTCTGAAGAGAAAACAACTGATACTTTACTTATGTATTTGCCAAGGTGTATTCATGGTTATGATTAACAACCATGGAATTTTCCAATGGTTTCCAATGGTTCAATATCCATGGAATTTATACATAGGAGAAATTCTTCTTCCAACAGTTACAGCAACCCTTTCCTTTCATTCTGAACTATGTCTTTTCCCTCCCTCACATATTCAAAGTTGAATACATTCAAACTCATCTTTTCCCTGGCCCCAGCCATTCTATTTTCTGTACATAAATTTATCAACAACTGCTCACAATAATTCTGTACTTTTTTGGTTGATTGGTTTGATTTTCCCCATACCTTGCAGTTTTTGCTTCTCTTGCTTATAACGGGGCTTGAAATTCTGGCTGCTTTCATGGGCTGCTGAGAGAATAAACTCTGTATAAAGATGTAATGACCAGATGAATTTCCCAAGGTGTGATCTGCTGCTGGCTCTGTGCCTGCTATGGGGATGCTGCTAGCTTTCAGATTCCAGTAAAAGTCCTCATCTTTCTCCTGCTCCCAGGAGCAAAGATCAAATTCGAAATCACAGCGCCCACTGGAGGTACCTGGAAAATATTTCCAAATAAATGATACAGAAAATAGAAGTTTGCTGACTTTAAAACATACAAGTCAAAATTGCAGTAATCTCACTGTATCATGTAATATTTGAAGCCTTGTAATGCTATCCTGATAGCAACACAGAAATAGACTATTTTGGTTTGCTATACACACAGCTATTTCCATGGGTTATGTAAGTTCATTTCCCTACAAATCTGATCCCAGTTTCAAAGTTGATAAACTATTTTAGCATTTCACACATTTCCTCCTCTAAACACCTATTTAGTCAATGTAATTTATTTCTTCTGACTTCTCATCTACGCTTCTCAGGTCTTGGTAAGAAATTTATGAAGTTTATTATTCTGCAATGCATTTTAGGTTGGGGAATGCTGCCCTGAGCAAAAGTTATCATTAATCACAGTATTTTTTAGAATACCTCTGTTTTAGAGATGAGAAAATTATGAAACAGAAAAGTGAGGCAAAAGCTGTAATAATTTGAATTAACTTATTGTAGTAAGTTAAAGAAATCAAATATGTTAAGTTGTATTAAATAACAAACTATCTCCCAGGTATTTTTTGAAGTATTTTATTACTGTCATTGCTTAAGTTGTTATATTTTCTCATTTCCAAGATAGTAGTGATTACACAGGCATCTTTTATCATGCTTCAGGTAAGTTATAAAGCTGAAAATGGCAGTGAAGATGTTATAAAACTGAGCTTTGTAGTATGAACCTGTCACACTGTATAAATCTGTCTATTTAGGGCTTTTGATATATTTCATTTTTAAATCACTATTCATGATTCTGCATAAAACCAATGAGGGAGGCCAGGCAAAGTGGCTCATGTCTGTAATCCTAGCACTTTGGGAGACCAAGGCAGGCGGATCACCTGCTGACAGGAGTTTGAGACCAGCCTGGCCAACATGATGAAACCCCACCTCTACTAAAAACAAAAAAGTAGCTGGGGGTGGTGGTGGGCATCTGTGATCCCAGCCTCTCAGGGAGGCTTAGGCAGGAAAATTGCTTGAGCCCGGGTGGTCGAGTTGCAGTGAGTTGAGATTGTGCCATTGCATTCCAGCCTGGGTGACAGGGTGAGACTCCATCTCAAAATCAAAACAAAACAACAAAAAATGAGTAATTTAATCATAAGTAACAAAATGTACTGTTTAGAATTCTTTAATAACAATTCTTTATGAAGTTTTTTGAAGATTATAACTGAAATAAAAATCTGTAAAATCATAAATGAGATAGTGCCCCAAAATTTAAAATACTTGAAAAGAACTTATGATAGCATACTGATAAGCCTTCGGATAAATGTTTCTCTCTTAAAGAAACTTCATTTGGGGCTGGGCGCGGTGGCTCACACCTGTAATCCCAGCACTTTGGGAGGCCGAGGCGGGTGGATCACGAGGTCAAGAGATCGAGGCCATCCTGGTCAACATGGTGAAACTCCATCTCTACTAACAATACAAAAAATCAGCTGGGCATGGTGGCACGTGCCTGTAATCCCAGCTACTCAGGAGGCTGAGGCAGGAGAATTGCCTGAACCCAGGAGGCGGAGGCTGCGGTGAGCCGAGATTGCACCATTGCACTCCAGCCTGGGTAACAAGAGCGAAACTCTGTCTCAAAAAAAAAAAAAAAAGAAACCTCATTTGAACAATTGCTCACATTTTTAAGGCAAAGGAGGGTACAATGACTCTGTCATCAAAATACTCAGGGACTTGCTCTCCAATGCACAAGCCAAAGAAAGGCAGATAATCCCACAGATGCAATGGAATTCCTGGACAAATCATCTACTCTATTATATATGACTCTTTAAGAAAGTCCAAGTTCTGTTGTGCTTGGCATCAAATCAGTGAGGTTTTTGTTTGTTCCTGTATGGATACACACTTAAAGTTATCCCAAGTCAGATAAAATTGTCTAAATATGCAAAATAAACACTGTATTTTTTGTAGTTTATAAGGTGGAGAATATGAAAGCATATGAGGCTGGGTGCAGTGGTTTACTCCTGTAATCCCAACACTTTAAGAGGCCAAGGTGGGAGGATCACATGAGGCCAGGAGTTCAAGACCACCCTAGCCAACAAAGTGAGACTCTGTCTCTAAAAATAACTAAATTTTAAAAATTAAAAAGGAAAACATGCAAGTTTTACCATTGTTTCCATGTCATTTATGGATATGTAAGAAAAGACTGAAATGTAAGCTAACTTTATTATACCTCTGAGTGAGGAACTTGTACAATAAAGAAAAAGAGCTGAAAATGATTAGTGTTTTAACAGTCAAGATAACACACATCTGTAGTGTCTTCAAGGACAGAGATAAATTTTCTGCCATAATTTATGTCATCAAATCAAGAGAATGCCTTTTTAAAAACTAATTGCTAATTAAGTGTTCAAATGTCATTTGTTATATATTTTGTAATTTATTTTTCCTAGAAAACACTCTAATACTTATAACCTCTTGTAGTATGGAATACTGACGTTCCAAGTATCGTTTCAAAGAACTGGGAAACAATAATGAACGCCAACTCAACATCTAGTTTAGAATATTAACTACTGTCTTGGTTAAGAACTATAAAATGAAGTAAATAATTCAGTTGCCTTGTGTTGGAAAATTTAGCAGCCTGTGAGCAACAGATTAGCATATAGAGCAGCATCTGGAGAGGCCATTCATATAAGAAAATTATGTGTGCTGCTAAAAAACAGATTTGATATTTTTATTCGTGTAAACATTGCTACATAGATCTTTACGATGTAAATCATATTTTTCTTTTGATCTTTTCCCTCGTTTTGAAGCTATGTTTCCTTGGAAAGTTTACTTCTAATACACCAGTGGGGAAAATAAAATAAGCAAACATAGGTTATTTGAATTTCACATCACCGTGATGAAGGGAAACAACTTATAATTTCATACCCTATTATTTCCCATAGGCGCCAGGTAAGAAAAGCAGCAAACAGTCTTGGGAGCTGATGCCAATTCCTGGCATTTCATGGTGCAATTAATGCCAATGCCAGGCAGGTGTGCCATCAGGAAGACAATGATCTCCTATGTCCACAGCTGTGTAATCAATCAAACTAGTTTCTACCTTTCTAAATGCTGTCATTTGTCCATTGATCAGTATCTCCATAGGTACAACGTATGTCTTATTTGCAAAAGCATATTTTGAAGGAACATAATATAATTCCTTTTAAGGTTCTATCATCAAACTCAAAAAATTAAAATCTCACCATTATATTTATGTATTCATTCAACATAAATTTACTGAGCATATTCTATAAATAAAACACATTTAGGAAAATAGGAAGGGAGGGGTATTGTGTATTAAATATAATGTGTGCCAGGTCCTAAAACATTCTCTTTATATCTGCCATTTCATTTAATCCTCTCTTTGTCTCTATATAATAGTTATTATTCTTATTTGGGTTGATGAGAAAGTTGAAGTTCAGAGTTAAAGTATGCTAAGTATTCCGCTGTAAGTTGCAGAGCTTTGAGCTGAAGAAGCGTATGACACGGCTCCATTAGTACTATTCCCTTTTATGACGTGGAATGCAGCAGTTAGGAGTGAGAGATAAAATAAAACAAATTTACAAATACAATGGGATAAGAAAGTACAAGTGTCTAAAAAAAAAATTCCCTAAGAGACTCCTTCCTCCCTAAGTAGGTAGCAACATGAAGACAGCAGTCATTCAGTTTGGTGTGATTATTGAGATATTATACCATGATGTAGTTCATCACTTCTTTAACTCTTCTTCTGAATGTGAATGTCCTACACATGTCAATTTAACATTCAAAGGAAGATTCTGCAATCAAATGAATGGGATCAGCTGTATAAATTTTATCTTTCTTTGAAAGATTTTAAAGGATGCTAATATATTAAAGGTTCTGAGAATTCCCACAATATGCAAGCTATTTCTTTTTTTTTTTTTTTTTTTTTTTGAGACGGAGTTTTGCTCTTGTTTCCCAGGCTGGAGTGCAATGGCGCGATCTCAGCTCACCGCAACCTCCGCCTCCTGGGTTCAGGCAATTCTCCTGCCTCAGCCTCCTGAGTAGCTGGGATTACAGGCACACACCACCACGCCCAGCTAATTTTTTTTTGTATTTTTAGTAGAGACAGGGTTTCACCATGTTGACCAGGATGGTCTCGATCTCTTAACCTTGTGATCCACCCGCCTCGGCCTCCCAAAGTGCTGGGATTACAGGCGTGAGCCACCGTACCTGGCCGCAAGCTATTTCTTTATACAATAGAGTATATTCCCAACTTATTTGACTAAGAAATCTCTCTTTTTTTTTTTTTTTGGCACAACTATTAACATATTATAGGATACTATGCTAACAATACAGGACAAGATTTAAATCCTGATGTTAAGACAAACAAGCAAAAGGCTTAGAGAAGCTAGTTTCCAATTCAGAGTGTGACACTTTCTTATTTTCTTAGCTGGGACACTTTGAGACTCATATTAGTCTCCTGGGCCTGCATAACAAAAGTACCACAAACTGGGTGGCTTACATCAACAGAAAGTTTTGCTCTGACGCCTTTTTCAGGCTGGAAGTCTGAAATGAAGGTGTTGGCAGCAACATGCTCTCTCTGATAGCTACAGAGGAGAATCCTTCCTTGCCTCTTTATAGCCGCTGGTGGCTATGGGCCATCTTAGTGTTCCTTGACTTGTAGATGTATCACATCAATCACATGTCATTCTCCCTGTTTGTCTTCACATCATCTTTTCTCTGTCAGTCTGTGTCCAATTTTCCCTCTTCTTAGAAGGACACCAGTCATTGAATTAGGACCGACCTTTATCCAGCAGGACTTTAATTAGATGACATCTGCAAAAGCCCTATTTCCAAATAAGGTCACATACTGAGATTCCAGGTGACCATGAGTTTAAAATTCCAGGTGAACCGGTGTACACAAATTTTCAGTGGCCATAATACAACCCAGTTACTTAAATGTTTACTTTTTTGAAGCTCTTAGGCTTTTGTGCTATGTAATCATATCATTCAAAAATAATTATAATTTGGCTAACCTTAATTTCATTTCACGTCTTATATATGGACCAGGACCAAAAAAAGTAATATTAAACAGAAATACTAATAGTAGATAGTTTGACATGTTCTTGATTTTAATGTAAGTATTTTGGAGGCTACATTAAAACTTCTAATATAAGTATTTTCACTGTTCCATTTATTGATAGATCAGATCAAAGGTGATCTTTTCAGTGGTGAGCACGAAAGAAAAGAGAGAAGGAAGAAGGGGAAGGGTGGGGAGCGGAGGGACTTGATACCTGTTTTTATTTTCTGAAGGCATGACTGTCCACAAGGAAAATCTAAGGAGTGTAGTGCAAAACTCTGATAACTAATAAATGAGTCAGCAAGGTCACGGGACACAAGATTGACATGCCATATTACTTAATGAAAATTTAATAATTAAATTTTATTTCTGAATCCTAGAAATACAGAAATAAAAAATAAAATATAATACCATTTATAATCCTTCAAAAAACGAAATAGGTATGAATGTCAAAGACATACACAGAATTTGTATGCTGAAAACTATAAAACATTGATGAGAGAAATCAAAGATCTAAATAATGGGGAGAAACCTACTGTGCTTATGATTGGAAAACCCAATACATTAAAAATATGACTTCTCCCCAAATTTAAATGGTACTAAATGTGATTTTTATCAAAGTTCCATTAAAATAATTTGTAGCTATTTTTATAAAATTTGTATAGAATGTCAAAGGAACTAGAATAACCAAAATAATTTTGAGAAAAAGAAGAATAAATTAGGAGGAATTAATCTATCTGATTTCAAGATATATGATACGGCTTTAGTTATCCAGACTGTCTTGTATTGGTGGAGGAATAGATACCTGGATCAATAGAACAGAAAAGAACACAGAAATAGCTCCACGTAAGTATAACTAATTTTTGACAAAGGTACAAAATCAATTAAATAAAAGTAGGACAATCTTGTTAATGATGCTGGAGTAGTTGGATAGTTATAGGCAAAAATAAAAAAAACCTGTGACCAAAATTTGATACTTGATACAAAAATTAACAAAATGATTCATACTCTTAAATGTAGAATAATACAACTTTTTAAAGCACACATAGGAGAAAATCAGGGACCTAGGCCTTGATGGAGTATTTTTAGACCTGATATAAAAGCATGATCTCGAAAAGAAAAGATCAATACATTGAACTTCATCAAAACTGAAAATGTTTGCTCGGCATACGATCCTGTTAAAAGAACGAAAAGACAACCCAAAGCCTGGGAGAAAATATTTGCCATTTGCATAATCTGTCAAAGGATTTATACCCATAATGTATAAAGAACTATCAACATAGTTATAAAAAGTCTCATTAGAGAATGGGCAAAAGAGATATTTCAGCTAAGAGGATATATGGATTGTAAACAAGCATAGGAAATAATATTCAACATAACTAGCTATTAGGGAAGTGCAAATTAAGATCATAATGAGATATTACTACTCACTTATAAGATGGGTAATGTAAAAATAAAATAGTAAAAACACCAAATGATTACTAAGTTGTGGAAAAACTCGTTCCTGTCTACATTACTGGTAGTAGTGTGACATGATGCAGTCGCTATGGAAAATACCACCAGAGTATGTTACGTCTATAGCATGAAACATGACTAAGCAATACAAAGGAAAATGTGACTTATACACACAACAACTTTGGTGGATCTCAAGAGGATGATGCTGAGAGAATGAAGATCTTTGAGACCTCTTCTCAAAGGTCACATCCTGTATAGTTCCATTTATATAACTTTCTCAAAATGATAAAGCAAAGAGATATAAAACAAAGTAGTGGCTTCCTGAGGTTAGGGATGAAGGGAATGAGCTTGACTATAAAGAACTAGCCCAAGGAAGATCTTTGTAAATATGAAGTATCTTAATTGTGGCAATGACGCTTTACACAAATTTGTACATATAATGAAATGCTACAGACTTACACACACATTGAGCCCATATTAGTTTCCAGGTTTTGATACTGGACCATAGCTATATAACCACTGAGGGGAAAACACATGAAGGGTATGCAGTATTTTTCTGTACTGTCTTTGAATGTTCTACGAATCTACAACTTTCCAAATTAAAGGCTAAAAATACTAATATCACTTGCTGATTATCATTAGAAATTTATGATATAGTGATTCCCTGTGAATGCTGTTATTCTGTGAAGTAATAATAATGAATATATTAAACAAAATTTTTCACATTGTGAAATACATGATTTGTGTTCCTACAAAAAAAAATGCAGTTTGAGGGTAAATTACTTGGAAAAACCCTATGTGCATCAACCTTTGGAAAATTCACAAGGCACATTACATAGCAAACAGGGGGAAAATATGGATACTCTCATGAGTGATTCAGAGAAGTTCCTCACATATAATATTTTCTTCCCTGTGAACTACCTGATTTTATAATATGGAAAATATGACCCTAACACATGCCACTTAAGACACTGCGGTAATGAGAGCAGGGACCACTGATGGTAATTTGGGAAAGACAATGAATGTGATCTTAGCTTCCATTACTCAGCTGCAGCCAGCTCTAATGAATTCCTCAAGATCAGGAGAGCTGATCCTTGCCAGAAAGCCTGTCTTAGTAACATTGTGATACCTGACCCACTTTCCAACATAATTTCTCAAGTAAAACAAAAGCTATTCCCAGTCCATGCTTAATAACATCTCTGAAAACACACTGGCTATTTTCAAAGCAGCGTGTTACTTTTATGAAAACCCACATTGGGATTAGCGTTTATATATGACTAAATTATCTTCATTTTGTCCCTCCAAAAGTACTTGGCACTTCCTCTAACTCTCAGAAAATGCAAGTGTTTATTTACTCATCTCTTACTAGACAAGAAGGACCACAATTATTCAGGTCATATCTTGTTTTACTTTGTTTTTGCTCTAGGGCCACTTCTATTGGAGGTGCTTAATGTTTACCAAAGAAATAAATGAAAAGGAAATCCGGTAGTAATATGTCAGATAATGTGAGTGTTAAGTACAAAGTGCTTCCTTATATTTACATGCTTATTGACTAAGAACAAAGTAATTACCTAGGTCAGTGGTTTGCAGTACCTGGGATAATACACACTGGTGTACTCCCTCCCCAAGAGGCAGTCTACACTGTGAAATTAATATTTGCCACAACTAAGCACTAATTATGAAATGATAAAAAGTTTCAGGTAGGATGCTGACCTTAATATAATAAATAATGTATGTAATATAACCTTACTGCAAATGTAACAATTATAGCTTCAAACCATAGTCCCTTCTCCAAAATTCATCTGTTTACTTGGAAATTAGAGAATGCTATATAGTTATATGCTACAATAAATAAAAGAGAGCATTCAAGATGTAAATACATCAACTCAGAAAACCAAGTAAATAAAAACATCCTGAGGGACAAAGTGTGTAGTGAAATTCTCCTTACGCATTTATAGAAACCAACGGACATTGTTATTGACATAGTGATGACATAAAAGGGACTGTGTTTTAATTATTCTTGGCTTTTAAAATGTTTTAGCTTTTTTATTCCTTGAATTACATTGGATATCCTTTAGCTTGATTCACCATTTTTCATTCTATATTCAAATATCAATTTTTCAAAGAGAATTTCTATGACTGCCCTATTTTAATTATGAGCCACTGCTCTAAGCATTTTATCTCACTTTTCCTTACTTCTTGCTGTACCACTAATCACTGTAATATATATGTATGTATGTTTGTGTGTGTGTGTGTGTGTGTGTGTGTGTGTATACACACATATATATATCCTTGTGAGGATGTTAATGAGTACAAAAAACAAAGTTAGGAAGAATGAATAAGACCTATGATTTGATAGCACATCAAACTGACTATAGTCGATAATAAATTAATTTTACATTTTAAAATAACTAAAAGGGTGTAAATAGATTGTAACACAGGGGGTAAATGTTTGAGATGGGAGATACCTCATTCTATGGGGTGTGATTATTTCTCATGGGATGCCGGTATCAAGACACCTTATGTAACTCATAGACACAGACACCTACTATGACATGGTTTGGCTCTTTGTCCCCACCCAAATCTGATATCAAACTGTAATCCCATGTGTCAGAGAGGGACCTGGTGGGATGTCACTGGATCATGAGGATGGTTTCTCCATTCTATTCTTGTGATAGTAAGCAAGTTCTCAGGTGATCTGATGGTTTAAGAGTATAGTACTCCCTCCCTCACCCTCTGTCTCTTCTGAGTCCATGGAAAACATGCCTTGCTTCTCCTTCACCTCCCACTGTGATTGTAAGTTTTCTGAGGCCTCCCAAGCCATGTGGAACTGTAAGCCAGTTAAACCTCTTTTATTTTTTATAAAATAATTTTTATAAATTACCAAGTCTCAAATATGTCTTTATAGCAGTGTGGGAATAGTACTAATATAACACATACTATATATACCTACAAAATTTAGAAATTTAAAAATTAAGGAAACAAATCACAGAACTTCACCATTTATAGGGCAAAAGTAAGAAATGGTTTTTAAATTGACACTGAATTTTGCTGCAGATTGTTACACAGCATTATCATGATACAGATGACTTATACAGAAATTAGTGCTTGTAATTGAGTGCCGACATAAAATTACCTAAAATTTGTAGCAATGGCCAGGATGACAGTCAATAAAGGGATTGTTATAGAAGACTGAAAAAATTGAGATCTATGTTATGTCACACCAAAATATTTGATAAACCTGGTGCCCAAGATAATGTGGAATGCTGAATACGTAAATAATTAGGTTACAAATTTGTGTGAGGAACTTTCTGGACAAAATGTTGAAAACATGAATTGGCTACTACTTGATGTGTGTGACAAGATGCCATGAGAAAAATATAAGCTCAGGAAAAAAATGAGCAGCTACAAAAGACACTTAAGAAGGCAAGGAGAGAAGTCAGAAGTTCTGAGATTTTAAACTTTGGAAACAGAAACTTTCATTATTTAAATAGTGGACTGTTAAAACATGTCTTCCAGAAAAGAACAAACCCAGGGCTCCACCATGAAGGCACGGCCTTGGGACAAAGTCCAAACCAAGCGTAGAGTTGCAGATTATTTCTCAGACTTTTGAAAGGAAAACCATCCTCTCATATACAAATGTAATATGTATATATATATAATATATCTATTATAAACTATCCTCATATATATAAATATATATACCATATATATATATAAACCATCGTTGTGTGTGTGTGTGTATATATATATATATATTTAGAAAGAATGAATAAGACCTACTATTTGATAGCACATTAGGGTGACTATGATCAATAACATCTTAATTTTACATTTTAAAATAAGTTAAAAAGTGTAATTGAATAACTCAAAGGATACGTACTTGAGGGAATGGATACCCCATTCTCCATGATGTGCTTATTTCACATTGCATGCCTATATCAAAATACCTCATGTACTCCATAAACATACATACCTACTAAGATATGTCTTGGCTCTCTGTCCCCACCCAAATCTCATCTTGAATTGTAATCCACACATGTCAGGGAGGGACATGATGGAAGGTGATATTTTGTATGGTTTATTTTGTTGTGGTTTTACAAAAGTCTGAGGCATCTGAATTCTGAAAAATTACACTAAAGTATATCTCTAGGAAGGAGATACACTGACAATATTACAAATAAAATTCAAAAGCATTATATGTGCTTTATTTAACTGTTACCCTTATATGTTTGTGTGATGGTTAAATGAAAATGGCAATGAGGAAAATGTACAAGCATTTAATACAGAAATAACTAAAATAGAAAATATTCATAACATAAAGATAAATGTTAATAAATACAGAATTCCAGAGTAGTGAAGTACTTTTCCTGGTTCCGATAATAACGAATATTATAAGAAATAACCTAAAATTGAAGGAATATATTGTCATGTGATTTAAAAAGAACATCTATGTATATAACTTTAGAAAATGTTTTATTTTATTTACAACTGATATAGTAATTGTCATATTTATAGGGTACAGTGTAATGTTTCCATATATGTATATATTATATTAATGATCAAATCAAAGTAATTAGCATATCCAACACCTCAAACACTTGTCACTTCCTTGTGGTGAAAACATAAAACTTATTTTTTGTTTGTTTGTTTGTTTTAAGATTCAGTTTTACACAGGAGTGGTAGGGTATATGCAGGAGAATCAAGCTGAACCTCTACATTTTATCATACACAAATATTAACTCAGGAGGGATTAAAGACTTAAAGGCAAGACCTAAAACTATAAAGATCCTAGAAGAAAACCAAGGAAAATGAATTTTCGCCAACAGCATTGGCAAATAATTTATGACTAAATCATAAAAAGCAATTAAAATGAAACAAAAAATTGGCAAGTGGGACCTAATTAAACTAAAGAGCTTTTGCACACACACACACACACACACACACACACACAAACAAAACAAAAACAAATGAACAAAAAACAAACCTACCAACAGAATAAACGGACAACCTACAAAATAAGAGAAAATAGTCACAGACTGTACATATAACAAAGGTCAAATTTCCTGAATCCATAAAGAATTCAGTCAGTTCAACAAGCAAAAACAACCCCATTAAAAAGTGGGTGAAGGACATAAACAGGCACTTCAAAAAAAGATAAACAAGCAGCCAACAAACGTATGAAAGAAATGCTCTTTATCACTAATCATCAGAGAAATGAAAATCAAAACCACAGTGAGATACCATCTTACACCAGTTAAAATGGCCATTATTAAAAAGCCAAAAAATAACAGATGTTGGAGAAGTTATGGAGAAAAGGGAACACTTATATACTCCTGGTGGGAATGTAAATTAGTTCAGACACTGTGGAAGGGAGTTTGAAGACTTCTGAAATAACTCAAAGCAGAATTACCATTTAACTCAGCAATTCCATTATTGGGTATATAACCAAAGGAAAAGAAATCTTTCTCCCAAAAAGGTATCTGCACTCCTATGTTCATTGTAGCATGATTCATAAAGCTAAGACATGGACAATCAAAGAGCCCACCAATAGTGGACTGAATAAAGAAAATCTATTACATATACACCATGGAATACTACACAGCCATAAACAAAGAATGATATCAAGTCCTTTGCACAAACATGGATGCAGGTAGAGGCCAAAATTCTAAGTGAATTAACACAGGAACAGAAAACCAAATAACGCATGTTCTGATTCACAAATGGATGCTCAACACTGGGTAAATGTGGATATAAACACAGGAAAAATAAGCACTGGGGACTACTAGAGTGGGGAGGGAGAGAGGAGAACAAGGGCTAAAAATCTATTGTGTACTATGCTCACTATCTGGCTGACAAGACTCCTCACACCCCAAATCTCAGTATCACACAATATAAAAGAAACCTGCATAGGTACCACTGATTCTAAAATAAAAGTTGAATTTTTTAATTATAAGTTCTCGGTTGCATATGCAGAATGTACAGTTTGTTACATAGGTATACACATGCTATGGTGGTTTGCTGCAACCATCACCCTGTCATCTACATTAGGTATTTCTCCTAATGCTATCACTTCACTGCCCCCCACCTCTTCTATCCCTCCCCAGCCTCCCACCCAAGTATTTTGATTTATGAACCAATGTTTTGCCCAAGCTATCATACCACTTTAAAAAAAATTGAATTTTTTTAAAAAGAAGTGATATGATAGCTTGGGCAAAACACTGGATCATAAATCAAAACACTTGAGTTCTACGACCAACTCTATCAGTACATGTTTTATGAACTTTGACAAAACCTTAACCCCTCTTGTTGACAGCTTCCTCTGTTGACTGCACTAATAATGGCTCTCCCACGTACGTCTTATGGCTTCTGAAGTTCAAATGAAGATTAGTAAATACGAAGGCTTTGAATGTTAAAAGTTCTATGTATATATGAGCTCCACATACTGAAGCTGTTCATAATATTCCAGGTATGGTTCCCAGAAGCAAATAATATCAAACTGCAATATTCTAGCTCAGAAATTATTAAAGGTAAAAGTGAAATAATTTGTCAACCTTCATTTTGACAATTTATGTTCACCTCATTTGCAGTTAAATGAAGCAACATTGGACTATGTTGCACAATTTTATAGGCTTAGCAGAAAGGGTACACATGGCCCATTTAACTAAGGATATTTTAATGTATGGTGTTCATTATGAGTTGATCTCCTTCAACCATATCACATAGCTGATATGTATGTCCTTGTGAAATCACTTTGTCTATTTTATATACAGGTATTTTTCAGGGTGTTGATTTTTTAACAACCTATCACATCTGATAATATGAACAGAGAAATGACAATCCTCTGAAATGCATCAGAGCCTGTAGGCTCACCAACCCTGCATAAATTGTCTTTAATGAAAATTTTGCTAGTCATTTTTCCAAAAAAACAATTCTTTAATATAAAAAATACTTGTTTCCATTCTGTTTTTCTTTGAAGACTTCTGTTTTCCAATTTATCTCCAATTCATACACACACACACACACACACACACACACAGCCATCAATTAGTTTTAAATGAATTATGATTATAAATAAATTATTCTGAGAAAGGAGGAAAAGTATCTAGTTTAATCACCTTACCTTCCTCTGGTGTTGATATACACATACTCTGCATGTTGCGATAATAAACACAGCACACTGAGTAAGGTTGTGGGAGTTGAAGGCAAAATAAGAAGATAGAATCCTTTTACTTACGGCAAATGAAAGTAGTCTCGTCTGAATTATCTGCACAATCATTCACAAAATCACACAGCTTGTCTTTTGCAATGCAGTGCTTATTAGCACACATGAATTCATGAGCAGTACACTTTCTCTCTGGGCTAAGCAAAGGAGAACAATCTTGGAAGGAAATATCATCCACTGCTACATCTCCTATGTAACTGATACCACGTTTGGCCCTGAAGACAATCTAAAAAAAAAAAAAAAAAAAAAAAGCCAATTACAGTTAAACTGTCAATCAAGTTCAAAATCAGGGCAAACACCGAGTGTCAAGAACATCAAGTTTGAAAAGTTTGAATGTGATTTTTTTAATGCCCCTATGTTGAACGTGATCCAGGAAATTTGAGGACCATTTAAGACCTAACACCTAAGAATGTCATCCTCAACACCTTAGAATGTAGGAGTGGCAAAACCACTGACTCATGTGTAGATTTTTAAGATATAGGACTAGAAAATTGGCAGGAGTCATCCATCCACTACTGCCTTTGCCAGCTCTCAGATCACACAAGACCTACTCCTGTTTTAGAGCATCACTGCACAGTAAAGCAGGTCAATTAGGTGTTGTAAAGCATGTCAATCAAATGGCATACCAACAGTGAAAAGACACAAGTAGATTCTTTACTTTGCTCAATTCTTGCCATTCCTCAGTTTGTCCATTCCAACTATTTGAAAGCTAAAAGGTAAATCCTCAGTACCATGAGTTTTTTTAAAAATGAGGCACATCTTTGGAATTGAAATGGTTTTGATTTGCCTTTGATTCGCCTTTGATTCATGTATATGATGAAAAGAATCTTCACGTGTCCCACTGTTTGACAATGATTTTCCACATATGGCAACTGCAGTAGAATCAAGAAGAATGAAGAATACTAACAGGCGTCATTAATGGTTTTAGAAACTCCATATTCAATTTGTAACAATATCTTTGCTTAGAATAAAAATGAATGCCATTTCATAGGTACGTAAAATGTCACATATTCTGTAGTTTAGGATTTTTCAGTGAAACGAATTCAGCCTTTTTATTAAGTTTCTCAACAAGCTAAATATGTATATGTTAACATAGGAAACAGATATTTCAAAGTAACTTAGAACAATTATAGGTGAGTTAACAAGTACAGTTTTACTTTAGTGATTTTGTATGAAAAACAATTACTGCTAACAAATTTCCAAATATCTTTTGACCAATTCTGGACAATTATTTTTCATAGAAGAAATAATTACAGTTTTTTTTTTCCCCTTCAGATGTGGTAGGTCTTTATACTATTGTGTGAACCTGAGTATTCTTCTCTTAACATGAGAAGATGGAATAACTGAAATCATGCCTCTCACATCAAAAGAAAAATACAACTGTGTTCATATATTGAGTTTACACAAAAGGAATAGACTGTCTTGATAGCAGGTAAGTTTAGAAAGAAAAAAATTAAATCAGTAAGAGAGATGAAAAGCTTGGAAGTGATTAAAAAGAGATGAAACCAAAAAGTATAATAAGGTCTATGACTTTCTTAAATGAGAAATTGAGCCATGGAAAAATGTCGATATGCAAAGTGAAAAAGATAATTATCTGGAGAGTCTAAAATTTCAATATAGGCTGCAATGCTCTGTGAATAAGAAATCAGATAATGCAGTGACTGTTGTACTCTTAATTTGCTTATCTTCTGTCTTATAGGTACAATCTCAGTTGCTTTCCATGTCCAAATAATCAAACCATCACTTACAATGCTTCATACAGTGTTGGTTGAGATTCCCTAGACTTTAATATTGAATGGGATTAACTGTTCTTAAAAAAGAGAGAAACTACAATGCATCTTATTTTTTTTTCAGGCAGAACAAAGTCAGGGTTAATCATTTTTGTAAAATTTAGCAGGTAATGTAGCATAACAGTTGCAATGTAGACTGGTAGAAGGCCTGACCGTATTTCCAGTCTGCCTCTGACATTTGTAGTTACATAACTAGAGCAAAAGACCTAACTTCTGGGTATTTCTATATTCTAATTTATAATATGGAGATAATAATACCATGTAACTCATAAGATTATTGTGAAAGCAAAATGAGTATTTTAAAAATTCATATAATAGTACTTAGCACTCAGTAAGTGCTATATATGTGATTGCTCCAATAATAAAAATTATAATTAAATATTTTGTTTAAATTTTGGGGGCTTCCCAAATAAAATTATACAAACTTCCCAGTGATGCTTGAGAATACTATTTCTAAAAATATTCTATATCTTTCCTCAAGGGCTACAGGCTACTCATCTTTGTGAGACTAAAGGGAATGATCTTATAAGAAATGGCAGAATCATGAACAATGTGCCTAACTCCTCACTGTATATTGTGTGCATGGTGCACAGCAATGCGCTTTGTACATAGTAAGTGCTCAATAAGATTTTATGGAAGGAATCACACAAAACAGCAAATATTCACAAGCCAGTAATATTTAGTTTTAAGAGTCAAAAAATCAGGGGTATATTTCTCTTTAATAAAATCTCAATATGTGAAAAATTAGAAATTCAGAATGGATAAATTAATAATTGATTGCACATGCTGAAATTCCCCTTAATATTACTTCAAACATGATTTTACTATACAAATATTATACATGCACAGAACTAGTTAATTCTTCATTGCCTGGGGTGGAGGCCTATGTGTGGCACAATATAACCTTCTACATGTTCTTGATGAGATTTCCTCTTTCCTCAGTTTAAAGATCTCAGAGGCTTAACAGTTAGGATCCCTCTAAAAAAGTTTCATATTATGCAAGGCTATAAAATTGCTATCCAGTGTTTACTATTCCAGGTGAACTTACTTTTTACCCATATTCTAAATTGTCTACAAATGATTCATAAGAAAACTGGATTTCAGAGAGAGGCAAAAGATAAATGGGATTTACTATACCTACCATTTTAAGAAATTGGCTGTAACACTTACCAATGCTTTCATACAATGGAACCCCGTATACTCCCATTGGAGTTGAAAGGGGCTGATCTATTAGAGAAAGCACATGATTGTAGGTGTATTTATCTGAACGTTCACAGCCAACTTGATTATCCCAGATGCACAAAGAAGAGTGAACATGCAACATTTAACAGGAATTTTATCCCTTCTATCTGGAGCTAAATGGCTCTAAATTCACAGAATTAAAACCCAGGCAGTTAAGACTAAGAAGAAAATGTTCTACCTAAATGGCTCTGTGTTCTCACTCTGCTTATTCAAATTTTAACAAATCTTCAGAGCTAAGCCTCATCTTCTAAGAAAATTCTCAATAAAACAACAGCTCAGGGAGGTCTTGCTTTCTTGGTAATCCCTAAGAGAGATATGCTGTATGCCAAACATTTCAGCACATACTTATTTTCAGTTTAAACATTTTAATCTATGTACTAGTACTTTTCTTCAGTTATTAATATGTATAGGTCTGATCCTCTTACTATTGTCACAAATTACATGAAGACAAATATGGCATTACACAATATTTTGCCTCCAAAAACTATTTTTAAATGAGGTGAATCTATTTCCTATAACAAGGTTTTACAATATGTTTTCCAAAGACTGTCTTTTAAATTAGGTTTGAAAAAATTAATTGCTATACAAAAGCTCTGAGAATATATTTGCAAAACAGAGGGAAATGTTCTTTATATGTGAGACGCTGATTAGGGAGTGAAGGAAGGTTATTCAAATTAAATGTTCCTAGAACTACGAATATCTAATTGGAAGAAATTAGAGCACTCTGAAGTTATTAATTCCTTATGGAAAATGCTCCACGGAGTGTTAAGTGCTGTGTCTACACATCCACAGAACACATCAGAAAGGGAATGGAGGGCAAGAAGACTGTGAGTAGAGAAAAAACTAAATGAGGATGGGAAAAAATCAGCAGAACTCACTCATCCCATAACTACCTGGATTACAAACCTGTGTATGTGACTGAATGCCTAAAAACACTTCTACTCTCTTCCACTGTGCACCTTGCTGTCCGGTTTGAGCCCACAATTTAGAAGTAATGTTGTCTTTCTTGATGAGTACCTGCAGAGGTAAATTAGGTAAAAGATGTTGAAGCAATTTTTCTTGAGAAACTGCAAAGATATAAAATTTTCCCAGTGATTTTTTAGTTATAATATCAACATGAAGTTTTTGAGAGAAGTGCTAAGACACTTTTTACTAGATATCTTTGTTTTCGACAGCACTGTGCCCCTAGGGTACCTCACAAGCTTGGTACAATAAACATGTGCATGAATATCTGTCAACCAAGTCCTAAAGTATCTGGGCATCATTTACTTAAGAACTCAACTACATTAACTTTTTAAAAAATCTGGAAGCAGTACCAATTGCTGTTTATTAAATAATATTCATGTGGTCAAATGACAAAGTCTGGAATTGCTTACTAAAACACTCTTTTGAGAATGATCTTTCTCATTAGATGGTTTCAGTGAGGCTGTAATTTCACAGCGTCAGCCCATTTTGTTGTAAGTACACAGATGGGTGAGATGAGTGAGCATCTATTTATGCTGTACCAGTAAAAGCTTCCTGCCCAACAGCCGTGAAACCAACATATTCTCATCAGTACTGTACCCTCACTGTAAAGCAGAATCCAGGTTAGTCTCAGCAGACAAACTGTTACGGCTCTTCTTTTAGAATGGTACAAAATGAGCCATGAAGAGAGTAACTGAGGAGAGTGGAACAATTTTGGATTTTTAAAATAACTAACTTAGATAGTGTATTAAATATTTTAACGTTACTTTTTAAAAACAGAATTTATAAAAGCGAAGAATTATTCAGATAAAAGATTTGTGAAAGTTCTGACTTTTAAAAGTGAAGATGAATTTTAATGATTTCATTATGTTTTTTAAATTAAATTCAGATTTTTAAAATGTAATTGGAGTTTCCAGAGTTGGAGAAAAAAAATGTGTTATTAGCAAAAGTACCATTAAATTATTAATCTATAAAATTCAAATTAATATGGAACATTATCAAGGTGAAGAAAATATAATTTCTAACCAATAAGTAAAAATCAATTTTGGAAAGCACTGAAAGAAATGTATAGGAAATAAGTCTTCTTTATATGAATACCACAGTATATATAAATCTCTGAGAAAAACATATGTTCAAGAAACATATTAATGCAACATTTAATACTGTTTTATTTATCCATGCACAAAAATAAGGATCATAGATATCATTTTGTTCATTTTATAATTCTGTACTTACAAAATTTTAATTCTTTTAAAAAGTTCATCTACCAATACCAAATTTTATTCTGAAAAAATGAAAGCACATTTCACATCATCAATCCTAACCCCACAATATTCCAGGCAAATAATTCTCATTTTATTGACAAAAACTTACAGTAAGTTGTAGTAATTATTTTGCCTAAAACCGTATTTAAAAAGTCAAATTACAACAGTAAGTTATGACTTCAACCCAGAAGACCATTTGGATGCTTTTAGATTATTGAACATAACCATGCATGTATATACACAAATATACTTTTAAACTGTTTTTAGTATGAAATCTTACCTTATTATAAAAAGAAAATCCTAAAATTGATATATGTTTCCAATTTAAAAAAAGCATTTTTGAAAGAAACTATGTTTATCTAAAGTTTCTCTAAAAAATGAATAACAATAGCCAGGATAATCCTACAATAAAACAAAATGGGATTTGGGGGAGGACCAATTATTAATATTGAAATAAACCTATCGGGAAATAAATGACCAAGCAGCTGGCCACAGTCTGTTTTTCTCTATTGGGGATAAACAAAGCAGGAAACTCATGTGTAATCTTGTTGCAAATATACCAGAGACTTCTTGGCAAACTAATGGTATTTGAGAGGGGGACAGTCCTTATCAATAGATTGCCTCTAGGAAGATAGCGCTACTCTAGAACTGCTTGTAGTATATACAATTCTGGAATTTGTGGATTTATTTTCATTCATGGCTTCGTGGAAAGTAACACACAAGCTATGAAAGAGTAGAAATGAAGATGCTCCAAAATTGAGTTGGCTTCTTCAGTATAACCGATATGTCTATGCACATTACTAACAAGCCTTATGCATTATTATCTACCAGGGCATTTACAGTATGGGAAGACAGGACTTGAAAATCTAAATGAATACTCCAGAACTGCTCTCTGGCCTGTATATGTTGGAACCCCCAGAGGGAAAACAAAACAAAACAAAACCAAACCATGGAACTTTCTGAAGAAATAGTTAATTGCAGAGACAGGACAGGATAAAAATAAGGTCAAGTTTGGAACGTCTTGGCCAAAAAGAAAAAATATACTCAAAGAATGATGGGCCTTTTCAGGGAAACATGGAAGGAGACTGTTATTACCAAATCTGGCACAATTTGAGGACCAAATAAATAATAATCTGAATAGATTATAATACATTGATTAAAACGGAGTCCACATTGACATAAAACAGTAAGTGAGCAAACAGAGAGATTTTTTTTTTAATCACGAATCCAACCTAAAATGTGGACAAAATAATGGAATTAGAAAATCACAATTAGGCAATTAGCATTGTAAAATTAATTCAGGCAACAACAACAAAAAAAAAGCCACTACTGAATGAAAAATTTGTGGGTAAAATTGAGTTGAAATCAATATTTTGCATACCCTTAAAATATCTCTTTGTAAAATATTTATCGATAAAAAATGAAAGTAATGAGACTGATAAGGATCATTAGCTAATGGGATGCAATAAAAATAATACAATATTGGTTATATGATAGGGGCAAAAAAGCTTAACTCAACAAAATTAAACTAAGAGACAGTATAAAAAATGGCTTTGCTATAAGCTTTTAAAATACCAAGTTTATAAAAACCTAGGGAAGATAAGGAATTATTCCTGTTTGAAAGGCAGTAGAAAGAAATAACTTGGTGTAATATGTTACCCTATACTGGATTTTTTTGCTCTAAGGGACATTACCAGGACAACTGATTTCAAAAAAAAATAGGATCCCTGAGTGAAGGGTATATTGGAGTCGTCTGTGCTATTCTTGGAACATTCTATGCATTTAAACAGTTTAATTTTTTTTTTTTTTAAAGAGAAACACTTTGATGAAGACTATTGCAGAATGTAGCACAACAAAGGTAACAAGAAGACACATCCAGATATTAACCAAGTGTAGACACTTATTTGTGTAATACTCAGAACACTGATACTGAAACCTGATATGTTTCAATCGTCAAACAGTATTATTACCCAAAAGCTTTAACTTCAGCATAGAGACAACGTTCATAATTAAACAGAATAAAAATTACTTATTAGCTAGTCATGTCCAATTCTGCTAAAGCTTTTACTTCATCATACCTTTATGAAATCTAGTGAAGCGTTGGCAATTGTCCATTTTGACTTATTAAGAGACTATATTTTAATGATACCAAATTATGCACCATGAATTTTTACATAGAAAATCTTAAAAATGTGATAGCCTAAGCAGTACCTGCAAAGAACCAACGGTGGCCCCATTCATATGTGTCCAGAACACCAAGGTACATTTTGGTCCCGTGAGTGAAATGACAGGAGTGAGAATGTCAGCTGTGTCACCAAATTTCCCATTAGAACTGTCAGCATACAAGTACCAGCCATCTGTGGTATTTCTGGAAAAAGAGTTTATCATATTATGAAAAGAGGAAGAGGCCAGGTGCAGTGGCTCATGCCTGTAATCCCAGCACTCTGGGAAATCAAGGCAGATGAATCACCTGAGGTCAGGAGTTCAAGACAAGCTTGGCCAACATGATTAAACCTTGTCTCTACCAAAAATATGAAAAAAATAAGATGGGCATGGTGTCATGTGCCTGTAATCCCAGCTACTCAGGAAACTGAGGCAGGAGAATTGCTTGAACTCCTGAGGTGAAGGTTACAGTGAGCTGAGATCACGCCATTGCAGTCCAGCCTGGGCAACTAGAACAAAACTGTCTCAAAAAAAATGAAAAATAAAGAAGAAAGAAGAAGGGGAAGAAGAAGAAGAAGAGGAAGAAGAGGAAGGAGGAGGAGGAGGAAGAAATTGTGAAACAGTAGTTTTTTTCTAATCACATTTTATTGCTTTATATTTTTTCCTAAAAGTATAACATGTTATAACATAAGGTCTATTACCTTCATCAGAAATAATACTTCTATCACTTTGACTTTGAATCCACAGTAATTGCAATGATATCAATTGGTACAACATGGATAAAATTATGACAATGGCTGAAACTACCAAATCTGTAATAACATGGTTGATATTTTTACAGTAATAACACTAATACTCTAATCAGCTTTCTAGAGCTCATTTTAATGTGAGTAAAATGAGGTGGAAGGAAAAAACATGAATAAACAGGGGATGAAAAGCAGGTCTGGGCTTCAGCTCATCTATCTCAATGGCTTTCCATTCAAATTTACTCTGTCTATATTGATTTAGCTCAGTTTAACTTCAACACATTTTAGTAACCTTGTAGATAATTTTAAAGAATATCCTTTCCGAGGCCTAAATAAAAAGGAAACACAACAATGGAAACAATTAAATATAAATGTATTTTTTTCCATAAAAGGAAGAATTTATGGCACTACTTGGACAATTAATTTAAAAAAGAGAATACAACACTAAAGTCATTCTAGGTTATACACAGCTGTTTAAAACATAAAGAAGTGATCCTCACAGTTTGGGTATTCTGGCATTCTGTTTTTTATTAACTTGATTTCTTGCCACTTTCTAATTTAAATATAGATGCTAGAAACTACAGAGTTTAAATTTACTTCTTATTAAAGCTATTTTATTTTTAAATTTTTGATCTTTTCTGGGATTTATGAATAGCAAATGGATGGAGAGGTGGAAGTAGTCATTCAGTCACCACATATTTATCGAGGGCATAGTCTTGCGAGTCTTGCCAGTGGCTGTCTAAGGTTCTAGGGATATAATTGTCTGCAAAAGACACAGCAGGGTTTGGTCTCTGGCCTCCTCATTTACTAAATGATCAATTTAGGGCAGATGATTTAACTTCTCTGAACATCAAATTTCTTCATTTCATAAAATAGGTAATTCCACGTATGGTGTTATTAAGAATCATAAATAAAATATGTGGAATATCTAACACAGCACCTGCTCCGATTTTTGTACTAAATGAATGGTAGTTGTAATTTGTGGTTATGTTTACATCACATTCATTGTTTCTAACGAAATAAGAACTTTAGTGTTCTGCAAACCAGAGTTACGAGTTAATTTTTAAGAGGTAGAATTATCATTTATATTTGTCTGAATTATGTCTCAGTGAAAAAGCATTTCCAGCTTTCTTCCTAGCATATCATATGCTAAATATCCCAGTAATAACAGGGATACCCAGAACAGGGATATACTTATATATTCAGACAGATAGAGGCAACAGTCAAGAAAAAATTGCATGCACATATCTATATGATTTATTTAATCTGCAAATCATTCTTTAAGCAAATGTCAAGATTATTCTAATTTTATTATACTTCACTGAAAATTATTTCAATGTGCTACATCTAAGTGTCCTCCATGAAACTGACTTCTACTTAATGAGAAGTAGCTTGAATGGTCCGTTCCTCTCCAAGTTTAATGCTGCCACCTTGTCAAATTTTTACCTACTTTCGCTTAGAATAATAAATCTCCTAATTGGTCTTTCACATCTACTGCTGATTCACTCTATTCATTCTTCACATATCACTTAGAGTAATCTTTTTAAAAATGGACATTGGATTAAATCACGTCCCCAAATCCACTTCTTAAAACCTGCTAAAGTCTTTTTAATAGACATAGGATACCAGGAAAGGGAAGCAAGTAGGAAAAAAGAGAAATTGATTAATTAGTACAAGCATACAGTTTGATGGAAGACCTAGTGTTTGATAAATCAGTAGGGGACTATAGTTCACAATAATATACTGTACACTTCAAAGTGGCTAGAAGAGAATAATTCAGATATTTCTAACATAAAAAGAAATATTCAAAGTGATGGGTATCCTAGGTTCACCTACTTTACAGAGTACATTATCTCATGTACTCTGGAGTTATGTACGTCTATTATGCATCAATTAAAACATTGTTTTGAAATAAATAATTAAAAATATGTATTTAATATGTCTTACAAATCCCTACATAACTTGTCTCTGTCTCGCAGTGGAAAATGGGAGTTGGGAAGAGATAATTCCTACCGTCCCTCCTAAGCCAATACAATCTGACTCCAGTACAACACTGTATGTGTGGATTATCACACTGTTTTAAAATATCATTTTTTCATAAATTGATAGAAAGATTCAATGAAATCCTGACACATTCCAGATAGACTTTATTTGTCAGAATTTGGAAGACTATCCTTAAGCTTCATATACAAATACAAGGAGACAGGAATAGCCAATTTTATCATGAGAAGAACAGAATTGGGTGATTTAATCAGGTATCAAGACTCGTTCAGGACATAGGCATGAGCAAAGACTTCATGACTAAAACACCAAAAGCAATTTCAACTAAGGCCAAAATTGACAAATGGGATCTAATTGAACTAAAAAGCTTCTGCTAAAAAAAACAAAAAACAAACAAAAAAAACCTACCATCAGAATGAAGAGGCAACCTACAGAATGGGAGAAAAATTTGGCAATCTATCCACATGACAAAGGGCTAATATCCAGAATCAACAAACAATTTAAACAAATTTACAAGAATAAAACAACCCCATCAAAAAGTGAGTGAAGGATATGCACAGACACTTCTCAAGACATTTGCGCACGCAACAAACATATGAAAAAAAGTTTATCATCACTGGTCATTAGAGAAATGCAAATCAAAACCACAATGAGATACCATCTCACTGGAGTTAGAATGGCAATCATTAAAAGACAGGAAACAACAGATGTGAGTGTAAATTAGTTCAACCACTGTGGAAGACAGTGTGACAATTCCTCAAGGATCTATGACCAGAAATACCATTTTGACCCAGGAATCCCTAATCATTCTACTGTAAAGACACATGCATGCAAGTGTTTACTGCAGCACTATTTACAATGGAATCAACTCAAATGCCCATAAATGATAGACTGGATAAAGAAAATGTGGCACATATAAACCATGGAATACTACACAGCCATAAAAAAGAATGCATTCATGTTCTTTGCAGGGACATGGATAAACCTGAAAACCATCATCCTCAGCAAACTAACACAGGAACAGAAAACCAAACACTGCATGTTCTCATTCATAAGTGGGAGTTGAACAATGAGAACACACAGACACAGGGAGGGGAACATCACATACTGGGTCCTGTTGCAGGGTGGTGGGCAAGGGGAGGGAGAGCATTAGGACAAATACCTAATGCATACAGGGCTTAAAACCTAGATGATGTGTTAATAGCTGCAGTTCACCACCGTGGCTCATGTATACCAATGTAACAAATCTGCACGTTCAGCACATGTATCTCAGAATTTAAAGTAAAATTTGTGAAAAAAAAAAGGCAGTTTTATAAAACTCAGGTTAGCAGTTTACAAATTCCATTTCATATATGGCTACAAAAATAGGAAAATAACTTTAAAAACTAAGATTTTTGGTCTACAAATGCATTAAATGTTTTAAATGCAATAAATGTTTTAAGTAAAAAAAAAAAAGACTCATTATAAAAGTATAGTTATAAGGTGCTATGGCCTGAACATTTGTGTTCCCCCCAAACTCATATGTTGAAATCCTAAATACAAAGGTGACCATCTTAGCACGCAGGGCCTTTGGGGAGTTGATTAAGTGACCTTAATGTGATTAATGCTCTTATAAAGGAGATCCCAGAGAGCTAGCCAGTCCCTTCTGCCATGCGAGGAAACAGCCAGCAGGCATCATCATAGGTCCTCGCCTGATACCAAGTCTGCCTCACCATGATCTTGGACTTCCAAGCCTCCAGGACTGTGAAAAATGTGTTTGGTTTATAAGTCTCTCTGCTTATGGTATTTTTTGTTATGGCAGCTTGAATGGGCTAAAACATTAAGACAGAGTGGAATTATAATAAGAACAACAACAACAAAAAACATCCACAGAACTATAAGAAATAGTCCTGAAACAGATCAACATGTATTTGGACACCTGATTTGTGAAAACTGTGGCTCTTGCGAGTTGTGACGGAAACTATAATCTTTTTGGTAAATGAAAACTGAATAAGTTAGTTAGCCATGAGGAGGCAAAGTGAACCTTAACTGGTATTTCACAGCATTCAAAAATAATAAATCCCAGGTAGGTTGTACTTGGAATGAAAGCTTATATAACATTATCGTCATGATATGGGAATAGGAAAATTTGTTTTCAATACTCTATAAAAATCAATAACCAAAAAGGGAAATATTGAAAAAAAAAGAGACTGCATTCAAAATAAGGATTTCTGCTTATTACAGAAATCAATATGATAATGAAAAGGCAATGGAAGGAAACATTTGTATCACGTTAAATGAATATAACATTTATTGACTGCCTTCTTTGTGGCATGCGAGTACTACACCAGATGTTAACTGTGTGTGTGTGTGTGTGTGTGTGTGTGTGTGTGTGTGTATTATATGTGCATATTTATTTAACTATATACCTACCAGCTAGAACTGGGATAAAATATCCTAAAATGTTGATATATTTATTTCTTTATTTAGGAACCATATCCATTTTGTTTTCTACACAGTGTCTACTAGACCTTCAAAATGGGTAAAATAACCAAGTGAGTCTAAAATTAATAAAAGAGATGTGTAATAAGAAAACTAAGGGTGTGACAGAAATTTTAGACTTCATTGAAACTATACATAAAAAGTTGATCATTGTTCCAGGCTGGGGAAAAAAAACAGAAGGTAAGAAGAGACAGAACAAAGCGAATACATCTGGAGACCACAGAGAAATTATATGACTAGAGGTCACAATTCTAGAAATAAAAGCATCTGTCATTGGTTCTTCAAATAGAGGCTCCTGTATTAATTTCCCAGAAACTACACAGATAACAATAAAAAAAAACCTAAGGTAACTAAGGTATAATTAACTAAGGTATAATTTCCCCAATCCAACAGAATTCTAGAAAATTCAATCATAAGGACAAATATAAAATAAATTATGGAAACAATTTTCTAATATTATATATCTCTGAAATATCCCTTTCACCTGCAGGGAAAAGAAAAAAAGGAGGTATGTGAGGAGATCAATTTGAAAAATGCAAACAACAAAACTGCATTTGTGTTTTTTATCAAACTGTGAACATGGTGCAATGTAGCTATATATCATTTGGTCGCCAGTCTTATAGGCATTAATTGGGGGCACATGATGTATGCATGATTCCTAATGGAAAAATGAAGAATTGCATAAACACTTGCCTGTGTCTGCAATGAGATTATTCAAGCATGCACCTGCAGAGGAAATCAGCTCCTCTCCCGGAATGAGTACAGCAGTAATGACCACAGCTAACAGTACTGTCACTCATAAAATATCAGCATCCCTCTACCAACCTTCAAATTATCTTTTCTCATACAGAGCGGGAAGTAGGACGTTTTATAGAAGCACATCTTTTTCTAATAAAACATATCATAAACCACATAGTAGTAAAGGTTTAAGAAAACTGTGTTTTACTTTCAGGTGTTGCAAAAGTAAAGATCCAAGGTGATAATGTACAAGTCATTTTAAAAGTCATTATAAGAAGAGATCTGATTTATAGTCCATGCTATTTTCACAAAAGCTGCCTAGGTTTATAGGATAATCAGTTTCTAAACTATTACTATCACACAGATTAAGTAATTAAAACACTAACTGTTTTTTCCTTTGGTGACCATCTCCTGAGTAGTTGCTATAATTCAATAAGTAGGAAAAAAATACCTGTTTATGAACTAACCACGGTATTTTTCGGTAAGGCCCATTAATCTGTGGGCCTGGACATACACAGTATGAGAGACACATTCTTCAGTATCATCATTCAGATGAAATCTGTCCTTTGATTCACTGTGATACCTCAGGCTATTTTAGCATTTTTGACAAGATATAATCCACTAAAAAAGCTGTTCTGAACAATAGTTTGAGCGGCAGAAAATACAAAAAACTTGCTATGGTCTGAAAGTTTGGAGTCCATACTCCAAAATTTATATTTTGAAATCCTACTCCCCACACTAATGTTATTAAGGAGTGGGGCCACTTGGAGGAGACTGGGTCTTTAGGGTAAAACCATCATGATTGGGATTACTGTCCTTAGAGAGGAGACCCCAGAACCATCTCAGCTCTTCCACCATGGAAAAACACAGCTAGAATCTCAGCTCTTCCACCATGGTAAAACATAGCTAGAAGGCTTTATCTACAAACAAGAAGGCCCTCACCAGACACCAAATAAGTCTGTGCCTTATTAGCCTTCAGAACTTTGAGAAATAAATGTTTGTTTATAAGCAACCCAGTTTATAGCACTTAAAAACTGCAGCCCAAATGAACCAAGACAGTGTTCAATATTATGAGTTTTCTTTTTAAAAATGTTTTTTAGTTTTTATTTATTTATTATTTTTTGAAATGGAGCCTTGCATTGTCACCTAGGCTGGAGTGCAGTCATCCAATTTTGGCTCACTGCAACCTCCGCCTCCCAGGTTCAAGTGATTCTCCTGCCTCAGCCTGAGTAGCTGGGATTATAGGTGCACACCATCATACCAGCTAATTTTTGTACTTTTAGTAGAGTTGGGGTTTCACCATGTTGGTCAGGCTGGTCTTGAACTCCTGACTTTCTGATCTGCCCACCTCAGCCTCCCAAAGTGTTGGGATTACAGGTGTGGGCCTCCACGCCCAGCCCTTATTATTATTTTATTATTATTATTATTTGGAGACAGTCACTCTGTCATTCAGGCTGGAGTGCAATGGTATGGTCTTGGCCTTCTTCAACCTCTGCCTTCCAGGTTCAAGCGATTCTCCCATCTCAGCATCCTGAGTGGATGAGACTACAGGCACATGCCACCACACTGGCTAATTTTTTTGTATTTTTAGTAGAGACAGGGTTTCACTATGTTGGCCATCGAACTCCTGACCTGATGATCCACTCGCCTCGGCCTTCCAAAGTGCTAGGATTACAGGCATGAGCCACCAAACCCAAACTTTAGCTTTAATTTTTGCAGTACATAGTAGGTGTGTGTAAATTTATGGGCACACAAATATTTTGTATTTTCAGATATTTTGGTACAGGCATGCAATGCGTAATGATTACAACATGAAAAGATTGGTATCTATCTCAAGCATTTACCCTTTCTGTTACAATCCAATCATACTCCTTTAGTCATTTTGAAATGCACAATTATATTATTGACTATAACCCCCTGTTTTGCTATCAAATAGCCTTAGTCATTCTATTTTTTGTACCCATTAATCATCCCCACCTCCCACTTGCTCCTTGCATTACACTTCCCAGCCTCTGATAATCACCCTTCTATTCCGCATCTCCATGAGTTCAATTGCTTGATGTTTAGATCCCACAAATAAGTGAAAGCACTAGACTTCTCATAGCTTCCACAGCACTACCCTGGTATCCACCGTAGATCGTTCCTCATTGTGTGGAACTGCTCCCCATTCCTGCTACCAACCCCATTGTGTAATGAAAAAAGCCCCTGACCCACCAACTGCTGGAGTAAGTGGGCTTCATAAACATACCAGACCAATCACAGTTCTTGTGTGGGATTGTATAATGTAAATTAATGGAAAAAGAACATTCCATCTTGTCTCCTTACTGGCTGACTTCCATAGCTCCACACATGCCCTCTCTACTTTGCTGTGGTATTCCAGAAGAAACCAAAAAAGTGTTGTTTTTGACTTTATTGGTCCTTTCCAAAATACATATGACCCTAACATCCTGCACAGAAATGTTCACTACATCTTTATTGATTCATTCAAGTTTAGGTCCTTGAACTAAAGTGTATGGCAATGCTCTGCAAATAAATACACAGTGTTACTAAAACATATATATTTACCTGCAAAGAAAACGTGCTTAGTAAAATTTACTAATGAGTTTAATAGTACCCAGAAATGGAAGTGCATGATTTACTTAAGTAAAGGCATGAACCCATAAAATGGGTATATATGGATGTCTGAGTAACTTCATAGGCATATGAATTTAGTATAATCATATATTACTATATTATTTTAGTAAAATTGTAGTATTTTAGTAAAATAACTATAACTAAATATGAATAATGAAAAAATTTCAGATGATATGGACTGCATGTCTAGTAAATTATACAAATTATATATAATACATATTACATGTATACATTATATATATTATATACAATATGTAATTATATATTAGATAGTTATTATACATAACACTATAATATGTAATATATAATTAAATATGCAATATCATAAATATTATATATAATAAATATATTTATATATGTATATAAATTATATAAATTTACTAAGGACACAGTCCAGATCTGTTAGAATTATTTTTTCCATAGCAAGACTTTCTTGGTAAAGAAAGCAGTGAATTAATTTGCATGCTATGAAAGCTCTTTATCTGGTCATATACAATATTTATAACTAACAACAGAATGGCATTTCACATTACACTGGTCTACAACTGGGGTCAGAGAAATTTTTTTGGTAAAGATACAGACAAAATATTTTAGACTTTGAAGGCCATATGGTCTCTGTTACAACGATTCAACTCTGCCTTTGTAGCATGAAAGCAGTCATGGATAATACTTAAAAGAGTGATATGACCATGTTCCAATAAAACTGTATTTACAAAAACAGACATCAGGTTGGATTTTGCCTACAGGCTATAGTTTACTCACCGCTGTTCTATGGATAAAGATTCAAATTGTTAGGCTCTGAGGAATAACTTTCTGTTCCAATTTCCATCTTCAAATTTGACACATGAATTTATTCAGATACCCAGATATACCCATTTCATGGAATCATGCAATTACTTAAATATATCACACCTTTTCATTTCTCTGTGTCTCCTTGATATTGATCTTTCTTCTGGGCACACTTACAATTTCTGCTATTAGTCCTCCCTACATCATACTTAATAATCTTACACAATATATTTCAAATGTATTCTCATTTTCAAGCCTTTTTAGATTCCTATACTCAAGTTTCTAAGCTCAAGATTTCTTGATTTACCTAAGAACTCTATAGCACCTTCTATGTAACTTTTTCAATGTGTTCAACATTACAGTTATCAATTCATTGACTACATAGCCATATGCCCAGTAATTTATAAACAAACCAATGTGCACATTTGAACTTCTTTTTTATAATATTTAGAACACCTTGAAAATTAGCTTGAACTCAAGTGGCACTCAATAATTATTTGCTGAATCTGTTGCTAAATAAAAGTGATGGGATTCTTGCTTTTCTACATAAAATTCTCCTTTATGAATGTAAGGCATCTTGATTTTGAAAATACACTTACAATTTTAGCAGAGTGCTTTTGAATTTCTGTTTCCTAGTCTCATGAAATAAAAATGAAGTAATGACAACATTTGTTGAAATGTTATATAACCACCTAGGGCTTAACCAACTAAAAAATTCAGTAACAAGGTATCAGAGCCAACTATTCTAATTAGAAGCTACCACAGTTCCTGTTTCAATATTGTATGACATTCACTGGGGAATAACGCTTTATGGGGCAAGTATAAACACATAAATAGAAAAAAAGTCTAAGAAATTACATGATGTAATGTGTTTTTATTTAAGATCTAATTTCAAATAGGACTTTAAGAGTCTCAGGAAAGAAATATAAAGCCTTTATAAAAACATTTTTAATTGATTCATAATGAACATGCACAGTTTAAGGGTATGTGTGATTATTTAATACCTTCATATAATTTGTAAAGATCAAATCAAGGTAGTTGGGATATCAATCACCTCAAATCTTTGTCTTTTCTTCATGCTAGAAACATTCAAATTATTCTCTTCTAGCTATTTTGGGGGAAAAAAGTCTCATAAAGTAAATGTAATATTTGTAAATCAGATTTTAGGCCAAAAAACATTCAAATCTGAGATGTATGAAAAGTTTTAAATAGAGATTTTTAGATCGGTCTTTAAGTTAGGAGGCTTTAAAATTAGTACTAATATTCTATTGTTTAATATTTTCAATAAACCTGAGAAGTTAAGACCATAATCATGACTATTTCCTAGATAACTAAAATTAAATAATCTACCACTGGCAATTTGCATGGTGAGTGCTAAAGCCAGGATTTGAGACAGACTGAGTGCAAATGTTTTAGACTCTAAACCAAATGTTCTCTTAGTGCAACACCTGATCTGGCAACAACAGCATCACCAGGTTGCTTATTAAAATGACAGTTATTGGAGCCTATCTTACACCCAATGAATCAGGAACTCTGGAGTGAGGGTGCAGTAATCTAACAAAATCTTTAGTTTATTTTGGTGCACACTAAATTATTAACATCTTAGAATATGTTCAGGTTTTACAATTATCCCTGTGGCTTTCTTTTTCAGGCATTGATCATTTTCCTGCCCTTCCTTTCTACTCATGTCTGACACCAATTCACCTACAGTAGCATTTCCCAGATTCTTCTGAAGGAAATTTTGGTTGTTCTGTCATCTAAAATCAGCATACGGCCTACCAGTGTATGGGACGAAAGCAGTGTAGAAGCAGATGATGTGGTGGTAGGCTTGTCAGATGTAAATGTGATCACCATTTTGCAAAGGAGTCAAAGTTTTCCAGTCTCATTCTTACCCCTTCAATATTATCAGGGTCTGAAAAAAACTGGAAAAGAATCTTATGCTTAAAATTTAAGTGACTCCTATATAGGTGTATTCACATATTGAAACATTTTTCTAGATGTTAATGACTATGATGTCTTGAAATTTTAAACACTTGTACCTCTGGGCCATTATATATGTATACATATACACAGACATTCACACACACACACACACACACACACACACACACACACACACACAATTGCTCTATGCACTGTACTGAACCATAGGTTAATAGAGCATAAGTAACAGCAACAATGTCTAAAAGTATCCACTCTACTGTGTTATACATAGAAAGCAGTCCCTTGGATATAAACATTCAGTGGAAGAACAGATAAGTTTGTTCTAGTTCTTAACCTCCTCACAGACACATTTACATGAGGACTTCACATGGTGCCGTTTCTTCCCTGTGCTTTGCCATTAGAGTTCAGTTTCGGTATTTTAATGCGTGGGATATGTACTTCATTAAGATGATCATGAATTATCATTCTTCGACCTTTACATTACCCGACAGCCTTGCTCATCAGCAACTGCCTGTATCGGTTATTTATAGCATCACGGCCCATGATGGAAAGGCCAACTGAAATTCTGAATACATAAAAGATGCAGATCATGCTGGAAGTACTTCAGAAAGTAAACAAATACCACCACAGTGTTTTGTGACCTATCCCTGTTTTTATAATAACATGAGTACAAAATGTCACAACTGGAATTTATTCTAACGCAATGCTAGCAGTGAGAACGAAAATTTTACAAGACTTAACAGTTTAAGTACTGTTGAAATAAAACTTTTCTTTGATTTGAACATGAACAGTGAATGGGTCTAATCCATATTAGCCTAATTCAGGATAATTTAAGAGCATATTTTCCCATTTCATAAAAAATATATCATTACATTTCCTTTTCACCCTGAGCTTTGAAACAATTTTGATTATATTGACAGAAACATAGATTGTTCATAATTTACATGTTTTAAAGTGTTATTGATAAAAATACCAAATTCTTGAATTTAATGACTTATTTTAAAAATATATATTAATAAAATAAAAATTACTTACGTTTAAAAATCTATACTTTCTCATTTACTCACTAGAATACTTTCAGTTCATGACATCCTAGTAAATGTTTAGCTAGAAAATTTTGTATTTAATTTAAAAGAGAATAAAAGGTAATCACTAGCAGGAAATTTAGCTATTTACTTTAAAGTGTATATGAGAAAATATCATTTTAAGCCTAGAAATTTCCTCAAAGAAATTGTAGCTCCGGACATTTTTCTGTCTTTCTTCTTTTTGTATAAGAAACTTCCTACATACTCACGAAAAATATAACCAAAGCTAATAAAAGTAACATCTGTGCATGAGTTAAGAATATAACTTATAAGGGAATAATCCACAGAATTATTAAAAACTATATCTGCAGCAGCTTAGAAAAGAGAATTAATTTTATCTGAAAGATGTTATTATTGTCCTTGTCTTCATCTCCTCAACATAAATGAACTATTCTCTTTTGTCCAAATATTACGTGTTTCAACTTCTTCTTTTTATCATTCATAGTATCCTTCTCTTCTCACCTAGTCTGAGACCAGCACTAAGATAAATGTTGACTAAAAAGTTAAATTTGTCAGTGACGTTTCCCTTGAGATGCTTACAGATTCATGCAGGAGTTAAGCAAGTAAATTAATATTGATGGTGTTCTGGGACATGCTCTGTAATATAGATAATACCCAGAGAAGGAATTGTGGGATCAGACTAGAGAGAGCCAGCAGGAAAAGTTTTCTAGAAGAGCTGATCTTAAACTCAGTTTGTAAAGATGATGAGGAGATCATTTAACAAAGGCACAGTGGCACAAAATAGAGTCATATTGGGAGAACAAATTGTATGGATGGGAGAGGGGGCTACTGATTGAATCCAAAATAATAAGCCTGGGTCACATAATAAAAGATCTTAAGACCAATTTTTGGACATGAAGAACAACTATTTGGATGTCTTCTAGTTTTCTTAAGCTAAAGAATTCAAAAATAAGATGGGTTGTCTTCTGTGTTCACAGAATGTTCCTAATTGGACTTCTGACAACCCACGTTTGCAAGTTTAAAGTTAAAGGTTCTCTTTATCTAGCTGCTTTTTGTTTTTCAACATGCATTTCCAATTAATCATCATACTATCTTATCTTTACGTCATAAATGTATAAGAATTCAATGTATAAATGTAGGTTTCATCTCCTATTGTCCTTTCCAACACCACTCCTTATTCATCACTTACTCAGAAGATTTCAACAACAAAGTAGTTCTCATGCATAAAATGACACCGTACTCAAATCAGTCTCTATTACCAATAATGTCAGTAAAAAAGCAAATCTAAGCACATGCATCCCTTCATTTCCTGTCTCCTTTATGACTCTACTGTTTGCAAAACAGTCCCAGCTATGAGGACCTTTACGCAGTGCATCATCCGAGTTCCGTTAGCCTTCTGACCTTGAATTAGATGTGGCCTGTGCGAGACATGGGCAAGAGATTGGAAGGTGAGAGGAAAGAGTTCAGAGTATTTATTTCCACAACTCCAATCCCTTTCCTCCCTGCCTTACTGTGGGAGCTATTCTCTTTTAAAGGCTTTCCTTTTGGATGGGCAATCTGTCTCCTTTCCTTGTCCCTTTGGGTTTAGGGGTGGCCAAGGTTCCACTCCGTTGCTGGTCTTTGGGTGCATCACTCAATCCTTCGTAGTCTTTGCAGTAAAGTCTCTTTGATTAAATTCTTTGTGCCAGCTGTTTCCTGCCTGGGTCCTGACCACGTAGCCCCCATCCTACCCTTTACTTATCTTATTTTTCCCCATGCAGGGTACAATTCTGTCATAAGTAACCTAGGACTCTTCATTGTTCCCTGTTTTTGCATAATCTGTCAACTCTTTTTAGAATACTTTTAACCAGCTAGTTCATTCCATATATTTCTCAGTATTAAATGCCATCACCCCCTTTTCACCTGTTCACACAGTCTCTACTTATGTTCGGTCTGTCTTCGTTTATCTCACCTCAGCAAATACATTTTTATCATTTCTCCCAGCACCCAGAATGGTGCCTGTTCAATATAGTACCTTTGAACAATAGTGGCCCATAACACTAACACTGTAGAGAACCCTGTATACAATAAATCTCAGTTACAGAGGTGTAAATATGACCTGGTAAATAGATACAATCTAGTAAAAAATCCCTCCCATCTTTTATAAAAATGAAGTAAGCAGAGAAAATAAAAGAGATATAAATTCTTAAATATTGTTGAGTGTGTTCTTTAAAGACTCTAAAAGGTAAAAGTACCACATTGAAGAAGGCCAAGTTTCTATTCTGGATGCCATTACTTCACACACACACACAAAAAAATTATGCTCCATGCATCACTTCTGTGAGAATCCATCTCCACCGAATTCAGCGGGCAAGCATAAAGACAGAAGTAATTCTGGTTCATTTAACAATGATAGATTTATGACGATAGAACAAACCTTAAATCCTGCAATTTCCAATGCATTTGTCTTTCTTAATCCTGATTTGCAATACAAGCCCAAAATCTAGATTATAAAGTATAGCTTCATTTTTTAAAATATCTAAAACAAACAGAAACAAACATAATATAATATTAGTCTTTCATACTACCTTCTCAGTTCAGCTGTCTTTGATTTATTACATTCTTAGTGCAAAATAATTGTTAAGATTAAACTAGATTCCTTTCTCTGAATTTGGAAATTCACATTAGGTGAGCTTTATTTTTCCAAACACTAGACTAAAGCCCAAGGGGCCTGATACAGAAAAGGGACACACTTTCCCTAAAGGGCTCACAATGTAATAGGAGAAATGTATTCTTAAGCCAGTAGTTACAGTAGGACAAGTAAGCCAGGTATATTGTCTGACTCTGTGATGTCATGATAAACTCTACCTGGTGATAAGACATGGCAGCATCTCAAATCAGTATAAAATAGAGGAGTGTAATACCATCTTAGAAGAACAAAACAGCCTGCAGAAACTATTATCCAGACTGGACTAAGCCTAAAACTATGATTAAGCCAAGTTTATCCTACTCACTCTGTCCACTTCTGCTAATCATTTCCTTATCTATTACTTGTTTTTCTATTTTTGGGTATAAAGGAAGTCCTGGTATTTTATATCACTGTAGAGTATAGACAACAATAATATACAATATAGTTTCAGATAGCTAGAGGAGGGTATTGAATGTTCCCAACACAAAGCCATGATAAATGTTTGAGATGATAATTACTCTGTTCTGATCATTACATATCATATAAAATCAAAACAATTTAACACATGAACATAGAAAACAGAAGGATGGTTACCAGAGGCTGGGAAAGGTAGTGGGAGTGCTGGGAAGAGGTAGGGATAGTTAACGGGTAAAAAAAAAAAATGCAAAGAAAGAAAAAGACCTACTATTTGACAGCACAACGGGATGACTATAGCCAATAATAACTTAATTGTACATCTTAAAATAACGGAAAGAGTGCAACTGAATTGATTGTCATACAAAGGATAAATTCTTGAAGGGATGGATACCCAACTCTCCACGATGTGCTTATTTCTCATTGCATACCTGTATCGAAACATTGTATGTACCTTAGAAATATACACCTGTTATGGACCCACAAAATATTTTAAAAAGATAAAAGCATTACTATGTACTCCATAAATATGTGCAATTATTACTTATCAATTGGAAATCAAATTAAATTAAATCTTAAAGAAACAACTTTAGAGTAAGGTTAGGAATAGGTTGATAGGAGGCAAAATTCTAATTCAATTTTTTCATTCCAAATCCAATTCTCTATCCAAAATTTTTCCTCCCTACAATAAAACTATGGAGGATAACTAGGTCTCTGGCATCAGCTTCAGCATAGAGTTTTCATGGCCAATCTGCATCAAAGAACCATGCCATGCATTTGGCAAGTAAAAATCTGCCTCAGCTTGTTTCCTTAAGAAGTTATCGTCCTCTGAACTAATATCTCATCCACACCACTAGTGACTTATATATCACTGAAACTGCATATTATGACAGAATGTGTCAAATGATCAATTTCTCACATCTCCCAAGCTAAAACGTTAGAATTATTAGCTGTGTGCAGCTCAGCTCTTACAGATCTGAAGGACAGACTCCCTCCTGATAGTTGGGGGCTCATAGAAATTGTGTCCCAGCAGATCACAGCATATGGTACAGGTAAAGCAGTAGTGTGTAAAGCAGTAGTGTGAGGCAGAACTAATTCATCAAGTATCCCCCTTAGACAAATTAATGGAATACAGGTAAAAATCCCTTGGTTCAGATGAGAGTTTGATGTTTCTGTAGCTGAGAATAGTTATGTCCTATGAAAGTATACAATGGGTACTCTCTTTTGCACAATGAATATGCAATGCATCCCAACTCAAGAAACAATATTGTTTATGTCATAACTGTAGACCCTATGCAGCATAATTGCTTAAATGTTGTTCTCTTACAATTCCCAGGTCTCTGTCATATACTCTCTGTTCAGCACAATTTGATGGTTTTCCTTCTGATATGATTTGGCTGTGTCCCCACCCAACTCGCATCTTGAATTGTAGTTCCCATAATCCCTATGTATCTTGGGAGGGACCCAGTGGGAGGTGATTGAATCACGGGAGTGGTTACTGCCATGCTGCCTTTCTCTTCATAGTGAATAAGTTCTCACGAGATCGGATGGCTTTATAAGGTGCTTTTCCCCCTTTTGCTTGGCACTTCTCCTTGCTGCCATGTGAAAAGGATGCGTTTGCTTCCCCTTCTGCCATCGTTGTAAGTTTCTTGAGGCCTTCCTAGCCAGGCTGAACTGTGAGTCAATATAACCTCTTTCTTGTATAAATTACCCAGTCTTGGGCATGTCTTTATTAGCAGCATGAGAACAGACTAATATACCTTCATTTAATTTTATTTTAAATATATTTATACATATATATGAATAATTGACTGAATTTACCCAGCAGTGTGCTGAGGACAGAGAATATCAGGATTAAGTTACTTTAAGAAGTAGGTATTATCCTCTAACAGGATAAATACAGAAACATTGAAATAAAGATACAGGCTGGAAAAGAAACAAAAGATCATCAGTTAAGCTGCCAAATAATTGCCCATTAAATATAAGCTCTTCCTCACAACAATAAACTTGGTCAAAATTGAAAACTTGCAATACTTTTATTTAGCTTTGCACTGATTTGTGCTTTATGAATAACTGTCCAGTGTCTCATATTAGAGCAAAGTAGGTCTCAAATTACTTCAAAATGTACACAAACAAAAACAAACCAAAAAAAATGTTGTCAAGTCATAAGCTGAAAACTATACTTGGGGCATAGATATTTCTTAATTGCGTAATTTTCAAAGAATTTCAGCTAGGTTTTTTCTAAAGTATGTTCTATTACAACTAAGGTAGTACCTCACATCAATGTTAGACTGAGATTAGATTTCTTGGAATTTTTAAACAAGACACTGATATTTTCCTTATTGCCTCATTCCACTGTGTGATATATGTTAAAATAGATATATATGCTCTGCTTTCTGAACGAGTCCATATAACGGCAAAAACCAAAATTACTTTTGCACCAACCTAATAAAAGGTTTCATGGAGTCAGTTTTTTAAGTTGTTCAGGATTAGCATAGTAATGCTATGAATCATCTCCAGCTCAAGGAATCACTGAAAGCAACAGAGGGCAATGACTTCAATGGTTGTGGATGCTTTGCCAATACATTTTGGTTGATGAGGGAAGGGTTCTATAAATATTTACTCCACTATTAACTCCAATTCAAGGTTTTCTTTACAAAAAAGAATGCTTGCCAAATAGGCAATGATCAATGAAAACAAAACTGCCAGTGTGATTTACAGTTTCTCACTGATACCACAATGTGATGAACAAGCTAAATGTGAAGCTTCAAGAAATAAAGAAAAGCTTTTTTATGACCTTGGTCACAAAGGTGACAAGTACTAAAATCTATGTTGAAATTGAAACATTTCATAATACAAATCAATAATGATGATACCTATTTTTCAAACATAAATCAACATGCAGGTTAATATAATTCATAGGATTATGTCATTGGCTACAGATCTACAAGAAAAATGTGAAGAATGCTTTGTTGACATTGATACATTTAGAGTTGCTTTTCAATTTATTTATGATGTATCCCTTTGAAATTGCTGTCAATAATATCAATTTAATGGAAGGGCTAGAGAATATATTTGACTTGTACAAATGTAGTTCTGAAACTGATATGCTGTATTGGTCAAGAATCTCCAGAGAAACAGAATCAATAGGATAAAGATAGATGATGCTGATGACTAATAAATATGATTGAGAGGGGAGAGATAGTGAGAAAGATATTTGACAGACATTCAGACAGACAGACAGGCAGACAGAAAGGATAGGGACAGGCAGACAGACATTGTGGGAATCAGCTCACACAATTATGGAGGCTGAGATGTCACATGATGCCATGTGTAAACTAGAGAACGTGAGAAGTTGATGGCATAGTTTAAGTCCAAAGGCCAGGAAATCGGAGTGGCGGCTGGTTCAAGTCAAATTTACCTTCCTGCTGTCTTTTTGTTCCTCAACCAATTGAATGGTGCCTGCTCACTTGGTGAGAGCAAATCTTCCTTTCTTAGTCCGCTGATTCAAGTGTCATTCTTTTCAAGAAACACACTCACCAGCATACGCAGACATAACACTTTATCAGCTACTCCAGTATCCCTCAACCCAGTCAAGTTGAAACTTAAAATTAATGATCACATATGCTTTTAAGGTAAAAATGACTCTTCCAAAAAGATGATCCAGTTTTTAATTTTTGGTACTGGACTTGTAAGTATATTTGAAATAATTTGAGTATTTGAATCTACTTTTTCAAATGTAAAACTTATGAACTCCAGAGAACAACTAATTCCAATGAGAATTTAGTTTTTAAATTGTGAAATAGTATGTAATATTCATACTGGATTTTGAAGATTCATTATCTTAAAAAGGACATAAATATCTCAACTTTGTATTGATTACATGTTGAAATGAAAAGATTTGTATACATTAATTAAAATAAGTTAATGTATTATAGAAACGATCTCATCTAGTTTTGGTTTTGTATGTGGTGGCTACTAGAAAATATAAAATTACACAAACGGCTTGCATTGTATTTCCATCGGATAGTACCAGCATAGTGTACAAGAGACACATATTAGCTCAAGTTTGCTAATTGCATTCATTCTTCTATGTATTTACTGATTTTTGTCTATTCATTTTCTCTTACAAAATGTCTTAACATCTCCCATTTTAACTGTGAGTTTTTCTATTCATGTCTTGTGATCATTCTATCAAATATTTATATATTACATGATAAATTATAAGAGACACCAAACTTGGGACTATAATACATGCTTGATGTAATGACTATTTATCATTATAAAATGATTTGTTGTCTTGGTAGTAATTCTGACCTAATGTCTGTTTTCTCAGATATTTATAATGTTATGCCAGCTTGTTTGTTTTGGTCTTGGCATAGCATATGTTTTTTTTTGTTGTTGTTGTTTTTTTACCATACTATTTTCAAACTTGTTGAATCCTTATATTTAATATGTTTATTTTTTAAGTACAATATAGTTGGGTTTGGGGATGTGTGTGCATGTAAGTGCGTGTGAGTTACTTTTTATCCAAAGCCTATCTTTGGCTTTCAATTATTTACCCCAAACATATTTAATCTAAACGTTGCTACTTTAGGGCTCAATTTTACTACCTTACTATTATCTACGCTTTGCTCTATTTTGCATTTCTTCTTTCTTCTTCCATTTCCTTCCCTAATTTACTGAGTTAAAGATATTTTCGCTTTACTTTTCTCTCTACTTTATTAGTTGTTATAAAATCTTATAATTTTCACATCATCAGAGAAATTAAACATGTATCTCTGATAGTTTTTTAAAATTCGTCCCTCACCTATTGAATATTTACCCCCTTCTACTTTTACTTTTTTAAAAAATAAAGCCTTATTGAGTTGTAATTCACATATCATAAAGTTCACAATTCACATAATTTTTGAAGTACACAATTTAAAGAATTTTAGTATATTCAAAGTTGTCAATCTCTAATTCCAGAATATTTTGATCACCCCAAAACGTAACCCCTTATCCATTCTACATTCCTCTATCCTTTGGAAGCCTTTCTCTATCTATAGATTTGCCCATTCTGGAAATTTCATATTAATGCAATAAAAATACATGTGGCCTTACATTTAACTTCTTTCACTTAGTTTAATATTTTCAGTTTCATGCATGTTGTAGCACATAACAGTCCTTCATTCCATTTTGTGGCTAAATGGCAATCCCTTATATGGATATAACACTTTCGTTTGTCCATTCATAGGATGATTGCCATTGAGTAGCGGCACATTTTATCTATTATGAATAATGCTGTTATGAGTACTCGTGTACCAGGTTCTGTGTGGGCATATGCTTTCACTTCCTTAGGTATACACCTATGAGTCATACGGTGACTCATTCAATTGCCTGAGGAACTCCTGAGTCATATAATAATTCTGTTTGACTTTTTGAGAAACTGCAAATGTTCAGAGTTGCCTGTATAATTTTACGTTACCACTGGCAACGTATGAAGACTTTACTTCCTCCATATTCTCATCAACACCTGTTACTGTCTAATTCTCCTCATCCTTATTGCCTCCTAGTAGGTGTGAAGTGGTATCTCATTCTGGTTTTGATTTGAATTTTCTGTTGACTACTGATGGTTAGCTTATTTTATTTTACTTTTAGCTGTTTAACTTCTTTGGAAAAACACCTATTCAAATTATTTCCCTATGTTAAAGTAGGTTATCTGTCTTTTTATGATGTATTTATATATTCTTTTTTTTTTCCAACTTTTATTCTGGGTTCAATGGGTACATGTAACCTGTGTCCCTGAGGTTTGGCATACAAATTTGTCATGAGATAATGAGCATAGTACCCAATAGGTAGTATTTCAATCCTCACCCTCCTTCCACTTCCACCCTCAAGAAAGCCCCGGTGCCTGTTGTTCCCTTTTTGTGTCTATGTGTACTCAATGTTTAGTTCCTACTTCTAAACAAGAATATGTGGTATTTGGTTTTCTGTTCCTGTGTTAATTTTCTTAGGATGATGACCTCCAGCTTCAGCCATGTCACTGCAAAGGGCATGATCTCATTCTTTTTTATGGCTGCATAGTGTTCTGTACTGTATGTAAGTACCACATTTTCTTTATCCAGTCTGCTATTGACAGGAATTTAGGTTGATTCCATGTCTCTGTTATTGTGGATAGTGCTGCCATGAACACACATGTAGTGCATGCGTCTTTATGGTAAAATGATTTATATTCCTTTGGATATATATGCAATAACGGGATTGCTGGATCGAATGGCAATTCTGCTTTGAGTTCCTTGAGAAATCACCACACTGCTTTCCACAACAGCTGAATAGATTCACATTCTCACCAGCAGGGTGTAAACATTCACTTTTCTCCATAACCTCACCAGCCTGTGTTAATTTTTGACTTTTTAGTAATAGCCATTTTGACTGGTTTCAGATGGCGTCTCACTGTGGCTTTGATTTGGAATTCTCTATTAGTGATGAGCATTTTTTCATCTGCTTGTTGAACGCCTGTATGTGTAACTTTGAGAAGTGTCTGCTCCTGTCTTTTGCATATTTTCTAATGAGGCTGTTTTGTTTGTTAATTTCTTTAAGTTCCTTATAGATTATGGATGTTAGGCCTTTGTCAATGCATAGTTTGCCAATATTTTCTCCCATACTGTAGACTATATGTTTACTTGGCTGATACCTTCTTTTGCAATACATAAGGTCTTTAACATAATTAGGTCTCACTTGTCAATTTCTGTTTTTGATACCGTTGTTTTTGGCATCTTCCTTATGAAATCTTTGCCAAGGTCTATGTCCAGAATAATATTTACTAGGATTTTTTCTAAGGTTTTTTATGGTTTTAGGTTTTACATTTAAGTATTTGAATCCATATTGAGTTGATTTTTGAATATGGAGTAAGGAAGTGGTACAGTTTCAATCTTCTCCACATATCTAGCCAGTTATCCCAGCATCACTTATTGACTGAAGGAGTCCTTTCCCCATTGCTTGTTACCGTCAATTTTGTCAAAGATCAGATGGTTGGAGGCATGCAGCTTTATTTCTGGGTTCTCTCACCTCTTCTATTGGCCTACGTGTCTATTTTTGTAACAGTACTATTCTATTTTGGTTACTGTAGCTTTGTAATATAGTTTGTTGGATAGTATGATTCCTCCTGTTTAATTTTGCTTAGGACTGCTTTTGCTATTCAGGCTCTTTTTTGGTTCCATATTATTTTTAGAATAGTTTTATAAATTCTGTGAAAAATGTCATTGGTAATTTGATAGAAATAGCATTAAATCTGTAACTTGCTTTGGGCAGTATAGCCATTTTAACAACATTGATTCTTCCTATTCATGAGCATGAAATTTTTTTCCATTTGGTTGTGTCATCTCTGATTTCTTTCAGAAGTGTTTTGTAATTATTTTTATAGAGAGCTTTAGCCTCCCTGGTTAGCTTCATCCCTAGGTATATTGTTCTTTTTGTGGTCATTGTGAATGGAATTGCATCCTTGATTTGGCTTTCAGCTTGGATGTTGCTGACATAGAAATGTTATTGATTTTTGTACATTAATTTTGTTTCCTGAAGTTTTTCAAATCTAGGAGCCTTTGGGCAGAGCCTATGGGGTTTTGTAGTTACAGAATCATATTATCTGTAAAGAGAGATAGTGTAGCTTACTCTCTTCTTATTCAGATGCATTTTCTTTCTTTCTCTTGACTAATTGCTCTAGCCGAGATTCCAGAGCTGTGTTGAATAGGAGTGATGACAGTGGGCATCCCTGTCTTGTTCCAGTTCTCAGGGAGAATGCTTCCAGCTTTTGTCCTCTCGGTATAATGTTGGCTATGGGTCTGTCATAGATGGCTCTTGTTATTTTGAGGTTTGTTCCTTCGATGCCTAGTTTGTTGAGGGTTTAACACAAAGGATGTTGAATTTTATTGAAAGCCTTTCTGTATCTATTGAGATAATCATGTGGGATTTGATTTTAGTTCTGTTTATGTACTGAATCACATCACAATGATTGATTTATGCATGTTGTGTACAAGTCTCTTTGTAGGTTTCTAAGAATTTGTTTTATGAATCCAGGTGCTCCAGTATGATTAGCATGTATAATTAGGATAGTTAAGTATTCTTGTTGAGTTGTACCCTAATCATGATCTAATGCCCGTCTTTGTCCTTTTTGATCATTGTTGGCTCAAAGTCTGTTTTGTCTGAAGTAAGAATAGCACCCCTTGCTCTCTATTGTTTCCTATATGCTTGACAGATCTTTCTCCATCCTTTTACTTTGTATTTGATAACTTTTGCCAGTTTTCATGGATAACCAGAATTTCCAAGGCACTTTTCAAGTGAAGTGCCCTCTTATGCTGCTTTTTATACTACTAAATTTGTGTATCCTAATCAATGTATTATATATTATAAAGCTATCAATATTTTATAGTCTATATTCATTTAAGTTCATTTGTACATTTATCTCGACTTTTCATTCAATAATGCATTTATTTCTATCTAGGATTATTTTCCTTCTGCTTGTAGGAGTTTCTTTTGTGTAAGTCTGCTGATGACAAATTTTCTTGGTTTCATTTGTCTGGAAAAGTCTTTGTCTTCATTTTTGGAAAATATTTTCACCAGGTATAGATTCTAGTTTTGATTTTTCCCCCCAATACATTGTGCACAAACCTACACAAAAGATTTGAGGGTCTGGATCACGTTATCTTCCCTCTAAGATGATAAACGTTCCCTCCCTGGCAGAAAAATGTCTACTCGCAAAACATCTTTTTAGTGAAATGACTAAAGTTGGGCTTTGACGTCTCTCACCCCCATGAGCCAAACTCTGCATTCTTCTTAACTTTTGCTCATGCTGCTGAGCATCTTGAGGTGCTGAGTACCTCTCTGTCAAGACACTGTCTCTTTTCTAGCCCTGCTGATGCTTTTAAAAAAAGCACTCTCAGGCCGGGCGCGGTGGCTCACGCCTGTAATCCCAACACTTTGGGAGGCCGAGGCGGGTGGATCACGAGGTCAAGAGATCGAGGCCATCCTGGTCAACATGGTGAAACCCCGTCTCTACTAAAAATACAAAAAATCAGCTGGGCACGGTGGTACATGCCTGTAATCCCAGCTACTCAGGAGGCTGAGGCAGGAGAATTGCCTGAACCCAGGAGGCGGAGGTTGCGGTGAGCCGAGATCGCGCCATTGCACTCCAGCCTGGGTAACCAGAGCGAAACTCCGACTCGAAAAAAAAAAAAAAAAAGCACTCTCCGAGGTTCCCTAGTCACCCTCTTCTTTTACAGTTTAATCATGACTTTACCTATTTGACATTAATAATTTCCTATAGTCTCTCTCTCACACATGTTCCCCTGAGATTTCCATTTCCCTTTGCCCCTTTTCTGCTTTTCCCCTTCCCTTCCCCTTTGTTTCCTTTCCTTTCCCTCTTGTCTTTCCTATCAGTTCTCTTGCAAATCTTGCCCTTTGTCCAATTTCAACCAAATCTCATGTTGAAATTCGATCTCCAGTGTGGCAGTGTTGGGGGTGAGGCCTAGTAGGAGATATCTGGGTCATGGGTGCTGATTATTTATGAATGGCTTGGTGCTTTTCTAGCACCAGTGAGTGAGTTCCCACTCTCGGGAGGCTGGGTTGATTCTTGTGGGGAAGGGATTAGTGGGTTATAAAGCAAGGAGGCCTCTGAGGCTTGGCCCTTCTTCCCACGTGCCCATTTCCCCTTTGACCTTTTCTGCCATGTTTTGATGCAGCACAAAAGTCCTCATCAGAAACTGAGCAGATCGGGCACCACTTCTTGTACAGCCTGCATGCCATGAGCTAAATAAACCTGTTTCCTTTATATGTTACTCAGTCTCAGGTATTCCTTTATAGCAACACAAAATGGATGAAGACACATTCCAAGTCCTTGCTCTTGGATACTAAGTTTTTAAATAACAAAATAATTATTTATTATTTCCCCATGCTGGGTGTAGCCATCACTTTGCTTGACAAAATTTTGTGCAACGCTTTAAAGCCAACTCAAAAATTACCTTAACCATAATGCTTTTTTTTTTCCTTTGTGGACATGAAACCTCTCTTCTCAGCTGCCATCGAATACTCTGTATCTTGTGATCCTTATATTGTTTTAAATGATATTTTTTAAATCTAAATTTAAAGATCTTTGCATCTCCTTCTGTTACTTGCATAAAATATTTCTCATAACTTGTATACAAAATAGCCATGCAATTGCATCTTAACATGTCTTCCAAAGTAATATTTCATAGAGCACACAAATAATGCTATAAATATTGTTTATACATTTATGAGGCAGGGTGTGCAGTCACCACATTCTTATAAAAGCGTAACTATGTAAAGAAAAGTCTAAAAACAGCCATGATGATCTAGATTCTTACCCTAAACATTATTATTCCAGAAACTACATTACTTCTACTGTCATGCCAGTAATAAAATGTCTAAATATTTTTTAGTTACCTAAAGAAAACCCAATCTATATATGCACCTTCTTTTAATCTTATGATTATAGAACTTTAACTCTTTTTAATTATTTCATAGTGAATGAGAAAATGAATTGCTTTATAAAAATGAAAACAATTATAAGTAAATAATTATTTCAATTAAAAGAAAGTTCACAGAACTCGTATATTTCTAATGAGATCATAAATATTGCTTAGACTTCTAAAATTTAATTTTTATTGTTTACTTAAAACTAACCTTGTTCTCAAAATTTAATGTTATTTACAAAAATACACGCAATAGAGTGCAATATAATAAACTAAAAGATACACGCACACACAAATAAATATACTTACATATAAAGATAACACAAAGAGAAAATAAGAGCTGAGATACTAAATAGAGTAAAGAATAAAAGTTGATCACAAAAGGCTTTACAGAACTTTCACAGACTTTCTAACATCAGGTCAAAAATTTGGTTCTAAAGATTTCTATGAGTCAATGTGAGCAAGGAAACATAATTAGTAATAATAATGAGAGCCTTATAAAAACACAAAACCAAACCGATTAGTCAGTAAAATTACATCATGTACTCATAAAAGACTGGAAACTGTTTTCTCACAAAGGTCTCCTCAAAGACAGCAGGTATAACGTAATTAACAATTACTTCCATCATATTTTCAAAATGAATAATGAAGGACTTCCAACAGACTATTTTATTTAACAGATACTCATATACATCAATTCAATAAATCAATACATGAATAGCCAATAAGATATTTAAATGTGTCCTTCATAAACTAGTCTCAACTTACCTTGAAATGATAGTGCAGTTGTTTATAGTAAGCATATGCCTTAAATCCATTTCCTTTTAACACTTAAGTGCTGAGGAAAAGTTGATAAAACCTCCAAATAATATTTTAAGATTTAGCCATTTATTATTTTAGAATAATTAATCGTTCCTAAAATACTTCCCCACAAAATGATGAACACAGCAGTATTTTTCTAAACTGGAAAAATCGTGCCAAAGCCTGCTTGCTCCTCTTATAAAACAGATAGGTAGGAAAGTCAGACCATCAACTTGTCAAATAAGAAACTGTCAGAAAAAGAAACAAATAAAAACTAGAAATGTAAACTAGTTACATTTGGGGAAAAAGCATAACAAAAGTACAGTCATGTGGGTGCATACCCCAAAAGGTGATAAAGGTGAAAAAGTTATGAAAAAAACATTTTTTGGAGCATGAAATATTCTCTGGAACTGTGTTTAAAGTTATCTGCCTGGTGTAGACAGCTGTTTCCCAAGAGTTGGCTCCCCACCTTCGCAATGCTTTGCAAAATACAACCAGGTCCACTATCAAGATTCTGATTTCACTAAATTAAACAGGGCCTGGGTCTCAGTATCTTCCAACACGGCCTCCAAGTAATTCCAATGTGCTGTCAATTTCAAGAACCAGATCTTGAATAAGTGGTCCTCAAAGTAAGGTTCTCACAACAGTAGCATCAGCATCGCTTGGGAATTTGTTTAAAATGTAAATTCTTAAGGTGCATCCCAGACCTACTAAATCAGAAACTCTGGGATGAGCCCAAGATTCCTGTGTTTTAACAAATCTCCAGGCAGTTCTGATGTGCTTGAGAATACAGCACAGGTGGAATGCACTTTCCTAGGTGCTAGGGCTACAATGGTGAACCAAAGAGCCTTGTTTCTACCTTCCTGGAGCTTGTGGTCTAGGGCAAACGTGCAGGACCCTCCCTTTGCAAAAATACAGTTTCTGTCTAGTTTATGCCAATAAAACCTGTTCAATAATTTCAATTTATTTTCTAACTTCCAGGCTTTTTCTTTCTCCAACCTGTCTATATACAAATATCACAATAAATATTTAATAAACATCTATTATCTTCTGACTTATTCATATTACAAATTCTGCAATGGCTCTTCAAGGGCCACCCCCAACAAAGCCTCTATTAATCTTCTTAGCATAGTGTTTAAGGCTCTGCAATTTGATCCAATATGTTTTTTCAATCTTATATCACAACATAGTAAGCAACATTTCACATTGTATTATGAGGCTTGTACTTTGATCCTTATTTTGCTTGCATATTCTTACTTATGACTGACAATAACTATATGAAATATGTTTTATGTCATATTTCATAAAATACATTTATGTCAATTTTTCTGATGAATAAACTAAAGCACAGAGTTTACATCATCACCTAAGTCCACACAACTGATAAATGCTGGATCTGGGATTTAGACCTTGTGTTTTCTGATTCCAGAACTTGGGCACTATAATAGGCTAAACCACAGACCACAAAACTGTCAGTTCTAATCCTTGCAGCCCATAAATTTTGCCTTATATGGCAAGCCTATTCAACTGTGATAAAGTTAACAGTCTTGAGATGGGCCATTATCCTGGATTATCTGGACAGACTCTAAATGCAATCACAAGTATGATAACAAGAGAGGCAGAGGGGCATTTGATGCAGGGAGAAAAGGAAGGGGCAATGTGAACAAGGAGGCAGGAGAATGACAAAGCCACCAATCCAGGAATGCTAGCAGCCACCACAAGCTGGAAGAGCCACAAAACAGTCTCCCTTAGAGCGAATGGAAGGCATAGCCCTGCCGACACTTTGATTTCATCCCAGGGATAACTGATTTCAGACTTTATGCCTCTAGAACTAGGAAAAAAAATTCTATTGTTTAACAGCATCAGGTTTGTGAAAATTTGTCACAGCAGCCACAAGAAACTAATACAGGCACTGAAATCCTGCTCTCCACTGCCGCCTACAGGCAAAACCACTTGTTCAGAAATCAGAATCCACTTTAGCAGGAATTTGAGGTTCAAGGTCATTACTTCCAAGTCTGTCCAGCAGTCTGGATAGTGGTATCAAACAATATAAACCTAAACCAAATGGGATGCCCAGAGGCTGGGAATGCTCTCCTAAAATAAGGGACCAAGTTAGAGTAGGAGAAGCATCAAAGGCGGCTTAGGCTGAAAGTAATCCTAAATACTTAGGTCAGGTTCCTTCAGTTTCCACATACTGAAAGGAGTTCATCCTTGAACTTGTGACAGGGAGAATCCCGCAAGATGGGTATCATTGATTGTCCTAGAAGAGAGTGGTGCCCATGTAGCAGCAGGCTAGTGAGGCAGGTTAGATTACTAGTCATAGGATTCCTGCTGGGTAAGCAATCACAAGCACATGCGTGGTCTGATGGGCCAAGCAACATAAAAGCATCATGTGGATGTCTGGCTCCACACAGCAGGACTTTATCTTGGACTGATGCTACTCAATACACTCAAAAAGACACGCTAGCCACAGAAAAACTCCGGGATCAAGACGGAGAGTCCAGCACCTAAACTACAGGTGTCTCAGTGGCAAAGGGTACTTAGTGAAGGAAGACAGCATGTATAAAATACATCAAAGCAACTGGCTAAAAATTAAGACAAAAGAGATTCTTTTCCCATAACAGTCAACAAAATAAATTGCCAGAAGAATTAAAGGTATAATTGCAAAACACCAAAACTACTAAAGTAGAAAAAACAGATGAATTGTGTATAAACTTGGAGCAGATAATGTCTTTCTAGGCACAATAAAAAAGAAACCATAAAGAATAAGATTGGCAGGCATAACTATATACAAACTAAGAATTTCAAAACATAAAAAATATGATAAACAGTAAAAAAAGGTCAATAAAAAATTGGAAAAAAAATTTTGCAACATACATAACAGATAAAAAAACACACTGATGCTTTAAAATGTCTCACAAATCAATGATGAAAAAACGAACACTACACACTTCAAACCAAACCAAGGGCACGAACAGAAAACACACACACATGCAAAATACACTTGGACAAGGCATAAAAAACAGTGAGGTTCATTAGTACCAAAGAAATTTAAAAATCCATAAAATTGGATACTATTTTAACCTGTCAAATTAGAAAATATGAAAAAATATTTATATACTCAGTGTTGGCAAGCACATAGAAAAACAGACACCATGATCAACTGCTTGCAAAAGTGGTGAATTTCTGAGGAATAATTAAGACTTACCTAACATCTTAAATAATAATGAATAATGGTTAACACAAAATTCTATGTATGGTTTTATTTTCCTTTCAGTATATGATGTGAGATGTGGCAAAACTATACATTTTTCCATAAAGACTGATTAAAATTGTTTATCACCAAAAGCAACTAATAACAGTGATGACTTTAATTAGTGAATTTTGGTAAATTCGCTTAATGGAATACTACTGGCCCACTATAAATATTGATAAATAGTTGATTATACATTGCAAACAAAATTAAAAGCATAGTCAAAAACAGTGTGGTCAATTAAATGCACATTTATTAAAAATATATATGCATATATGCATAATGATTATATCATGGTAGTAGGATTATGGTTAATGTCATTGTTTTTCTTATCTATGCCTAAACATTTTCCTAAAATAAATTTTTTTTGTAGCAATAGAAAAGCTAAGAAATTCTTACCAGCATATGATCTTTACCCATAGTATTATTTTAGTTAACTTGTATTAGCCAACAAACTCCAAAGATACAGAATGGTTTGGGTATCATTAAAGACAGACATACAACCAAGCACAAAGACCTGACAGACAGGTGGTTACCTGAGTGGACCACTCTTTCAGTAAGTAACACTTTCTACTGAGTTTTACACATTTACTTATATATATGGTTCCATGCCTAAAGTTTTCTGTTCTCACAGAGTAGGGGTTCAGGAAATACATGCCTGATGCTAAGGATAAATGGTATGCCTAGACAATGCAATGCACGAATCTTTTAAGCAAAAAGATGTTTGAGTAATTGATATGTCTGCATAAATCACTATGTCACAAGATCATACCGATGTCATAAAAATGATTCATATTTCATATGGCACATTCATTTTTTTCAAGTTCTTGGCTCATTATAGGGAATTAAGTCTAATTTACCTTTACTTGGTTTCAAGAAAATGTTTTTCCTAAAATTTTGGGGGCAATTACAAGAATCCTTCATAGGAGTTAGAATGTAAGTACAATGATTTCTTTATAATGTGGTTAAAGAAAAAGCATATTTTAAGATTATATCATGAAAATGAATTTTTAATTTTTGAGTGTAATTGTAACCATGATATAAAAATTGTTTTATTATTAAATGGTCAAAAATTCTGTGAGTTTTGGTAACATAAACTTATATATATTTTTATGACTATCTCCTTAAACCTTTACTTTGTATAGCAAGTATGCTGCCTAACCACTCTCTCTATGTCATTTTAGATATGATTTGCATATTTTCAGCATAAATTTTTCTTAAATCTCATGTACGTCAAGTGAACGCAGTTAATTTTTTTAAAACATTTAGGTTCAGGGGTATGTGTGCAGGTTTGTCACATAGGTAAAACTCATGTCATGGGGTTTGTTGTACAGATAATTTCATCACCCAGGTAGTAACTCTGATACCCAAGTTATTTTTTTTCTGATTCTCTTCCTCCTCCCACCCTCTACCCTCAAGTAGGTCACACTGTCTGTTTTTGCCCTCTTTGTGTCCAAGAGTTCTTATCATTCAGTTCTCACTTATAAGTGAGAACACGTGCTATTTGGTTTTCTGTTCCTGCATTACATTTGCTAAATATGATGGCTTTCAGCTCCATCCATGTTCCCACAAAAGACATGATCTCATTTCTTTTGAGTTAATTTAAAAAGATTATCCATCTAAAATACCTCTGAATAAAATCAAAATTAAAGTGGTTTAATTTGCTTAGGCACAACAAATTACTGATGTATATGAAAATGCAAATAACAGGTCCTTACCTCAAGGACAGTCTAAAATAAGGGCATTGTTTTGCAGGTTTAGAGGAATAATTATGCTTTATGTTCAGTCTTATGGCAGTACTGCCAGAATGCTACTTGACAACAAGTATCAAAACAGTTAAAACAAAATAACTACACACTTGCTCTTGGTGTCTTGGCCAAAAAAAAAAAAAAAAAAAAAAAAAAAAAAAAAAAAAAAAAAAAAAAAGCAAAGAAAAAGAAAATGACTACAGTTAATTTAAATTTCAGTTGTTTGCACCACTTTTTATTGCAGTCTGTTTCTAAGGACTGGTACTCAACCATTATTTTCTAACCTGGCTTAAAAAATATTGGCTTATCTTCTTACCAGAGAATGCAATAATTCTGGTATTTACAGTCTACGGGACTAAAGCTTCAAAAATTATTATCATTACAGAAAAAAAACATAATATTTTCTCTTTACTGAAGCTTTTATTCACATTCATACCCAGCACTAGATACAGAAGGATACACAGGGTTAATGTCATACGGACATAGTTTGCATTATTTATGTGGCTTTTTGTTTATTATGACATCAAGTCTGCACAAATGTATAATATAGATAGGAATGTAGGTGCATGAGCAGCAGTGGGGGCCATAACTCATTTCTAACTGAAAGATAATGATCAGTGTTACGATATTTTAAAAGAAAATCTGGGTACTTCTACTTTTCAAGATTGTGCATATTTAAACAAATACTTTCTTGACCACCTGTAAGCAAGTCCTAATATTTTAAGGAAATCCACAACATTTAAAAATATCCATCACCTCCAGGTAATCATGAGATTGGTACCTAAGTTTTTGTTTTGATCCAACAGAAAGACAAAGGTCATTTTCATTAGACAGAAGAGATCACTGATCATGTATGCAAAAACGATTGAGAAAAAACGTTGTGTATTGTACAACAAATGAAGCAAGCCAAAGAGTACCTTGAAATGACACGTTTTTAAGGCTGACTCAGAGTAGAGTTTTCCCTCAAAATTATTTTACAGTTATAATAGTTCCTTTATGACACACAAACTCGATTATTTTATTTTATAAATTCCAGCAATCCCATTACTGGGTATGTTTTATTTTTCTGACAGTCTAACTCTGCCACCCAGGCTGGAGTGCAGTGGCACCATCTCGGCTCACTAGAACCTCTGCCTCCCAGGTTCTAGCTATTCTCCTGACTCAGCCTCCTGAGTAGCTGGGATTACATCTGACTAATTTTTTGCATTTTTAGTAGAGTCAGGGTTGCACCAAGTTGGCCAGGATGGTCTTGAACTCTGGACATCAGGTGATTCATCCGCCTCAGCCTCCCAAAATGCTGGGATTACAGGCATGAACCACCTTACCCAGCCCACAAATTTTATTTTCCTTTTTAAATGGAAGGACCTTAGAGCAATTTTTCTTTCTTCTGAAACACCTTGTCTTTTAAAAAATTAGTTATTAGATTTAGAGAAAAATGAATCTTCTCTGATCAAAACTGGAATTAGGTGAGAAAGCCCCTTTTTCTTTCAGCAATACGTTCCCAACTTCTTGCCTCGAAAGCCCCTAACCATGAGATTCTAGAATCGCCTAGGAAATATACTAAAAATACAAATTCCCAACTCTATACCTTGATTTTTTTTTCTTTTTTAGAGATAAAGTGGCACTCTGTCACCCAGGCTGGAGTACAATGGCATCATCATAGCGTACTACCACCTCAATTTACTGGGCTTAAGTGATCCACCCAACTTTCCCCACTCAATGGGATTACAGGTGTGAGCGGCTGTACCTGGCCTCATTTTCAGGAATTTTGATCCAAGGATTTAGAATCTGCATTTAAAAATGTATAAGCAAATTTATATATGAACTTCCAGTGATCCTTTATCTTCATTTTGAGAATTTCCCCCAAGAGTTCTATGAGCATAATTAGAAACCATCGACCTAGTATACACATAGGTATTCTACTAGACATCATTTCACATGAAGTGTGAAGAACTTTATCTTGAGGAGATAATTTTATACTCCTAAAAAAATCTTAATATTAAACATTATTTAGCCAATAGACTGGCATTTAGTGAAATAAAATGTATTTGAGGACCAAGGAATTAAAACTTTGCTCTCTTTGGCTTCCAGCAATAAAAATGAATAAATTGGGTCAAATAAAGGCTTTTCTTATGAGATAAAAATGATCATAAATTTTATGGTTATTGGCTATGAGCCAGTTTACATTCTCCAGAAACACTGCCTGGGCTAAGAGATTTGACCAATTAAACTAATTGTATAGGTCAGAGTACAGAATTCTGAGATCATATAAAATTACAAACTGAGAGGAATCATTACACAAGCCTTCCAAGTATAAAGTATTCTAAGCAGATTTAAATGTGAACTATAAGGCTCAGATTCTAGGTGACCCAAGTGTCTTGATTAAATAAACAAATAATAATTTTTAAAAAATTTCTCAGCTGGGAGGGACTCATGATTTTGTCAACTGCCTCGATAGTTGTTAGAGCACGAATGGGTACAAACTCATTTTGCTTCTGCTTATGCTTTTTTAAAAATACTAGATTATAGTTCTTTCCTCAAAACCCTAAGAAAAATACTTTTCTACTAAATATTCTCCTTCCCTACGTAATTTAAAGAAAATAGAAACCTAATTCAACCCCAATCTCAAAAAAAAAAAAAAAAAAGAAAACATGTAAATTACAATTGATGATATGGACATTGAATGAATTTTTACTTTATCTTTCCATTGCATTATAGTTGAGAGCAATATTACCATATACGTTGATTACAATCCTAGAAAAATCACACCGGGTGACCTCAGTTGAGCCCTGCTGAGCAGGATAAAGGGAGAATCCACTCACTGAACTCTGTGCTGAAAATGCCTATGTCTATAAGAAGAGATGCCTTCTTCTAATTCATGTAAAAATAAACTTGCTGCACGGAAAGGTGTTACTCCCCCACAAACAAACAGAAAATAAAGATGCAATCTTAACTTTATACTATAGAGTTCATGTCAGAAGTGCCAAGGATAGTCCATTAAATTGTGGATGCAAAAAAAAGTAGAATATCAAGTAGTCATGTCATTTTCATGATAAACATATGCATTTTAAGACCTTCCCTAAGACTCAACCACACAATTAAAATTTCCCTACATATCTGTACCCTACTGTGGCTTTTCTAGATTTTTTATTGCTTCGTTAAGTGTATAAAGCAAGAGAGTATTTTCAAATATATTATTATGGGTTTTTTTTCTCTTATACTTGCTTATAAATAATCCCTACTTTACTGAACCAGAAGCAATCTTTGTCTCCAAGAGAGCTGGGATCAGAGCAAGAAAGAACAAAGAACTGACACAAAGCCTTTCAATTTTTAAAACTAATTTTGAGAGTATTTCCAAAACAACATCCTTAAGAACCTGGCTTTAAATTTCCATAACAAGACGCCTGAGAGAGAAAAGGCACTTTAAAATTAGAAAAGTTACCCTTCAAATATAAACAACAAAATTTGAAAAACTGAGCTTAGAATCTTACTATAAGCTATACATAGGATATCTGATGCAATAAGAACTAATTTTTTAATAAAAGAAAAAATACCAAGCCTTCCTAGGCTGAGGAAAGACCCGAGAGAAAAGAAGAGGAAAATGAGAGAACATATAAATTTAGGGGCTGTTCTCTTCTCCATGATTTACTGTCACGTACAGTCCATATGTTAAATATTATATGACTATTAAGAATTTCTATTTAAAATTTAATTTTGTGTTCTGCAGCCTATAACAAAAACACCAAATATTTGATGCTAATTAGCAACCAACTTACTCAACAAATAATTATTGAGCCCTATTATGCACCAGACACCGGAAAATAACACAACAAATTGGGAAATCACAGCTCCTGGGATTCCTCAGGAAATTTTCAGTCTATTGGAAGTGGTAGGGTGGGAGGAAATACAAACAAATTACTGCCTTATAGTACTTTGACACATTGCTACTTCCACCTTTATCACTTATGTGTGAAATTCTAGTCTACTTTTTCTTAATGGACATATAGCTTATTCATGAGATGCCAATTATTGACATCAGCCACAAAAACTTTCTGTAAGTGTCCTTGGCTTTTTTCTGCCCCCTTTTTTTTTTTTTTTGGTGAATGAGAAGTAGCCCAAGGGAAAAAATAAAATTTTTTAAATGAAAAATTTTTAAAAACTCAAAACAAAATATTATATAAAAAGCTGGCACCATCTTAATACAACAGAAACGGTGACAAAAGAGAGTTCCAAAAGCAGGGAGGGAGGAAAATCAGACTAAAGAAAATAATTGGATGCTAAAGATATTACGAATCTCTTGGGTATAAGGCCCATCTACAGAAGGAGGTCCCAGACAGAGCAGCAGAGATACCACTAGTTTTCTTTGAAGTAGCAACTACAGAGTTTGGGGATTATGAAGTTTTAACTGTGGATATGGATGTAAAAGGCATGAAGATTTTTAAAAGATTCTTTAACATAAGAGTGTCTGAAATAACATTTCTCTGGAATTATCAGAATGAGAGGAAGAAAGGTGGGATGTCACAGGACTTGGGCGCTCAATGGAACTGTGGTCTACGAAACAGGAGAAAGTTACTAGTTACCGAACCTCAGAAAAAGAGAAGACATGAAAATAAATGATAATGAAGAACAAAATGAGGCCACAAAATTCCTACTAATTATTACCATGTAAATGTGAGGAGCAAATGAACAAGAAAAAATGTAAAGAAAAGGTAAAGAAAATGACACACAAAAAAGAAGCCAGAAATGGATGAATACTTGTGCTGGGAAGGGTAGCAGGGGGCTGAGGGGGGGGCATAATTAATGGGTACAAAAAAATAGAATGAACAGGACCTATTTGATAGCACAACAGGGTTATCATCATCAATAATAACTTAACAGTACCTTTTAAAATAAACAGAGTAACTGGATTGTAACTCAAAGAATGAATGTTTGAGGGGATGGGTACCCCGTTCTCCATGATGTGATTATTATATATTGCACGCATGTATCAAAACACCTTATGTAGCCCATAAATATATACAACTACCATGTATTCACAACAATTAAAACTAGAGGTGGGAGTAAGCTGAGATTGAGCCACTGCACTCCAGCCTGGGTAGCAGAATGAGACTTCTCAAAAAAAATTAAATTAAAAAAAAGGAGATGAGTACTTGAAAAATGGGTACTTTAATACTTGAAATATCAGCACATTAATATTGGAAAGTACAATTATCATTACTTTGTATGTCATGTTGCTTAAATTTTTTCAATTCATAAATCCATCTGAGTCAGTACCAATACCTTCTTTCTCTCTGCTTGTTATACAGCAAGGAATATCCTTCTTCCAAGGTAAAATTAATACTTCCACCTATGTCTTACATTCTGCTAACTATAAACAAGTCCTAATAAAAACAGGCTAACTATATAACTATATACAGTCACGTGTCGCTTAATGATGGAAGAAAGTTCGGAGAAATGCATTTTGTCTTCACCTCGACATCACAGAGCATAGTTACACAAAAGAACATGGTACAATTTTTAAATTTATATAATTTTTATATGAAAAATAAAAAATCCTAGCACCATTACTAAATATCAATCATTTCCCCTACTTGGTTTTGAGGAATGCAAATTGATATTCCAATTGATATTGGGAAAAAGATCATTAAGTTCATGAAACATCTACAGAAAATAAAAGGTGAGAAGCTTATTAATTTTCACATAAAAATATCATAAACAAAGTAAACAGTCATGCAATATCTAGCTCAGAAATTAAAAAGAATCAGAATATTGCTAAGTTAAAAACCTAAACAGAACTGTGTATAAATATACACAGTTGGAATGATGGGAGGGAGAGAAATAGGAATTTAGGGAGAGGAATAGATGTCAACAGAGGAAGTCTAAAGCTTTTGAATCAAGAAGTGACTATATATTCTTTTATAAATATGGACTAACACCTACAATCAGTCCCTAATAAAAGTGAGAAAAGTATAGAGGAGTAATTATATGATCTTAGGACATAGTAGGGTATTGGACTCCAGGGAATCGGACTCATGTTACTGAAGGAATGACAGCTGTTTGTCATTATAAGACTGTCGATTCTCTTTGAGGCTTTTAGACTAGATGCATGCAGTCACTGTGATAAAAATTAAGTTGTTACATGAGATACATAAAGGGCACAGTGGTAAACAACAGAAAAGTTGGTATATAAAATACGTAAACATGCTTACCACACTATAAAATATTCATGCATTTCACAAAAGTGAAAAAAATTAAAAATGGACAAAAGCCTTAATAGTCAATACAATGAAGAAGAAATTAACATTTGTTGTGTAGTTTGCTATTCTCATCCCACCCCAACCATGCTGGCATGGTCCTGGCTCAGGACCTTTCCCTTTGGGTTCCATTCAGAAGGAATCCCTCCATCACTAATAAACCCTTTCCTTGTTTCCATTCTGCTGTGTAGCAGTTAACACTATCTGTAACACTTTCTATTCATTGTCTTACTGCCTGTCTCCCTAATGAGAGCAAGGATCATCTGTTTCAGTCACTCCTTTATTTCTAGTGCCTACGAAAGTATTCTCACACAGTAGCCACTATACTTCTTCTTTGAAGTAATTTTATAACATTGGGATAACATGAAATTCACTGGAAAATCCACTAGTTGAGAACAGATTAGTAAATTGTTGAAAGCACTTACAGTGAAATGCAAATAATGATGAATATTTAATGTCATGATTTATGAAAAGTGGAAAAATCTTTTCATCGATGTTGAAAATCTGCACATTCACCTGTGTTCATACATGTATAACAAACACACATCAGAGTGAGAAAAAGCAGAAAGAAGGAAAGGAGAGGGGGAAGAAAGGGAGGCTGAAGAAGATGAAATGGGAGGAGGAGGTGGAGGAGATGGAAAAGAGAAGAAGGAGAAGAGAGGTTTGGGAAGGAGGAAATGCATATATCATTTTTAAAACATCTTAACAGGGCTTTTAAAAGAGTGATAATATTAAATTATGCTGTTCATTTATTCATACTCTGGCTTCTATGAGATTCATGAGAGCATTTGCTGCTTTTTTAATTGACACTCTTTCCACTTTGTATGAAAGAAAACACTCAGCCTTTTCAACTTAACATTTGTCTTTACGATAGCATTGGCCTAGGATAAGGTGGTGGGGGCAGAAATTTGGAAGGCACTTAATACATATGTCCCAAAAGACATGTTCAAAATACGAGGTCACTTACTTTGTATGATCCACCGATGGCCTGTGGTTTTCTTCCCCATGATGAATGCTAATCCCATTCCCAAGTCCCCACCTGAATGTGTTTGAATCTTGAAGTAAATGTATTGCGATTGGTTGATACCATTTACACAGGCTTCCTTTCTCAAAGCTGCAAACTTCCATAACTTGGACAGGGTAGAACAAAGAAAAGGGGAGCTAATAAGTGGCAGTTACTATCTTCACAATCTTAATCAGTACTTTCTCCCTCTTGTTTTTATTTAATTATAATGTAACTTTTAAATATTATTGAAATAATTAGGCAAATGGTTTGTAAAATCACTGGAAGAGTTTCAAAGAAATCTAAGTTTATTCTAGTCCAATGTTTACAGAAAGAAAATATAGGAAAAATGCATATACTAATAATCTGGTTTCATGAAGAGATGAGATTTTAATTAGCTTCTAAAGCAACAATTTAAGCATCTCCATTAAACACTGCCAGTTTCTTTGAATTTCACAATTACACTGCTTGTGTGATCTCCAAGTTCTGACCAGTCTGTTCTCCTTTTCCCAGTCTCTGAAGGTGTTGTTGCAAATTCCCAACTACAGTTTAAGCAATGAGATTTCCAATAACTTTTATATTGGACCTGTCTCCTAGAAAGTTTTATAGATTATTGTAATAATTTTATTCTAATATCACAGGAAATTACAGGTCCAGTGATTTTTTAAAATGTACAGGCTATGTATAAAACTGTTATCTGAATTCTCTCTCTGAATGCGTTCATATGTCTGTCTAAAATCTTCCACTGCTGAATAAGAAAGAAATATTCAATTCAATGAAGTTCTCGTGTATACTATAGAAAGCCTGGTGTGCACTCTAGCTTTCAAATGCCATTAAAAGTGGTAGCATACCACTATGACCATTTAGAAACTTGGGTATATGAGTTAATATAAAATCTGAAAAGAAAACATACAATTTTTTTTTTTTTTGAGATGGAGTCTAGTTCTTGTAGCCCAGGCTGGAGTGCAGTGGCATGGTCTCAGCTCACTGCAACCTCCGACTCCCAGATTCAAGAAATGCCCCTGTCTCAGCCTCCTGAGTAACTAGAATTCAGGCACCCGCCACCACACCCAGCTAATTTTTTGTATTTTTAGTAGAGACGGGGTTTCACCAGGTTGGCCAGGCTGGTCTTGAACTCCTGACCTCAGGTGATCTGCCTACCTTGGCCTCTCAAAGCGCTGGGATTACAGGCATGAGTCACAGTGCCAGGCCTAAAAAAGTGTTTTTAATCATAACTTCAGGTATATTAGTTAATCGCTGACATAAATATAGATTATATAACTGTTTATCTTGTGAAGGGAATTAGGATCTAATATATCTCTGTTTTTGATATCATTTGAAAGATATAGATTATAGACTTTTAAAAGAACTACTGGAAAATATGCAGTGTCAGTCAAACAAGATTAATCGGTTCTAGAGATCTGATGTACAACACTGTACTACGTGATGTATTGTACACTCAACATTTTGTTAACAGGGTAGATCTCATGCTATGTGTTATCATTTCATTTTTTGAGACAGTGTTTTACTCTGTCACCTAGGCCAGAGTGCAGTGGCACGATCTGAGCTTCCACTCCCAGACTCAAGCAATTCTCCTGTCTCAGACTCCTAAGGAGCTGGGATTACAGACACATCTGGCTAATTTTTGTGTATTTTTTTTTTTTTTGGTAGAAAAGGGGTTTCCCCATGTTGGCCAGGCTGGTATCAAACTCCTGGACTCAAGTGATATGCCCACCTTCGCCTCCCAAAGTGCTGGGATTACAGGCATGAGCCACTGCATGTGGCCATGTCATGGGTTTTTATCAAAATTTTAAAAATCAATTAGAAAACCTGTAGAGTTTACAAGCAGATTTATCATATTTTATCTTACTAAAGGGTGAAGGAGACAAGCTCTCAGTTTGTTCATAAATAAAATGATAATGATTCATTTATATTTTCTCAAAAATTGGAAAAACTCTGATTAAAAATAACTTAATAGTATACATTCATTCAGGATATTTAAATAATTTATCAAAACTTCCCATCTAATCATAAATGACGTTACTAAAATGACAAAGTTGAACTTAGAGGAAATTCAGTATTCCCTAAAGATATTCATTATGTGTCATTAATTAGGTTTTATGTAAACGCTTACAAACACTACAACTTATATAAGATCATAAGGGGATTCAAATGCCTTCCCACGACCAAGTCTGAAGATCACCACACCTTCCATTGTATTATTTTCCATCTGTGATGCATGATATAAATCCCTGGCTAGCCTGAGTTAATTACTGTCTCATCTTATGCATGAAGTGAGTCATCTTTGATTTTAAGAGTTTTTTAAGTCTAGATTACATAGTTAATTAGTGGTATATTTGTACATTAAGAAACCATTTTTTTTTCTGGGTTAAAAGAATAAATATGAACTTCAATGGATTTCTTAAATTGTAGAATTTCTTCACAAGGTTGACATAAAACAAGAGTTTCACTATCCTCTCTGAGTTATCTGTCTGTCTGAGCCCTTCATATTATCAAGACAGTTGAGAAATATGATGGTACAGTCAATTCACAGGCTACTCCATAAAGAGCAGGGAGGGAAAGGAATATTACAAAGTATTTACCCCTTCTGATCTTGTGCTTTGCTCATTCAGACACAGATTAATTTTTCTCCTCTCAGATTGTATCTTTGACTGAGAAGTCCACTTTTAAGTTAAATAACTTGCCTTTCATCAGTTTAAGAAAAGTCATTGAATCAGGAGGTACCATTGAATTGGCAGGTGAAAACCAGGACACAAGGGATAAAGGTCCCATTTGCATTAACATAGATTTTTCTCATGAACTCTGCATATTTTAATAGTACTAATGTTATATCTGCATTTTGGCAATGGCAAAATTTGAATGAATTAATTAATTTGACAGTACTATACAGCTTCCTCCCTAAACATTTCCTATTTTGTGAAGAGTAGAGATCAAAGGGAATGGATGGAGAGAGCTACTAAATGCTACTCCCAGAGTCAAGTAAAGTTTGGGAAAATGATAGTTTTGAATCCAAAACATTAATCTAAAGACACTTACCTGTTATTGGGCCTGGTAGAAAATGCATTCTGACTCTTCTATTACAATTTTCTGTATGAGAAACTGTTACATTAAGAAGTTGCTCTAACTCATGTTGAATATATCTAACTATGATACTAGGCTGTGCTTACATAGAGATTACACTTGTATTTTCTTATCTATTTTGTAGTAATATTTAAATAAAATTTAAGAATCCACCTACCACAGGATGCTTCATCTGATTTGTCAGGGCAGTCATATTTAAAATCACACTTCTGCATTTTTTCAATGCAGTGACCGTCAGACCTGCAGACAAATTCATCGTCTGTGCAGTTGTGTGGAGGTAATGTTACAGGAACTGAAGTTTCTGGTGGAGTTGGGAGGTCCACTGGCAAATTACCTTGATAAGAAATAATATACGGGCATCATTTAGCAGGTTTTCTACTTCTTTAAAGATTTTACACAATGAAGCTTTCTAAATATGCCTCACAATTAACAACATACAGAACACTTGATAGTATTTGCTAATCTGGAAAATAAAATTGAATTTCTTTGTTTTAGTAATAATAAATAAGTATCTTTGATCATAAAAAATGATGAAGGTACAGATGCAAATTACTGAAAAGGCTATTCAGAGCTGACCAAATGACCAAATAAATGGGAGGCCCAAGGCCAGGGCTTACAGAATCAGTAGGAACCAAGGGAGTTTCAGATTCTGGAATTAAGAGCCACTGTAAAGATCTAAATAACTTTCTAATCTACTAGGTAAATAACCTTTGTTCTTCCACTGCTACAATAAATCTAACATCTCCTCATCTTTGTTTCACATATTTTCACATATTTAAAATTCAAGCTTTCAGGAAACAGTCAAACCAGAAATTTTCATCTAGAAATTTGGAACAAGATTACAAATTCTAAAATTACTGAGGATGGAAGACATTTATAGATGTTGACTGATTTATTAGTATTCAATAAACTTGTATTGATAACATATCTGTGCCATGTACATGGTAGATGCAGAGAATCCAGTCTACAGAAGAAAAGTTAAATAGCAAATTTGAACTCAACTGAAAATAGACACAAACAATGGTCACCAAATCCCGGAATGGGTTGTCTGAGCCACTTGAGGTGTTCATCCACTGTTGTTTCAGAGCAATCTAGATGTTGGTTATTGAGAACCAAAAGACAATCGCAAAACCAGGTTGACCCTTTTGCATTCCTTGAGTCCAGTCATGAAGGGCCCTTGTGACTGGACCTCATGCCAAACAACTCGTTACAAAAAGAGCTAGGGTCCCAGACTGCACTGAAGCTCCATGAGACCTCTCCTCATCTGTGCATGGACAAATGGCCAACTCTGGAGCCCAGGCTGCTGCTTCCCAGTTTGGTGGTGAATCCTCCATAGTCTGTTGAATGTAAATATATATATCTCTTTTCCCTTCCCCTCTTCCCATTGCAATGTGTTTACTGTATCATTTGCTTCTTATACCAATTTCCCTATTATATTAATTTGCTTATTATATCATTTGCTTATTATATCTATATTGCCATTCACATGAGATAAACCTTGTTTATCCTTCAAGGCATTCTGTGTGTGCCTTTTCTTCTCCCCTCACATGTTTCCTGCACAGAACACAAGCCAAATATGCCATCTCTGCCATTAAATAGTTTACAGTCTAGTGAACAAGGTGGGCAGATATATCTTTCATTACAGTTATTTGTGATAAATTTATGGTAGAGCTATAACTCCATGGAACAAGAACAGCATCTTTCACTCCTGCCTCCCTAGCACAATTCAAAGACCATGGTATATGGTAGGTATGCTAACAATGACAAGTGAATAAATGGATGGATGGATGGATGGATGGATGGATGGATGGATAAATAAAATAAATGGAAGATTTTACAGCTTACTGAAAGAAAACAGAGGAAAACCATATATCAGATGGGAGTCAAAGAAGATATCTTGGCAAGCTGATGTTTAAACTGACTTTCAAAGGATGATGAGCTCATCTGGCTAGGTGAAAAAGAATACAAGGTCTTTATGGGCATTGAGGAAAAAAAAACTTGTGTGAATGCATGGAAATATATTAAACTTTTTTTATTTTAAATACTATGAGAGTTTGGCATGAGAATATCTCGCAATATGATAAGCATGCAAGTGATTGAGTCATTAGATATGGAACTGGAGTGTAGATAGTTACCACAAAGAGCCAGGTGAAATCAACTCAGGAGTCTGAAATAAACACACAAAAATGTAGAGAAATACCAAGATATGAAATTTCTACTTCAAGATATATTTTTTGACATCAGTGTGAAGTATGAATTGTAGGTTGCTCTAGAAAAAAAGAATAGTTAAGCACTTTCTTTAATCCAGGCAACTATAAACCAAAGCAGAGATGGTTTACAGGAAAGAGCAAAGATCTGAGCAATACTGAACATCCAGTGTCTGGAGGACTGGGGATTTGCATGCTGTTGGGAATTTGGGGAAAGTCCAATAACTAGTACTTTATTTCTTAGCTCAAGTGTTGAGACAATTAAGAACTAAGATTTAGACAGTAGATCAAAATATCAACTTTGTATTGATGTAACTAATCCTGAAGAAGACTGCCTGTATCTGTAGACAAGTGGTCTTCTAAAATTCGAAACCCAAAAATAAGACTCCCTGTTATAACCTATGCCTTCCAGGCTTCCCTGTGCAAAACTATAGCAAGGAAGAATTGGCCAGATTTCCCATTTTCTTAGCAAGTTAACGCTAAAAAGTAAAGAGGAGGTGAGGGACCAGGTAAGCATACTCAGGTTCTTCTTGAAAACTCACTAATCCATTGTTGCTCTTCCTTCCTCTAGGAAGGAATGAATAAGAAGACAAAGAGAGATCAAGAATGTGAGGCTACCAGATAGAGCTCAGTCTACATGAAAGGCTAAGACCAAGGAAATGAAATAGTATTCTGATCCCATAGGGGTGAGTATGAAATGATTAACGGATTGTTAAGTAAATGAGCATGCTCTTCCCCAAGATTAGATGTAGAGGATATAGAAGAGAAGGAGTCAGTTTTTAGGGATAAGAAATATTTTCTCCCCAGGCATGCTGGCTCACGCCTGTAATCCCATCACTTTGAGACGCTAAGGCAGGTGGATCACTTGAGCTCAGGATTTTGAGACAAGCCTGGGCAATATGGCGAAACCTCACCTCTACAAAAACAAAAAATACAAGAATTAGCTGTGCATAGTGGCCTGCACCTGTAGCCCCAGCCATATGGGAAGCTGAGGTGGCGGGATCACTTGAGCTGGGAGGGTGAGGCTGCAGTGAGCCAACATCACACCACTACACTCCAGTCTGGGTGACAGAGCAAGACCCCCACCTCCACATCCCTCATCCCAAACTAAAAACAAAAAACAATCAAAATAAAATAAATGTAAAAAAGAAATATTTTCTATCCTAAAACAGAAAGACAATACAAAAAAAGCAGATCCTAGCAGGCTGGAAACTTTATCCTATATCCAGTTGGATATACTCAAATCTAAGTCATTGAACAAAAGTAAGAACCCAATTAGGGGTGAACGTTATTACCTTCCATAGAAATCTGATGCATCCAATGTTATAGTAAAATTTCAAAAAAATTTAAAAGAGAATCTATCATTTTCGAAAGCTGATGATTTTGAAGATCTTGAAGGACAGAGTTTGAATCAGAAAGAAAAATTCACTTACCTTGGAGAAAAATTATTTTCCAAATAAAGCTATCAGGAGATTATAAAAATCACTATGAGAGAATTTGCTGAGAACTGCAAAACATTCAATGGCCAGGTTGATGGATATTTTATATGTCTCAATCGAATATATGGAAGAAATTTCTTTGAAAATCACCCTTTCAAAATGTTTAAATACAAGGTCTTAAAAATAATCTTCTAATGGCCAGGTATGGTGGTTCATGCCTGTAATCCCAGCACTTTGGGAAGCCACAGTGGGTGGATCACAAAGTCAAGAGATCAAGACCAGCCTCACCAACATGGTAAAACCCCATCTATGCTAAAAATACAAAAACTAGCTGGGTGTGGTGGTGTGCCTGGAGCCTCACCTACTCGTGAGGCTGAGGCAGGAGAATTATTTTGATCCCGGGAGGCTAAGGTTGCAGTGAGCCACGATCATGCCACTACACTCCAGCCAGGTGACAGAGCAAGACTTCATCTCAAATAAATAAACAAATAAATAAATAAATCTTCTAATTTGATCACTAATTTGCTGTGACATTTCAGGGCATAATTTACTTACATAATTTTACTGAAAATATATAATTAAAATACATTAGAAGATGTATGTAAACTTTTTATTTGTATATCCTATATCAAAAATGTCATCTGGAAAGGGACATATTTTGTCAAAGTTTCAATGAGAGTTCGTGTTTAATTATAGCAGGATGTCATGTTCTTTCACTCTAGCACAAAATCTTTCCATACAATCAATTACCCAGGAGGGTATTCACAAAAGCAGGTAGATTTGCCAAGCCAGATAGTTACAATGGTTACAGGTACTGTGAACAGTAGGAACCACTCAACAGTTCAATGCTTTGACTGCAGCGTGACCCAGTAATGCAACCGAGGGGGCCAAGGCAGGGAGGGAGAAGCTAAGATGGAGCATGTCAGGCTCACAGCTAAGATGGAGTCAGTCAGGCTAGCACAAGCTAGGTTATTACAGCATGCGATGGGATTTCCTTCCTCCTTACGGCTGCATGATATTTCCATTGTATTTATATACCACATTTTCCTTATCCATTCATCTGTTAATAGACATTTGGGTTCTTCCACCTCTTAGCTACTGTGAATAATATAGCAAAGAACAAAGGTAGTCAAATATCTCAAGATCCTGCTTTGAATTATTTTGGATATACATCTGGAAATAGGATTGCTACATCATAGGGTAATTCTATTTTTAATTTTTTGAGGAATGCTTTCCATAATGGCTGAACCACTTTACAGTCCCACCAAGAATGCGCAAGAGTTTTGATTTCTCTGCATTCTCACTAATGCTATTTTTCTATTATTTAGAAAATGGCCATTCTAATGGGTATGACATGATGTCTTACTGTGGTTTTGATTTGCATTTTCCTTAACTGGCCATGTTGAGCATCTTTTCATATGCTTGTTGGATATTGGCACATCTTTTTGTTCTCAGCAACCCCAAATCTGATACCCTATTCCTGTCAGCACTTAGATCAGCAATTATAGTATCAGGCAGAAGAGTTTCACTGCTGTAGAAATCCTCCATCTATTCATCCTACTCTCTCCCCTAAACAATGGCAAACACTAATGTTTTTACTATCTCCATAGTTTTTCTTTTTTCCAGAATGTCATATTGTCAGAATCATAGGGTGTGTAGCCTTTTCTTATTGGCTTCTTTCGCTTAGTAATACACAGGTAAATTTCCTTCATATCTCAGCATGATAGTTCATTTACTTAGCACTGAATAATATTCCATTCTCTGGAAATGATCCAGTTTATCACTCACTTGTCTCCTAAAGGACATCTTGGTTGCTTCCAAGTTTTAGCAATTGTGAATAAAGCTCCTATAAACATCTATCTATATGCAGGTTTTTGTGTGAATATACTCATAGGGGTAAATACCAAAGCACGTGGTGGCTGGATCACATGGTAAAGCAATGTTTAATTTTAGAAGAAAATGTCAAACCTTTTTAAAAGTGGCTACATTATTTGGTATTTCTACCAGCAATGAATGCGAATTCTTGTTGCTCCACATCCCCGCTGGCACTTGGCATTTTAATATGTATTTTCCTAATCATGGAAATTATTGAGATTGTAAAAATTATGTAATTTTTACATTAAGAAATATTTTTGGTGGGAGTGTAAATGAGTTTAACTATGTGGAAGACAATGTGGCAATTCCTTAAGGATCTAAAACCAGAAATACCATTTGACCCAGCAACCCCATTACTGGGTATATATATACCCAAAGGATTACAAATCATCCTACTATAAAGACACATAAACATGTATGTTTACTGAAGCACTATTTACAATAGCAAAGACTTGGAACCAATCCAAATGCCCATCAATGATAGAATGGATAAAGAAAATGTGGCACATATACACCATAGAATACTATGCAGCCATTAAAAAGAATGAGTCCTTATCCTTTGCAGGGACATGAAGCTGGAAACCATCATTCTCAGCAAACTAACAAAGGAACAGATAACCAAAAACTACATGTTCTTATTCACAAATGGGAGTTGAACAATGAGAATACATGGACACAGTGAGGGGAACATCACACACTGGGGCCTGTCGAGGGGTGGAGGGCAAGAGCAAGGGTAGCATTAGGACGATTACCTAATGCATGCAGGGCTTAAATACTAGATGAGGGGTTGATGAGTGCAGCAAATCACCATAGCACATGTATAGCTATGTAACAAACCTACACATTCTGCACATGTATCCCAGAACTTATAATAAATAATAAAATTTTTTAAAATAAAATATTTTAAAACACATATTTTTAAGGGGCCACTTAGTATTTTGCTCTAGCTTATAACTGATGGTCCATATCTCCTAATCTTTTTCCAATTGGATTAATTATTATTTTCTTATTAACTTACAGGTTTGTATTCCACATGCTTCATTCTAATCCTCTGTTATTTATCTGTATGACAAAAACATTCTCCTAGTCTGTGAAATCTTTTATGTATGGTGTCCTTCAACATAAAATTTAACAAAATTTAATGACCTTTTATTTATCAGTATATTTGGCATTTCTAGGAATAAGTAGTGTTACATTGTTTAGGTTATCTGGTCTTCCATATTCCTAAAACCAGCAGTCTAGTCTGTTTGTGTGTGTGTGTGTCAGACAGAGTCTCACTGTCACCCAGGCTGGAAAGTAGTGTGGCAGGGTCTCAGCTCACTGCAACTTCTGCCTCCCAATTCAAGAGATTCTCGTGCCTCAGCCTCCTGAGTAGCTGGGATTACAAGCACCCACAACCATGCCCATCTAATTTTTTGTATTTTTGGCAGAGATGGGTTTTCACAACGTTGGCCTGGCTGGTTTTGAACTCCTGACCCCAAGTGATCCACTCACCTTTGCTTCCCAAAGTGCTGGGATTACAAGCATGAGCCACTGCACTCGGCAAAAACAGCAGTCTGAACTGCATCTATAGTGCTGATTTCAACTTAACTAAAAAATAACCCTTGGAGAGAAATCCTGGACATGAGTTGGATAACTTGGAAAAGAGAAAGATTAGTTCATATGAGGAAAAGTAGAAACAATTCATTTTATCTCAAAATGGCTTCAGAGAGTGAAAAGTAAAAGGACAACTACTCTAAGCAATAAAAAAAGGAAAGAAAAACTCAGAGTCTATAATTCCTAATCCTATTCTCGTTACTTATTTATTACTCCACCAGAATGAGGGAATTTGATACACCAAGTACGTCCAACGTCTTGCATTAAAGAGAAGAGCACTAAGAGAGCTAATTTAGAAAAACGTTTCTCCCTCTGGAGCCGAACTTTGCAACGGGTAGTGGTTTTAACTAGGAAGATGAAGTTGCAGCTGATTTCATAGATTCTGTGATGTGGAAGTAAAACAAAATCCAGAAACATAATCAGGCCAATACTTCATGTGTGACTGAGGCATGACAAAAATCTAAGATTCTTGACGGGCTCTCTGGTCCTCACACATTGTTTACACTTTCCTCTAAGGGACATGAGGTCAACTCATTTAGCCTTGCAAAGACTTAGAAGACGATTTTCTAAAGTATCACATTCTTAACTCAGATGATGCTAGAAATGACTATGCAGTATACGGAAAGAGAAAGAGACAGAGAAAGAGAGTTCTGTCTCTTCTTTTTATAAGAACACTAATCCCATCATGAGAACACCATCCTCATGACCTAATCTAATCCAAATTACCTCTCAAAGGCCCCGCTTACAAACATCATTTCATTGGGGATTAAGGTTTCAGTATATGAATTGTGGGGTGAGGCAAATATTCAGCTCACTGCAAAGCTTATAGGGTTGTGTTGATCTATAATTGCTTAGAATAAGGCTAAAGTTGGTAGCAATGATATATTTAAAGTCTATTTAAACAAAGAACACTAAATGATTTGCAGATAAAACAAAAACTGAAAAGATGAAATGCATTTGACTGATGTTTGCACTAAGCAGTAGAGGTTAGTCTGGTTTGATCTGATCTTCTTTTACATCCCTGAGCCACAGGGGAACCAAACTACCTGTACCTCTGTTATGTGGAAGAGTTCATAAATAGATGTTTCAGGCTCTGAATGGACTCAGTGATCTAACTCCTCACTCTGTGAATTCACTGCAACCAAATACAATAAACTTTAGGCTGCACTAATATAATCTCTTCGGCATAATAGATTTTCCAACTTGTTTTATACTAGACTTCCCTCATTACACCCATCCCCACATTGATAATCAAGCAAATGAAACAGGTATTTTGAGATCCCTAGTCCCAGATAAATTATTACCAACTTTAGACGTGTTATCACTGAATGAAGTGCTTGATAATACGAATCACCGAACTTTATATCTATTTTTAGGTAGCATGTGTATGTTTTCCCTGTGACTTTTGAAGTTAAGAAACATATTTAATGTAAAAATCTAAAAGCATACATGAAGCTAAAAGAGTCTCTTTAGAAAATTTAAAATTTTGAAATAGCTTTGCTTTTGGGAAATATCATACATTTTCTTCTACTTCACTTATTACCATAACTTAGAGTTATATTCACAATCTAAAAGAACGACATTTATTATGATTGTATTGAGGAGTCTGTGTTAGATCTACTTTCTAGGAGAAAAAGCTTTCTGAAAACATAGGTACTCTTTGGATATGATTTTAATAACTGTGTTATAACTGTTTGCCACAAATTATGCACGGATATTTTTTGTCTCCAGTAGCAAATCAACAATGTTTAAAATACTTTTGTTTTATAACATGGATTCAATGACATTTTCCATCTTTACAGATATTCCACTATATTTGAATGGGACTGCAAATGACTGAAGTAGCAACTCAAAAATTTCCAAGCTGAAAACTAACCATTTAGACAACCTTCTCCATGTTTAACATTTAGCATTTCTCTCAATTAAGACAGAACGTAAAACAATGTGAAAGTTTTCACTTTAAAGTAAGTTAAGTGAATAATTTTCTAATTTTAGTTTATAGGAACACAATAAAGCTGTTAAGTTGAACATGTCACAGACTTTGGCCAAATTTTTCTTTCCTATGTATAGGCTAAATCACTTTACAGACTACACCAAAGAAGCTAAAACCATAATATTTAAGATTGAAAATACTAAGGCTCAAATTTTTTTATTTTTGCCTTGACATCTTATATTAAACTGCAAACATTTCCAATAATTTGGTATTTTCTTCTGAGTTTATACCACCTTTAGAAAAATACAAAAGAAAGGCGTATTTCAAAACACAGTGCTTTCATGTAATTATAATCATATTAGAAGATGAAAAGCTGCAGGTGAAATCTTAAAAGTCAAGCCAATAGTATTTACACTATTCCCCTTGCCTTTGGATTCACACTGAAACAAACATTCATCTCTCCAGAATAAAGAGAGACTTGAACACCATTTGTAAATAAAGCTGGTGAGACACTGAGGCTAATGAGAGGGGATGCCAAAAATCCACTCAACCCAGTTCAACAACAACAACAAAACACATTCAATGTGTAAGGGGTGGGGGAGGACATCATAAAAATTATGTTAAGTGTCCTACAAATAGTTATTATATTTTATCAATTTTAAGGCATCATCAATTGTACAATATGCCACTACTTTAGTAACAGTTATCATGGGGAAAATAAAATCCTAATAATACCTCAGTATTATTAACATGAATATTCATTTAATACCTACATTCTAATAACTAATACTTGCAGTAACTAACAATTCTAATGTGCATGCTGAAATCTGAAATTTAAAAATCCAACAAAAAACACCTAATTTTTATTTCAATTTGCAGACAGTATTTTGTCATGTAATCAATGTTTCATTTTTCTAAATAAACTAGGTATTTCACCAATAATCCTTGGTGCAAGGAAGAAAATTCCTGCCATATGTGTTCACCTGAAGAAAATATACTTCTGGATTTTCTAAAGAACAGAAAGAATTATTAAAGCAAATACTTCCTTTGAGCTACATGCTTTTTAATATGAATGTCTGGTAGCAGCTCCTAATTTAATCTGAAGATCTGATTCAAGGTAAAAGGAAATCTCTAACTTTGTCATAATTCCTTACCATTGTCTCCTCAGGCAACACACAACATCGTTGTACAGTTATGCAAGGAACCACAGAAATGTATTACATGGCTAAGTTCCTACTGTCCCTGGAAACATAATTAATTTTGCCTAATGGATTAGATTAAAATTAAGAATTTCTTTATATATTGCATATATATTAACAAATTACTAATTCTATATTTTTAATAACATTTATCTTTAGAGTCACAAGTGATTTATCTTTATAGTACTAGTATGTATTCTGTATTGTGAATTTAATATAAATAGTAAATTTTATAAATATAAAAAGATGTAAATTGTGAAATCAAAAACATAAATGTTGGGGTGGGAGAATGTGTAGCTTTTTATATGGAATTAAATTGGAATTAGATTTAAGTTAGTTTAAAATTAAAATTAATTTAAAATTAAGATTTTATTAGCTTAAAATGAACTGTTGTAACTATAAGCTGGTTTTAGTAAGCCATATGTTAAACAAATAGCAAAACCCTATAGTAAACAGACAAAAGGTAAAGAGAAAACAATCAAAGCATACCGCTACAGAAAATCATCAAAACACAATGGAAGCAAAAGAGAAAGAAGGAAACAAAAGGTCTATGAAACAGCTAGAAAGAAATTTTTTATAAGGCTATAGTAAGTCCTTACCTATTAATAATTACTTTAAATGTAAGTGGATTACATTCTCCAATGAAAAGACATAGACTGTCTTAAAGGATCCAAAAAAAAAAAAAAAAAAAAAAGATCTAACAATGGACTGCCTACAAGACTCCCACTTCAACTTTGAGAACACAGATAGAATGAAAGTGAAAGAATGAAAAGCACATTCCATGCAAATGAAAACCAAAAAAGAGCTCAAGAAACTATTTATATGAGACAAAATACATTTGAAGTCAAAAATAGTAAAAAGAGACAACACATTTATTATAGAAATATACAGTAGTCAATCAAGAGGATATAATAATCATAAATATATATATGCTGAACATGAAAGAATACAAATGTAATGCAAATATTAATTAATCTGAAGGGAGAAAGAGAAAACAAAACAATAATAATAAAGGACTTCAATATCCCACTTCCAACAATGGATAGATCATACAGACAGATAATCAACTAAGAAACATTGAACTTAAATGATACTTTAGAACAAATGAAGCTAGCAAACATATACAGAACATTACATTCAACAGCAGAATACACATTCTCAAGTACATACAGACCATTCTCCAGGATAGATAATATGTTAGGCCACAAAACAAGCATTAACAAATTTAGGAAGTTTGAAATCATATCCAGCATCTTTATTAATCACAATGAAATGACACTGAAAATCAATGACAGGAGAAAAGTTGAAAAATTCACAAACATGGAAATTAAAACAACATACTACTTAAAAATCAATAGGTCAAAGAAGAAATAAAAATGGAATAAAAAATCTGAGATAAATGAAAATGGAAACACAACATACCAAAACTTACGGAATGCAGCAATAGCAGTTCTAAGAGGAAAATTTATAGTAATAAATACCTCAGAAATAAAAAAAAATATTAAATAACAAATCCCAAATAAACAACCTATCTTTATACCTCAAGGAACTTGAAAAAGAACTTGCTTTTCTTCTACGCACAAAGTTAGTAGAAAGAAGGAATACTAAGCACTAAGTTAGTAGAAAGATGGAAATAATAAAGATCAGAGCAGAAATAATTACAATAAAGAAAAACTAAAAGATCAATGAAACATAATTTTTTGAAAAGATAAAATTAATAAACATTTAGATATAATAAGAACAACAGAGGGAGCAAATAAAATCAGAAAAGAAGAGACATTACAACTGATGCCACAGAAATACAAAGGATCATACAAGACTGCTGTTAACAGCTATTCCCCAAGAAATTGAAAAACACTAAAGAAACTGATAAATTCCTAGAAACATATGACCTACCAAGATGGAATCAAGAAGAAATAAAAAACCTAAATAGATGAATTATGAGTAATGAGATTGAATCATTAACCAAAAATCTCCCACCAAAGAAAGGGCCAGGGCCTGAGGAATTCAAGACTAAATTCCACTAAACATTTAAAGGATTCATACCAATCCTTAACAGATTCTTCCCAAAATTGAAGAGGAATGAACACTTTGAAAATTATTTTTTAAGATCAGCCTGATACCAAGCCAGAAAAGACTACCAGGAAAAAAATTACAGGCTAATGTGTATGATGAATATAGATGCAAAAATCTTCAATGAAATACTAGCAAGCTGAATTCAACAACAGCATAAAAGGATCATATATCACAACCAAGTGAAATTTATCCTTGGGACATAAAGATGGCTCAACATATGTAAATTAATGAATGTGATACATAATATTAACAGAATGAAGGCTTAAAATCTTCTGATCATGTCAACAAAAGTAGAAAAAGCATTTAACAATATTGACATACTTTCACAATAAAAACTCCAAACAAATTAGGAATAGAAGAAATGCTCCTCAATACAGTAACAGCCTTAAAGCTTTTAGTAAGTGTTGGGAGGATGTGGGTAAAAGCAAACCCCTATATAAGCCCAAAGTTAACATTACACCCAGCTAAAAGATTTTCCTCTAAGATCAGGAATAAGAAAAAGACACCTACTCTCCCCAATTCTATCCAACATAAAACTGAAAGTCTTAGCTAGAGCAATTACACAAGACAATGAAATAAAAGGCACCTATACTGGAAAGAAAAGATTAAAATGATTCCTGTTTGCAGATGATATCATCTTACATGTAGGGAACCCTAACATCTCCACCAAAATACTGGTCAAATAAGAAATGAGATAAACACGTTATGAAACACAAAAAACAGTTGTGTTTCAATACACCAAAACAAGCTATCCAAAAACAAGAATAGTATTCTATTTATAATAGGACCAAAAAGAAAAAAATTACTTAGGAATACATTTAACCAAAATGATAAAACATCTGTACACTACAAACTATAAAATATTGATAAAATGAATTGGAAAATATCCAAATAAATGAAAATATAGCCCATGTTTATGTATCAAAAGAATTAATATTGTCGAAATGTCCATGCTACTAAAAGCAATCTACATCTGTCTTGCAGTTGAATTTAATGCAATCCTTATGAAAATTCTTATGGCATTTTTCACAGAAATAGAAAAAACCATCCTAAAAATTCACATAGAACTACAAAAGATTCCAAATAGCTAAGGCAATTTTGAACAAGAAGAAAAAAGCTGATGGCATCACACTTTCTGATTTCAAATTATATTACAATGCTGTAGTAATCAAGCATGGTACTTGTATAAAAACAAAAACATAGACCAATGAGCAGAATAGAAAGCACGGAAATAAACCCGTACACATATAGTCAAGTAATCTATAAGAAAAGTGACAAGAATATACAATGGGAAAATATAATCTCTTCAATAAGTGGTGTTAAAGAACTGGATATCCACATGCAAAGCAAAATGAAATTGGGCTCTTACATCACGTACAAAAATCACAATGGAAGAAAATATTTCTAAACTACATAACTGATAAGGAGTTAATATCCAAACTACCTAAAAAACTCATACAACTCAACAGCAAAAACAAAAAACAACAACAACAAAGAATCCAATTTTAAAAGGGGCAAAATACCAGAAAAGACATCTTTTTTCCAAAGAAGACATAGACAATAGGTATCTGAAAAATCACTCACTATCAGTAATGATCAGGGAAATGCAAATCAAAACTATGATGATACATTACTTCTCATCTGTTAGGATATCTATTAACAAAAGTTATAAGTTAGCAAATGTCAGTGAGGATGTAAGGAAAGGGAACTCTTAGACACTGTTGGTAGGAATGTAAATTGATACAACCCTTATGAAAAATAGCATGGAGGTTGCTTAAAAAATTCAAGTTATAACTATCTGTATTATCCAGCAATCCCAGCTCTGGGTGTATATCCAGGGGCATGATGCCATGAAAAAAAATGACTGGAAAGCATCAAGAGTAACATTTTTTATGAAGAGACCAATTTTTATTTTTGTTTCATCTTACGGCAAGATTACATCAAAGTCCTTTATGAAGCCTATGGCTTCAACAGGCCTTGTGGTTTTGACCCACAGTTTCTTTTGTTATGAAGCCAAAGCAATAAAAGAAAACACACACACACAGCTTAAACAGTTGATAAAGTTTTATATTTTTCTTCCAAAACTTGAAACAGAAAATTGGGACTAGCACTCTGTAACTGATATTTCACATCTCTGCCTGTGCCTCTGGAAGCTGTTCTATCTCCCTTTGAAACTATAAGCCACAGAATGGATTTAACCAGATATTTAGGGCAGCAACAGTTTCAATGGTTTCGTGTTTCTTTTCTGTGTTCTTTTTTGTTCTCTTCTGCCTCTGAGGTCACAGTGTTTCTCTCTGATCTCAGACTTGGGGGCAATGTGGGGAAAGCCCTGGCCACTAAAATCAGACCAGCTAAAGTAAAATCACAATTAAATCCTTAATTTTGTATTCTCATCCAGGCTGCTTATGCTTTTTAATTTTTCATATCTATAAATTGGAAATTGCAGCCTTTTCCTTGCAGGTTTAGTGTGTTTGATGAGTAGTATAATACTAGTGGTGAACATTATGGTCCCAAGAAGTACTCACTGTGTTCTGCCACTTTACAGCTAGGTATTCATGAGTAGGTTATCTCCCTTTCAATTTCCTCCATAAAAATGGTATAATAAAGGCATTAATTCTGCTCCACATACAACATATATTCACCTATGATGGACCAGGCACTCTTCTAGACTCTTAAAACATTATAGGATTAAGTGAGATAAAATACGCATGAGTGGCCAGGTGTAATATTGTGCCTACATATCACCTCCCTTTCTTGCAAAGATTTTTTATCTCCCCTACCCTTTCCCAGCTTCCTGTAGGTGGAAAATACATCTATGCCCCATTGTTAGGCTCTGATCAATGGATAATGAACATGAACAGACACAATGAGATGTATACCATGTCCCAACTGAAATTTTAAATATGCTTTTTACACAGACCTATGAATAAGATCTGCCTGTCTATATATCTGTCTATCTCTTTGCTCTTATTGTTCCATGCCAACCCACACACTTGAGAGCAAGAAATAAACGGGTCTGTAGTCATAAGCTGCTGAGACTTGGCTTTCAACAAAAGCTGACTGGCACATAATAGAGTATTAGGCACATAGAAATACTTAATATTTTAGCAATATTAAAACTAAACTAAAATATATAACAAGAATATATAAAACACCTAAAGAGTTGACATCCCTCTAGCTACTTATCCATCCAACAAATATTTATTGAGTACTAGTATGTGTCAGATACTGTTTTAGGTGTTAGAGATGAAACAGTGAACAGGTGATGTACCTGCTCTCATGCAACTAACATTATGGGGGAAAACAGAAATTTAACTAAGAGGGTGGTAGGTGTTGTGGAGAAAAATAACACCAGAAATGGAAATAGAAAATGCTAGCTAAGAAAGAAACTATGTATGTGTTGTGTTCAGAGAAGGCTTCCCTGAAGAAGAAACTCTGACAGAGACCGGAAGGAAGGAAGGGAGAGGGAACAGCAGTTGGAAAAGCCCTTACCATATGATTGGTGTGGCTGTGTCCCTACTCAAATCTCACCTTGAATTACAGCTCCCACAATCCCCAAGTCATGAGAGTGACCCATTGAGAGGTACTTGAATCATGGCGATGGATCTTTCCCATACTGTTCTTGTGAAAGTGATAAGTCTTACAATATACAATGGTTTTATAAAGGAGAGTTCTGGCCAGGCATGGTGACTCACAGCTGTAATCCCAGCAGTTTGGGAGGCCAAGACGTGTGGATCACCTGAGGTCAGGAGTTCACAACCAGCCTGACCAACATGGTAAAGCCCCATCTCTACTAAAAATACAAAAATTAGCCAGGTGTGGTGGCAGGTGCCTGTAATATCAGCTACTTGGGAGGCTGAGACAGGAGAAACACTTGAACCTGGGAGGCAGAGGTTGCAGTGAGCGAAGATTGCACCATTGCACCCTAGCCTGGGCAGCAAGAGCAAAACTCCTCCTCAAAGAAAAAGAAAAGAAAAGAAAAACAAACGGGGAGTTCCCCTGAACCCACTCTCATTGCCCGCCACCATGTAAGATGTGACTGTGCTCCTCCTTCACCTTCCACCATGCTTGTGAGGCCTTCCCAGCCATGTGGAACTGTGAGTCAATTAAACCACTTTCCTACATAAATTACTCAGTCTTGGGTATGTCTTTATTAGCAATGTGAGAATGGATGAATACATCATGAATTGGCTGAATTAGCTAGTATTAGCTCAGAGGCTGTTGTAGTAGGGAAAAGTAAGTGATATACACACTGGTGAAAGGTGAAATTCAAGGGGTAGAAGGGGTCAGTCATTTACTCCTTGGAAGCTATCATTAGTTTGAGTTTTGCCCTAAATGAGATAGAAATTCACAGGAAGATTCTGACAATAGCACAACAAAATCTCATCTAAGTTAGAACAGGAATATGTGGGTTGCTGTTTTCAGAACATAGTGCTCAAGGGTAGGAGCCAAGAGATCATTTAAAAAGCAATTACAATAATTCGTGCATAGACACTGGTTGCTTGGACCAGGTGGAAAGTGGTGAGGGCAATAAGAAGTGGGTTCTAAACCAGATTTGTTAATATAAACCAAATTTATTAATATGGAATAAGCAGCTAGATGTAAACTGTCATTTGCTTAGACAGGGAGGTGTGCAGGCATGACAGAATTGAGAGACAACATGCAATCAGGAATTCACTTTTAGGCATTGAGAGGTAAGGGTAAATTTGTTCAATTCTGCCTCTCATTTTTCTGGCCTTCAAGAGAGGGATTTGGCTATCTCCAGAGTTCTATGAGTGGAGGGAAGGATCAGAGCTGCATCACATAGCTAGAACTGAAAAGACTGGAATCAGCCTCATCCTCCGATTCTGCCAACAATAAAGTTGGTGCTCTGCTCAGTAATTGAGACTAAGATGATAGAGCAGGGATGGAGTTTAAGTTTTCAGCAACTGAGAATGTTGTTGGGTCCCAACCTGTGATCACTCCAGGGAGGAGATCATGTTCTCTCTTGTCATGCACTTTAAGAGCTCTCAGTCTGAATGCCAAACTCTGAGTTTAATATCCAGTCTTCCTAGATCACTATGTACTCCTCAGAATGGGTTTCTCCTAATAACAGTATTCAAGGCCTGGGTTGTGTTCATTTTAGGTTATTTTCTAGCATTATCTTTAAGATGCCTACTAGACTTCCAGGTTGAGCCAGTGAGTAGGTAGTTAGTATGTAATTCTGGAGTTCAGGGGAAAAGTTTGAAAATGGATATATAAATCTGGAAAAAAATGTAATCTATGTCATTTTAATAGACATAAACCTATAATATAGTGAAGAAATGGTTGACAATAATCCTTAGAAATACTTTAAGTGTTTCCTGAGAGTAAAATACCACTGAAGATAAGTGAGAAGCTAATCAAGTATCCAATACAATGTAATTATAAGGCAAATGGTTTTGGTTATTTTAACTCCTTAAATATAATGGAATAACATTTTAACTTCAGACATGACTTTCTAGTATTTTGCATGTGATAAGGCATAGACATAAGTGATTCAAACATCTTGACGATGTTGACACTTTAATTACTAGCAAAGATCTTAATCTTTTCCAGAGTTAATTGATTTGAGAAAAAGAATAAAGGCAAGGTCATGTTGCAAATTTTGTAGAAATGAAATATTGATTTCCTTGGAAGTTTTCCAAGTAAACAGATTTAGAAATAACCCCAAATTGAAACATTCTCTCTTACCAGGGTAGAGGGTGCAGTCCATGAATGACAGATCATCAATCGCAATATCTCCAGTGAAGCCATCTCCCACTGAAGCCTCCACCAATATCTAAAAAAAAATAATAAATTTCTTTATATGGCAAAGTAAATTTTGTTATTAAATGGTTAAAGAGGAATTTAGAATTTATCCAAATATAACACTCTTCTGTGCCATTAAAAAAATACTTTGCAGTAGTCTCCATAAGTGATCATCTCTCCTTGAATACTTCTAGTAACAAGAATCTCCATACTTCATTGAGCCCGTTAGATTCATGGAGCTCACTGTGTTTCTGATGAGTTTCCATTTTTGAAATTTTAGTATATTAGATTGATATCCACTGCTCTATAACTTTCAACCATTAGTTCTAGATTGGCATTGTTTTCTTCTGGTCCTTTAAGTATCTGAAGGCAAATAATTGTCCCCTGATCCCCCTAGGTTATCTATTTCCCAAGGTAAACCCCTTCGTTCCCCTAGAAACCCAATTTGCTACCAGAATTACTTGCTAGGATGTATATTTTTAAGGGCTTTAGAACATTTCCCACATGACGTTGATTCTGTAACACTTTATGAAACTGGCTAATTGTGATTAGATCTCCTTCAGGGTCACATTAATCAAAGTGAAATTAGATGACATTTGTGCTGCTACAGGAGCTGCAGTTCCACCAAAACTTTAGTAAAATGTGAAATACCACATACAGACAAACCACTATAGTATAGGGTAGATTGTGATTACAGCTGAGATTTACTGTAACAGAATTAATCATGATGAATTATTTTAATACTTTTGCAAATGTGCTGCATGCTTACTAGCAATCTCACCATGATTTAACGATGAAGAACTTCTCGCAAACTCAAGCTTAAAAAAACACATTAAGTTTTTCCATTATTATATGAACATATGTTTTCACTTCATTTTCCTCAAAAATGTTATATGTTGGAGTTGACGTTTTACTTTTCGAGCTCTATCCTTCATTAAAAGTTATCACATACATTATTTGTTGACATTATCCTTGAAGAAAAAAGTTTTAAAAGATCAAATTGCTGACCTCAAACCTCTTAACACCTTTCCCCAACTTTCTACTCTTTCTTGAGGTCTACCAGGATTTTCTCCCTTGTCACTAAGGAAATTAAGTAATTTGGAAAATGTTTCTTCACAGAACTAGTGGGCAAATATAGAACACCTGACATTGTTGAAACAACATTTAATGGTGTTATATAAGAAGTGTCCTGCTGTTTCACAGGGTCTCTCCAAACATAAATTTCATCCTTTTTCCCACCACCATCATGAATAAAAGACATTATAGGCAGAGAAAACAAAAATGTTAAAGAATGTTTAGTACAAAATCATACAATTATTTTCGACAAACATAAACCAGCAGATATATCCTATGCCGATACATGTAAATCCCCCTGCAAAACAACACAGAACATGCTAACAAAATCTCAGAAGATATAGCAAGAGAAGGAAAAAACTAGAATAAAAATAAATACTATTGACTTGGCCACACTGCTCATGATTACCATTACCTTATTAATGAGAAAGGATAGAGAATTGATATTAACATCCCAGTTCATAGAAAGTGACGTTACTGTACATATAAGTAGCTGTAAACCAAGTTTATGGATATATACACATTCATAGCTCCATTCTGGTGTTTGGACTCAACTGTTCCAACACTTGTCTTTATATAATCACAAATTAAAGACTTGACTACAAAAATTTCAGAAAAATTCTATAACCCAGTGAGGGTCATGGCAGGTCAGCAGAACTTATGAGAGAACGTGATTTACACAAGGCATTTTTCTTTTGGCATTTACTTCATATTGCATGAGAAGTATTTTAATATTGCTTTTATCTGTAGTCAAAGGCAATGGGAAGAAATAGAAACAAGTGAAAATAGAAGACAGTTGGATATTGCTTTAATACTCAATTTAATAATAATTTTTACCAAAATATTTTCAATTTGCTAACTCCTAAATGTTAGCGTTCTTGAGAATTAATGAACAATAGCTACAATTTGAGACACTGAAATTTTCCATCTGTATGTACAACTGCAGTCTCAGTCTCTTTTGAATATTTAAGAAAAGCATTTTTCTGAGACTATTCCAAACAATCTATTTTTCAATTCAGAACTAAGAACAATCTTCTCTTGCTATCCACTTATAATTTCCTAGAGGACAAATAATTATGCTCTGTCTTATAGGTCTTAATGACATCCACTTATTTTTCATTGGATTTTCCAATAATTAAAAATGCACAAACAGAATGAAAGGCATTGTATGAATCTCTCTTGTAGTCCATTTTGACAACTGATTAATGTGTTAAGTAGTTAAACTCTTCTAAACACATTCAAACAACTATCTAATATTTCACCACATGACCTACAATTCTTGGGAGCTTTTAGAAAATCAGCGTGGAATTGAAAACATTTTAGGTCAATACTTAGGGAAATATTTGCTGGATACAATATAAAAGGGTTTTTAAATCATCTTTACAATTGTTTACATAACCCTGAAACCAATCTCTATGAAATAAAACTCAGATTTGGCCTGACAAATTTTATGTATCTCACTCTGTGGCTGACTCTATCACTTAAACAAAACTGCAGAGTAATTGGAGTTTTTCAATTATTATAGGAGACATATGAAAACCATTTATCATGAAACAAGGGCTGTAAGTGCCATATTAAAACTGTGTAAGAAACTGGGCACTGAAATGGATAATAAAAATAACATTGTGATTATACTAAAGACAAAATAAAATGCTGGAATAGGTAGTCAACAACTGTTAAGAGGATTACTAAAATGAAAATATGATGTCTACCAAATCTGACTGTTCTTATTCTGGGAAAAAAATCATGGCAAAATTTATGTTGATCTTTTGGCTTTATATTTTATTTCTTTTTAGCTAATGTCTGGCGTACAGCTTGCTGAGAATCTTTGATTCAGAAAAGAAAAATGAGTGCCTACTTAGGCATTGTGCCAAGGGTTTCCATGGTTACCAGGAAGAAATAAATTCATCCCTATCCTTGAATATCTCACCATTTATGATAGAGAAGAATAAATGGTGACCCTTGGGCTGGACTCAGTCCAGAAGAGTTCAGTTTAACTCTATCAGTGCTCTTGAGTACTAGTGTCTGCAACAGCTGAAGAGCAATGTTGCCTTGTGAGATACTGCTTTTGCGAGATATTGCGAGATAGGATATCTCACAAGGAGACACTGTTCTTCAGCTGTTGCAGACACCAGTACTCCCTATTAGGTACCCACAAAAAGGTTGTCAGTTGCCATTCATTATTTTAAATCTCACCTAATATATCAGTTAGTTCTCACATTGATATAAAGAATTGCATGAGACTGAGTAATCTGTAAAGAAAAGTGGTTTCAGCCAGGCACAGTGGCTCACACCTATAATCCCAGCACTTTGGGAGACTGAGGCAGGCAGATCGCCTGAGGCAATGGTTTGAGACAAGCCTGGCCAACATGGTGAAACCCTGTTTCTACTAAAAATACAAAAAATTAGCTGGGCGTGGTGGCGCACCCAAAATCCCAGCTACTTGAAAAGCTGAGGCAGGAAAATCACTCAAAGCCGGGAGGCAGCGGCTGCAGTGAGCCAAGACTGTGCCATTGCACTCCAGCTTGGGAAACAAGAGTGAAAGAAAGAAAGGAAAGGAAAGAAAGAAAAGAGAAAAGAAAGAAGGTTTCATTGATTCACAGTTCCACAGGCTGTATAAGAAGCATGGCTTGGGAGGCCTCAGAAAACTTATAATCATGGCAGAAGGCAAAGGGAAGCCAGCATTTCCTATGTGGCTGGAGCAGGAGGAAGAGAATGAAGAGGGAAGCGGGGAAGTGCTACACACTTTTAAACAACCAGATCTCATGAGAACTCATTATCATGAGAACAGCAAGGAGAAATCATCCCCATGTATCCAATCACCTCACAGCAGGTCCCTCCCCCAACACTGGGTACTATAAATCAACAAGAGATTTGGGTGGGGACACAGAGCCAAATCATATCACCTACTTCTTTCAATTAATGTCCCAGACCTGGTTCCCATAGTTATTTGGGTTTGCCATTCCTTGTGTAGTTTAACTCAGAAAGCATGAAGGGTCTTAGATTTTATCTTACTTGGAAGCTAAAGAGTTTGCCACTATTTCATATACACTCAGTGAGATAAGACACTAGGCCTCTGATACAGAAAGACAGGAAAAGCAACAACCAGAGAAGCACCTTCCATTTCCATAGCACAACATGAGGAGGGCTGGATGTTTATCTGTGTGTGCAGTATATATCAACCATAGGAGAGAAATCCAAAATGCGGAGACCCTAGCTGGAATATGCTGCTGGCGTGTCTGCCCATTCTCCCCTCCAGATAAAGAGAGCTTATTTTTACTCTGAAATGTAAGCAAACATCTCAAAGGCCATTTAAATATGCCCTTTGCTCAAAGGCTGAACTGTGCCAAACAGAAGAAATCCATGAGAATTATCTTCAAACAGGGCAGCTCGATGGTGCTACATGGTTGAAATATTTCATTTGTGGAAGCACTATGATCTTTTAATTATTTTCTAATATATCTGTACATCAGAATGGTTAAGTCAATTCAGCTTCCCTTCCCCTTATAAAATGTTTCATTTTATACTCTTCTGAAGGAAGGAGTCTCATTTGTTAAAGTATTCCAGATTCGACCACCCACCTGCTGCCCGCCCACAGAATCTTTTCCCATCAGAGCCTCTGCTGTGTTGAGGTCAGAAAGTAAATAACAACAACAATAATAAAAGAAATCAAAAAAGGTTTAAGAAATTGGGTCATTCAAAACCTCAGACATGTTTTTTTACTTGCATAGAATTCTTTCTGCTAATCTTGCTGAGTGAAAGAGAATACATACATTTAGAGAGAGAAAGGGAGAGAGAGGGAGAATGTGGGGAGCTGAGCTTTACTTTGGAATGTAAACAGATGTCTTCCATTACATATATCATCACATATATCATCTCTAAGTATTCAAGTCATACGAGATTAATTTGCTTCCTGCAGTTTTTAAAGGGTTCACAAGCCACAAAGTTCATTTCAGTTCCATTTTCCTCTGTGTGTTTTTAGACTTACAAAACAAGTATCAAAATTGGGTCACATTTTTGTTTAGTTTTGATTTTTTTGCCTCCAATATATAACAATGCCTTCCTGAAACCTGCCTAAGTGGATTTTAAAAAGAATCACTATTGATCATCTTGAAATTAGTTTCCTACTTGAAAATGCACATTCACATGCTATTTTAAAGTATCCTCTGAGAATCCATATACCCTGTAACCCACTTTGCATCTCATCTATTATGTGAATGAGGACAAATCATTCTCAATTTTTCCAATTCTAAAAATTATATGGAATTTATTTGACTAAATGTTACAAAAAATGACTTAATTGAAAAAAAAGTCTGGTTGATACTCAAGAAAAAAGTGAAGGTTTAGAACTGTTGATTAAAATTTTCAAAAAATTGTGTTTTTATTATTTAAAAATGACATGAGGTATAACAAGGTTTTAACAGAATACAATATAATACTGTCCAATCAATAGGCTCACACATGCCAAAAATTAAATTCTTAAATTCTTATTTAGGATGCATAGTTTTAGGAATTTTTTTTTTTTTTTTTGAGACAGAGTCTCACTCTGTCACCCAGCCTGGAGTGCAATGGCAGGGTCTTGGCTCACTACAATGTTCGCCTCCCAGGTTCAAGTAATTTTCCTGCCTCAGCCTCCTAAGTAGCTGGGACTTCAGGTGCCAACCACCACACTCACATAATTTTTGTATTTTTAGTAGAGCTGGGATTTCACTATGTTGGTCTGGCTTGTCTCAAACTGCTGACCTCGTGATCCACTGACCTCCTGATCCACCCACTTCGGCTGCCCAAAGTGCTGGGATTACAGGCATGAGCCATTGTGCCCAACCTAGGATGCATAGTTTTAAACATGCTGTCATTTTTTCCCAACAACAGACTAATTTTTTAAACCTTCTACACTATTAAAGGTAATAAAGAAAAGAGTTGAACTCTATTATTTTAATATACAGCTCTTTTTACAAAAATCATCATATGCCTCTCATTCTCTTTGTAAAAGGAGGCACCAAATCCCAAATCTACCCCGATGTTTATATTTTTATGTAGCAACTTAATACTGATGTAGACCTAAAGCAGAAATAAAACAATCAAACGACAGATTTAAATCCTACTTAAACCTTAACTAATCCACATTTGTCTTTTGTTCTAGTTCAATGTCCCATATATCCACCCATTAGTTATTGTGAATTGGAAATCCCATCTGAAGTTCCAGGTTAGATGTTACTCCCTCAGAGAAGTCTTCCTTGACCTTCAAGCTCAGGCTTTTTTTTTTTTTTTTAACAAATGTCTTATAGTTTATAATCATGTAAGTATTTGTGCATTTAATGTTTGTCTTCTCTATGAGACTTTAAGGACAACCTCCAGGAAGGACACTGAAGGAAGTGCTGCAAACACAGCATCCAGCACAGTGACTAGCACATTATATGCTCTTCATGTATTTTGAGGAAAAATGAAACTTCTCCTTTCAACTAAAACTGCTGGTATTTCGCTAAGTGCCACGCCACATCCCGCCTGTTTTACACGGCATACAATTATCAAAAAAAAAGTAGCAAAGATACCGATTATGCTAATATTTCACACTCTATCTAAACTGTTGACAAATTCTGTATCCTTTTGCTTTAAAACCGTGTCTTTCTCTTCCTTACACGGCCTTGTTCCTGGATTCCAATTCAATCTACCTATATTTATATAGCTTTGCCATGGCCTTCCTCCATTTTCCATTCCCCAACATATGTCTGCATTTCCAAGTCCTTTCTTTCAATCTTCAGCTACTTATCAAGCATCACTTTCCATCTGGAATGATATAAATTTCATTTGTTAGAGGAATTAAAAGAAATACACACACACACACACACACACACACACACATACATGTATATATGCACACACACACATACATAAAAATACATATGCACATGTATACACGTATATATGCATACACACATCTATACAGAAACATATACGTGTATATATTTGTTTTAATTTATATTAAATATAAGTGAAATTATATAATATATACACATACGTATTTGTATAATAGCTGCTAGTTGTGGTCAGTCTTACAACATATTTTTAAAAATCTATCATTTTAATACCAAATGTGTCCATAGAGAACATTTAGATCTAAAATCCTTATTTTACATTTGAATAATGAGACCCATAAAATTTAAATAACTCATTCATATGTTCATATAAAGACTGTTGGTTAAATGATGTCTAAAAAGTCAAAAAGAGTCTAATTCTTGACTGGTTTAAAAAGTCCAAATGCTCCAATCAAATTTTTACTTTCATTTTCTCCTTTACTTTTACTAGGCTTCTTAGCTTTTTTTTTTTTTTTTTTTTTTTTAACTGATCACATAGTCACTAATAGGTGTTAAATGACAGAGGAAGCTATACAAATAATACAAAAGCAATTTAGAGAGTTATTTATATTTAAATGACTATTAATTCTTATGATAGATTGTAACATCTACCAACACTATATTATTAATAATATAACATTTTCTACATGTCACACTTTTTTTTCATGGCGCCTTAATATTCATTATGTAACTGCAGTTCAGATCTTTATGAGAGGAACAAGTTCTGTAAAATAAATGTTTTTCCAAAATAAACACTTTTTTAATTTAGATTTTTAAATCTCATTTTAGTGAAAATAATAACTGCTTTTGAAACTGTTAAATTAAATTTGGCCTAAACCTTTATCTATACTTAGTACCTTAGTACTTATACTAAGAGTATATTCTTATAACTAAGTGTCAGCCAATCACAGCAGCCAAACTTTAACCCAAATGATTAGACCATGTCCATATAAAGCAAATGCCTCATCACACCATGCCCAAATAAGGCAAACGCTGAGCTCTAACCAATCAAGCTGTTTATGTATGTCACTCCCTTTTTCTGTCTACAAATACTGCCTGCCCATGTTAATGGGTGGAGCTCTCTGAACTGCTCCTGGTTCTGAGTGCTGCCCAATTTATGACTCTTCCCTTGCTCAATGTAACTATATTAAATTTAACATGGGTAAAGTATTTAACAAAATTAATGCTCTTAGTGACATTTTCTTCTTTAAAATTTATAGTATGTTATTTGAAATGTAACTTTCAAGTGTTTTTATTGTCACGTTCTTGTCCAGCTGGTAATTGCTCTTCAAATTTGACTTCCTTGAAAATAAAAATGTAATGTTAATGTTGTCTTTTTTATTACTCACACATGGAAATGCTTTTGTGTCATCTAAGCCATTGATTACCAAAACGGTATTTGAGGGTACATTGAACATTAACTGTAACATAATATGCACATTATAATGTAGTTTGGGGGTAGGGGAATTTAGCTCATCAAAATTCTATAATTTAACATATATCTCTCCTTACAATAAGGCTAATATATATAAAAGACCTTACAAGACCAAAGAATCACAAGAACACAGGAATATTCAGAAACGTTGCAAACCCTTTAACATAGAAACTAAACTAAACATCACTCCTTAACTGCTTGAAAAAACAGATAATTTTAATTCTAGAAATCTAGAGTAAAATCTGCTTGGTGGTTCATACCTTGGGAAGCCCTTGTAACCCAAGTTATGCTCAAGTATTTAAGAGATGTTGTATTACTTGTGTAATTTCTTAATGAGATAAATATTGAGAAAATATTGTTAATGAAATTATTTGTGATCATGCTGAGGGTCATTAATTTTTTAAGGCTTTTTGTTTTATATATATATATATTTTTTTTCTTTTTTCTCAGTTTGTGAAGATGTGTCAGTATTGCAACCAAGTACTATTTCATATGAAAGCCCCTTGGCTTTTCTATTTAAAAAAATTCCATTTGGCAAGAACTTTCTGGATCTTCGTTCATGAGATCCTAGGCACTGTCTAGACTAGCCATGCAAATTAAATATTTTTGATTATATATTTGGTCAAAGTTTTGCTAAATATCTTTCATCATAAGTTCACTAAACTAGGTGGCAGCCTTTCTCATACAAATTTGTGTAATGGGACTTTTGATGGCATTAAGTGACACAACTAAAGAGAAAAGAAACACACTGTTGTATAAAGCCACATATTCATACCAAGCTAAGTGATCGAGGGCATCCCTTTATATCAAACTGATGAAATTGCCCATTAATGCTTTTCTGGAACTCATCAAGTATTATATTTTTGTACATACAAATATAAAAATTAAAAGTATTCAATTCTTACATATTAGTATACTACTTTCCCCGAAAACTGGGAATTAGTTATCAAAACCATTCTCATTGCATATCTGGCAGCTCAGCGGGATGGTCCTTTATCCCAGTTATGCCTGGGGTAAATATTCAAACAGCTTCATCTGTCACAAGATAAGCCTGAGTTCTATTTTTTGTTTTTATAGTGTGGTGTCCAGCCACCGCCCCAGGCTCCTGTTTAAGAGGATGAGTTTGTCTCAAGCAGTGCCTCAAATCAGAAATCCCTTTAAAGCATTAGGTCCGAAATTCCCGATCAAATTACATCCTGGCTTTTTCTCCTTCATGCCCAGGCATTTTACAACAGACGAAAATAAGCACTAGTGCCTCATGCCAGCCTCTTACAGTGTCTCCCCTCTGGGTATATTCAGCTTGCTTCTGGTCTTCAGTGACCTGGACAGTATCCCTAGAAACTAACCATGAAACAAATGCCAGTTACTTAATTCAAAATGAAAATGCAACTCTACATGTGTCTGAATATTTATGCCAGCTGGTCATCAAATTATGGTTATCAGGAGAGGAAATCTACTTGAAAAAAAATCAAGAATAGATAAAGTAGAGGGAAGACGGTATGGAATATTCTACAGAGATAGTATCAGCAAACTAATAGAGTCAGTTGTCTACCAACTAGAAAGGGATAGTGTATTGACACCCTCTGCTTTCTATGGAACTAAAAGCACAGATAAAATCTTCACCCTTAACAAAAGCTCTTATTAACACCATAAAACACCATCACTTTTTATAATTCCGCTATCTCCCATTAACTACATTTAAGTTGGCATCTTTGTAATGCAATTTAAAGAGAGTATATAGGGCCCTTGATGCTATTTAGGAGATAAGCTAGAATGAATAGTAACATTTACAATTCATCTCAGGAAATTTTTAAAATAAATTCTGACATTCAAGAACATGGGACTTACTTTACACATCATTTAATCTAATGTTTTCCCATTTGTCTTTCTTACCATCAGAATCACTAACAGCTTTTGTTAAAAATATAGATTCTTAGAACTCTCCTCTGGAGCTTTTGATATTGGTGCTTGCGGGGAATTTGCATTTCTGCATAAGACTTTAGGTATTTCTAATAATTAGAAAAATTTAAGAGTTACTAATCTAATCCAAGTTCTATGTTAAAAAGGACAAGTAGATTCCCAGGGACATAAAGTCCCTTTTTGGATAACTGAGATATTTTATATATTTTTTCACACATAAACAAATAAATGTCCTAGAAATATAAATTACTTGACCTGAGATAAGAGTGAATTATCAATTCATCTGAAATCATATTTCTATCTATTCAACCATGCAATGTGGAGAGAATAGAGTATGCATACATTTATTTTACTGCTCAAAATAAAAATGTTGCTATCTTTTCCCTTGTCTATTAAGGAATCATAGTTTTACCTTGTAGCCTCCTATAAAACCAGCTAAAGCCTACACACAGAAAAAATCATTTGTAATTTAGATGAGCCCTTTGTTTTTTTTTTTTTGGAGACAGAGTCTTGCTCAGTCACCCAGGCTGGAGTGCAGTGGCATGATCCGTCTCCCAATTCAACCTCCGTCTCCCAATTCAAGCAATTCTCCTACCTCAGTTTCCCAAGTAGCTGGGACTACAGGCGCCCACCAACAAGCTCAGGTATTTTTTTTTTTTTTAATAGAGACAGGGTTTCACTGTGTTGCCCAGGCTGGCAGAGAGCTCCTGAGCTCAGGCAATCCGCGGGCCTCAGCCTCCCAAAGTGCTGGGATTACAGGCATGAATCACCATGCCTGGCAAATGAGTTTTCTATTTCTACTTCCTAAGAATCTATTCTGCTTTCTGTAGTTCCTTACATTATCTGGATTATAGTTAAAAAATAATGCTGGGCCGGGCGCCGTGGCTCACGCCTGTAATCCCAGCACTTTGGGAGGCCAAGGCGGGTGGATCACGAGGTCAAGAGATCGAGACCATCCTGGTCAACAAGGTGAAACCCCGCCTCTACTAAAAATACAAAAAATTATCTGGGCATGGTGGCGCGTGCCTGTAATCCCAGCTATTCAGGAGGCTGAGGCAGGAGAACTGCCTGAACCCAGGAGGCGGAGGTTGCGGTGAGCCGAGATCGTGCCATTGCACTCCAGCCTGGGTAACAAGAGCAAAACTCCGTCTCAAAAAAAAAAAAAAAATGCTGCATCTCATTGTGAACGCTCAGTGTATAAACTCGTATGGAATCTGGGACTTCTTCAATGACAACATTTCAAGTCATCTAAGATACTATTCTGACTTCTCTCTTGATGGTCCTAGTTCACTGGCCACCTGTGGGAGGGTGCAAAGAAGCAGCCACCTGACAACAATTTGTACTTGCTCTTAATTCATACCCAAGGTTGGGATGTTTCATATGTTAAAGAGACAAAACGCAGAATTCGTCTGTATTTGGTCTGGCAGTCGATTTCTGCAATAATCAAACCTCAAAGGCAACCTGAAATCTCAGCTACATATTAAACAGCTTGGTCTTTAAGTTGTATGTTGCTATGTATGCTGGCTTCATAGAAAATGAAAGTAGTAATGGCCATTTTTTAAAAGTCATTAGCCCTGGAGCTCTCCTAGTTTTGAATCACATGGACACGAAATCTCACCAAACTTTTTTTTTATTTTTGAAACAGGGTCTGGCTCTGCTGCCCAGGCTGAAGTGCAGGGCATGATCTTGGCTCACTTCAACCTCTGCCTCCTGGATTTAAGCCATCCTCCCACCTCAGCCTCTGGAGTAGCTGGGACCACAGGCATGTACCACCATATCCAGCTAACATTTTTATTTTTTGCACAAATGGGATTCTGTCACCTTTCCCAGGTTGGTCTCAAAGTCCTGGACTCAAGCAATCCACCTGCCTTGGATTCCCAAAGTACTGTGGTTACAGTCGACAGCTACTGTGCCCAGCCACTAAGCTCGTAAAAATGAATTTTACTTAAGACTATCTAAGCCTTTAAGGAAAGATAAGCCTGAGAAAGCAGTCAATTGAGGAAGAAATGCAGCAAATCATACATGTAAACAGCATGATGTGATGTGGTAGTAATATCACCTATCATGTGTTAAAGCATGAGTAAAAGGTCTTTTCTTAGAAAACTGGGTCTTAGTTTATGATACATTTTTAGATAGGAGTCTGAAAAGTCCTATCATATCAAAGATCAATGTGCTTCCTTTGGCTAATTTTAAGGATGGGAGATTTACTTTCATATAATTCAAATGAATCTTAGAGTTAATAATAGAATTTCCCTTCTCAAATCCTTCCTTTCACACTTTTTTTTGCATTTCTTTCACTTTTGTGTTCATGACTTGTGTCTCAACATATTCTATTAAGCCTTCTGAAAACACATTTTATTTTCAACCTCTTCAGAGAACCATTACACCACCTTCTAGCCTTCTAAAAAAGCAGACCAAAGCTTATTGTTATGTATTTCTAAAACCAGGTGATCAAGAAGAATTGATACAATTCCCACCATACTTTTAAGTTAATAATCAGGTATATTCTGTTCCCAGGACAAGAGGTAAAGACCCAAGAGTGTTGGCTGTCTAATTGTGCAGCTGGATAAACAAATCTAAACAAATCTTAATGCTTGAAAATGTCCAAAGGTTATTCTCACTCTGATTGTTGGTAACTATGTGTAACAACATAAAAAGAGAAAAGAAGATCAAAGAATTACAACTGAGAATGACGTACCATTTCAAAGGACATGAACAGCAACAAAAATTCTGCTGCAATTACTATTGAAAGAATATATTTATCTTGTGAAATCTATAGTGTCTGGTTGTAAATATTAGGCATTAAGAAACTTATAAACATTTTTAAATGAAAACATTATGAAATTGAGTTTTTAAAAATTTAAACACATCCATACCAGTTTTCCATATTCTCTGGGCTGCTTTCATACTGCCATTACAGAATTGATTTAGTTGTGGTATGGATCCAATGTTCCATGGAGTCTACCATTCATAAAGATATAATGTAAGGCAACAAAAATATGAATTGTGCACATGGGATAAGTCAAGAGTATTTTTACGTGACCAAAGTTAAGTTGTTATCAGTTTAAAATAGTCTGTTGTAACATACAGGACTCTGTACGTTAGCTCCACTAACCAGAAAGAAAGAAATTACAGCAGATACACAAACAAAAATGAGAAAAGAAACAAAGCTTAGCACCACAGAAAACCACCAAACTACAAAGGTAAACAGTAACAAAAGAAAAAATGAACAAATAATCTAAAAAACAATAAAATGGTAGAAGGAAGTCCTAATTTATCAATAATAAACTTGAATATAAATGGATTAAACTCTAATTAAAAGATATAAAGTGGATGAATGGATTCAGATATCAAAACCCAACTATATGCTGCCTAAGTGATACTTACCTCACTATTAAAGAAAAAGAGACTGAAAGTAAGAGATCAAAAAATATATTCTATGCAAACAAATGAGAAGCAAGCAGGAGTAGCCACAGTCATATCAGATTTTAAGACTTTAAGTCAAAAACTATAAAAAAAAGTCACTGTATAATGATAAAGGGACCAATTCAACAAAATGACATAACATATATATTACTTAGGTATAATTATATAGGTACCCAACACCAGAGCACCCATAAAGCAAATATTAGATTTAAAAGTAGAGATAGACTGTGATACACTAGCAATAGGAAACTTCAACACTCCACTTAAAAAATGGAGAGGTTATCTAGCAAGAAAAGCAACCAACAAATGTCAGACTCAAACTACACCATAGACCATATGGACCTATCAGGTAAAGAAGATCTCGTTCGATATCTGATCTCATCAGGTTTGGCTCTATATCCCCACCCAAATCTCATCTTGAATTGTAGCTCTGATAATTCATACATGCTGTCAGAGAGACCCAGTGGGAAATAATGGAATCATGGAGGCTGCTTCCCCTATAATGTTCTTGTGGTAGTGGGTAAATTTCACAAGATCTGATGGTTTTGTAAGGGGGAACATCTTTTGCTTGGTTCTCATTTCCTTTGTTTGCCACCATGTAAGATGTGGCTTTCACCTTCTACCATGATGGTGAGGGCAACTCAGCCACGTGGAATTTTGCGTCCACTCAACTTCTTTTTCTTTGTAAATTACCCAGTCTTGGGTATGTCTTTAACAGCAGCATGAAAATGGACTAATACATCATCCAACAGCTGCAGAATATACAGTATTCTCAACTGTACACCAAACATTCTCCAGGACCAATCATATCTTAGGGCACATAAGTCTTAACAAATATAAGAAGACAGAGATCATATTAAGTATCTTTTCTGACCACAATGATATAAAACCAGCAATCAACAACAAGAAAGCCCTTAGAAATTTTATAAAAACATGTTAATTAAATAACATGCACCCAAGAAACCAACGGGTCTAATTAAGACATTAATAGGAAAATTTCAAAAGTCATTGAGACAAGAAAGAATGAATATCCATCATATCCAAGCCTACGGAACATGGCAAAACCAGTTGGAAGAAGGAAAATTATAGCAACAAAAGCCTACATCAAAAGAGAAGAAAGGTTTTCAAATACCAAGACAAATTGTGCACTTCAAGTAACTAGAACATCAAGAACAAACTAAACCCAAAATTGGTAGAAGGAAGGAAATAATAAAACTCAAAGCAGATATAAAAGAAACAGAGATTACAAAATATTTCAAAAGATAAAACAAGTGTAATTGTAAAATTGACAAATTTTTAGCTAAACTAAGACAAAAACAGAGAAGATTCAAATAAAGCTGAAAAGGGAGACATTACAACAGTTACCACAGAAATACAAGAGACTGTAAGACATTACTCTTAAAAACTATATGCCAACAAATTTGACAATATAGGATAAAATGGATAAATTTCTGTACACATACAACTACAAAGATGAAACTGTGAATAAACAGAACATCTGAACATATCAACAATGAGTTTGGAAATTGAATCAGTAATAAAATATCTTCCATCAAAACAACAACAACAAAAATCCAGGGCCTGATGGCTTCACTGCTGAATTCCACTAAACAGTTAAAGAATAACTGATTATCAATTCTTTACAAACTTTTCCACAAAATTAACGAGGAAGGAATAGTTTCATACTCATTTTGTCAGGCTCACAATACCCTGATTCTAAAACCAGACAAAGACACACACAAAATAAAAATCACAGGCCAATATTCCTGCAGAATATTGATGCGAAAATTCTCACGAAGATACTAGCAAACTGACTTCAACAGCACACTGAAAAGATCATCCACTATGATCAAGGAGGATTCATCCCAGGGATGGAAGAATGCCACGCACAAATCAGTAAATATGATATACCACCGTAATAGAAAAACAAAAACAATGTGATAATTTCAATAAATGCAAAAACAGCACTTGACAAACGGAAACATTCCTTTATAATAAAAACTGTCAACAAACTAGGTATAGGAGGAGTGTACATCAACACAGCAAAGGCCATATGTGACAAATGCACAGCTAACATCATATTTATGGGGAACAGTTAAATGCTTTTCCTCTATGATACGGAACAAGACAAGGATATCAACTTCTATTCAGTATAGTACTGGAGGTCCTAGCCAGAACAATTAGACAAAATAAATAACAGGGATCCAAACTGGAAAGAAGTCAGATTGTCTGTTTTTAAAAAATATGATCATACATATATATATCTGTGACATACATATATGATATATATGATCATATAGATATATATGATCTTTCTCTCTTTACAGTTTTCTATCTATCTATAGATATACAGAGTGAAAACCCTGAAGACCTGACCAAAAAATGCTAGAAATAATAAATAAATTCAGTAAAGTTGTAGGATACATAATCAACACAGAAAATTCAGTAGTGTTTCTACATGCTAATAGTGAACTATCTGAAAAAGTAATCAAGAAAGGAATTCCATTTACAATACCTAGGGAGGTTGGTTAACAAGTATGAAATTACACTTACATAGGAAGAATAAGTTTAGGGTCTTTGCACAGCAGGGTGACTATAGTTAAAAGTATCATATATTACAAAGCAGCTAGAAGAAAGGATTTTGAATTTGCTTATCACAAAGAAATGATAAATGCATGAGGTAATGGATACACTAACTATCCTTATTGGATAATTATACAGCATACATATTCATTGAAACATCAAATTGTATCTCATAAATCTGTATAATTACAATGTGCAAACTAAAAAAAATTAATAAATTAAATAATTTTAAAATGTTTTCAATCACCAATTCAAAGTTTAGGAGCTTTATTCTTGACTTAGCCTTAAGACTGAAAATGAATGTGTTAGAACTTTTTGCATGTCCTCTCAATTTTGAAAGAATCCTAGCTAAACTATTGAAATATAAAATGTAGTTTATGTAATATGCTCTTAGGTATACTCTTAGGTGAACTCTGCTTTTATGAAGCTTATAAAGCTGACAGGCATATCTGAAATAAAATTTTAAAGTATTTGGACAATTACAGCTTAATCTATTTAAGACAAATTTTCTACACAGTAACCCTCCTTTTTATGCATTTAAAAAGGGATATACAATTATTTTCCCTGATGTGAAGCAACATACAGAAAGTTGGTCTTTTATCTGAGAAATTAACTTAGGAACTAAGAGTGAGAAGCAGAGGAATGAGGGAGGAAAGGCAGGCTGATTACGGGATACCTTATCAAGCTGCTTAATGCCGTATCAGAACTTAACAGGCCTTCTAATGAGTCCTATTAAATAACCCAAGGCTTGTCGATTTGGGAGGAGGAAAGAGCTTTATCCTTGACTGATCACAGATTGAATCACCGGCATAAATTTTACTAAGCTTCTAGGTTACACTTGCTTGAATACCCCACATGCTTACGTGAGAGGAGCCACAAACCGTGGGCCGTTTCCGGTAAGTGTTGTATCACATCTGCACCGACTAGTCAAAGCCTGTGCAGAACTGACTGCTATGGCAGAGGCCAAAATAAGAAATGAGCTGAGAAAGTGAAAAGCAGTGCCCATAAGCATCCAAAACAGGTGAAACTTATCTTTAGGAAAGAACAGATAATTTTTTTTTATTTGTACAATAGAAGATGCATATGGATACCTCAAGGAGTCACCTCTTTCTACTTTCAGCCCTTGGGCTTCATAACTTAAACGTTTTTCATTTGTACTCCAGTCCCATATTTTCAACTATCCCTATGTGTTTATTATCTTAAACTTCTCTTTGCTCTATACTTTTCCCCTAAACTTCAACCAACTTCTTTATTGTCCAAACCGACGGACTGATATTTACACTTTGATATCCCATAGAAACCTCAAAGGTTTAAAATAGCTAAAAACAACTCATCTTTCTCCATGAAACTCCTTCTTCCTCTCCTACTTCTAAATTTCAACTAATGGGTCCTCCCGTTATTCCCACCAGAATCCTGAATGATCCCTATTTCTCTTCCTTCACTCCACACATGTAAATCTCATTAAGTTACTTTCTAGATAGTTCATGAATCCTTTTCATTCTGTCTATACTAGCCTGTATTCCCAGTTTAGACCCTGGTGGTTGATGGTCTCTTACCTAGGCTCTCCATCTCTCTGTATATGTGAGCATATACATACATACATGTATATATGTGTGTGTGTGTGTGTGTGTGTGTGTGTGTGTCCTGAGTATTTATTACTTCTGGTTTTTGTTTGTTTTTTAATATCCAGAATCTACAGGGAACTTATATCAATTAGAAAAAAACAAATAACACAATTAGTAAAATGGGCAAAGGACATGAACAAACACTTCTCAAAAGAAGACATACAAATGGCCAACAAATAAATTTTTTAAAATGCTTAGAATCAATAATCATCAGAGAAATGCAAATCAAAACACAATGAGATACCATCTCGTACCAGTCAGAATGGCTATGATTAAAAATATAACAGACGCCAGCAGGGCTGTAGAAAAGAGGAAACATCTGTATATTTTAAACTATGGCCCTACTTCAAACATGTCCCCCTTACAGCTGAAATGTGGCCTATCTAAATGGCTCCTCTGATCAGCTCACTTACCTGATTAAAACCTTCAATGGTTCCCATGGCCTGCAGGTCAATGCACAAATTCATGACTATAACATCTGAGATATCCTTGATCTGGCTACTGGTTTACCCCTCTCTGACTCAAGCTTTATAAACCATACATTCTGGAACTTTTTAGTTGTTTCCCACATCAGCATGCTACTTCCCATCCACGTACATTTGCAAAGACCTCCGCATCTTTTTATTTCCCAACTTCCACTGCCAACAAGGGCCATCTCCTACCCATACTTCTAAGCAATACAACACCTTCGGAGACACCACCACGCTGAGTCAGATACCATCCACTCTGTATTGCAGTTCTTTGCTTTTGTGCCACTGTCACGCTTTGTCCTCTTTAAAATGAACTCCATGAGGACAATGATCATCTACTGTTTGTGTTAGTATCTCGACCAAGTGACATAGTGCCTGGGGTATAGTAGGACCTATTTTCAAGGAACAAATGATTACATCTATACCAACAGACATGCATTAGCACTTATTTTTTAAAAAAAGATAAGCTCCCTTTGAACAAAGTCAGTGTTTACAAGGGGAGTGATACTAAAAAGTTCACTTTTGCTGCTTATGTTTCATTTCTTTCAGGCAATTAATTCATTGTTACTTGTGGTAAATCAATACTTTTTATTGATACTGCAAAAAAAAGAGAAAGAAACTAATGGCTACCTCTATCATAGATTTGTTCATATCTATCAGCAAAATGTTAATTATCTGAAAGTCAATAATAAAACATAAACTGACCTTAAATGTTTTCTAGGGGCTCAAAAATAATTAAAATTCACATAAGCATATAAAAAAGATAAGGAGAGTATTTTTAAGGTACAATGAAAGTTTATTTTAGTTTCTTAATAGGAATTTTTGTGACCCTTACAACATCCAAGAATTAGTTCAATAAATTATAATTTTAAAAATCAAATTTATACAATTTTATAATTAGAAACAATTTATAGATCATTATAGTATTCTTCAGAGGAATCAGGCCATCAGAATCTCAAGGAACACCTGTAAGGTCACTAGATTCCTTAATAGAAAATTTAAATTTTAGAATCCAGGTATTCTAACTCCTGCCTTGTTACTATTTTTGCTTATTATGTTGCCTCCCAGGGCTTTAAAAAAATAAAAATGCTGGGCAATAACATTTGCCTTGCATGTAGAGCAACAAATATCAAACTCAGCATAAAAGCATAACTAACATGTATACATCAAAAACAAAACATTAAAACTTCATATTAAAAGCATCTCAAAGCAATTGAATATAAAAAACAGGGAAACCTTTTATAAAAGCAACACTCCCCACACTCACCCCAAAAAATGAGAAACCAAGTGAAGACAAAAGAAATTCAGTGTAAACATGTTGGAATATAACCTAATTCATTTTAATCCAATGCTTCAAACTGAAGCAAATTGACACTAATGTTATTTTTGTTTGTCATTACAATGTTGTTTTTCATTACATTTTGCTATGCTTTGTATTAAACATAACATCAATTTTTCATCTTAACACATGCTAGAAATACGCTCACCATGATGGAAATCAGCAGAAAGTATGTTTGTTTCTAACTATATTTTTTATTTGAAAAGATGTGTAAAAAAATTTCACAATTTTTAATTTTTAATAACGTCAAGAATGTAATTGAAAGAATGTATGTGGTTTTTTGTTTTCTTTTTGTTGTCATTTGTTTATGATACGGAGTTTCACTCTTGTCACCCAGGCTGGAGTGCAATGGTGCCATATCGCCTCACTGCAACCCCCACCTCCCAGGTTCAAGTGATTCTCCTATCTCAGCCTCCTGAGTAGCTGGGATTACAGGTGTATACCACCATGCCTGGCTAATTTTTGTATTTTTAGTACGGATGGGGTTTCATCATGTTGTTGAGGCTGGTCTCCAACTCTTGACATCAGATGATCTGTCCACCTTGGCCTCACAAAGTACTGGGATTACAGGCATGGGCCACCTTGTCCAGCCAATTAAATTGTTTTTAACTCAGAGAATAAAAGCTTGAGAGGATGGATACCTCATGCCCCATGATGTGATTATTTCACATTGCATGCCTGTATCGAAACATCTCATGTACGCTATAAATATATATACCTATTATGTACCCACAAAAATTTTAATTAAAGTATTTTAAAACTAAATTTTTTTAAGTTAAACAACCTTATTTAAATAAAATCATTCTTCGTCATCCTATCTTACATTCTATCAGAAAGATTAGAAACATCTTAAGGATGACAAAGTATTAAAGGTAAGATGCTATTAACTAAAAGTGTTAAGCGTGGGGCAGACAAGCTGGATGCCTGAACCATTCTGTTCTACCTTAAGGACAGCGAAAGAGCAAAAAGTAAGGGTCAGAAGTGGGGTGGGGGGCACATGTTCAGTTGGGCATTGTTACCACTCTATTCACTGAAATTCATCTGCATGCTTGTATATGTACCTTTGATTCTACCCGATACACTGAAAATTATATGAAATTGTTCTCTATTATTTAGGTAATTATAATCTAAGTGTTAATATTAAACTTATAATTTATATGAAATATTTGTATCCATACAGAACATTTCAGCTGACTATTGCCTAGATAACAATCCGATTCACCCTGTACAAAACAGGCATTTAATTATGTCACTATGCCCTGGTTTGAGTCCAAAGAGACTTTTGTTTTTAAAATAATGTAGATTAGTAATTTAAAAATATGAACTCTGGGCTGGGCACGGTGGCTCACGGATGCAATCCCACTACCTTGGGAGGCCGAGGCAGATGGATCACCTGAGGTCAGGAGTCAGAGTCTAGCCTGGCCAACATGGCAAAATCCCTTCTTTACTAAAAAAAAAATACAAAAATTAGTGGGTGCCAGCTATCTAGGAGGCTGAGGCAGAATTGCTTGAACCTGGGAGGTGGAGGTTGCAGTAATTCAAGATCCCACCACCGTACTCCAGCCTGGGCAGCAGAGTGAGGTGAGGCCCTGTCTCAAAAAAAAAAAAACAAAAAAACACAACTCTAGAGTCACACAGAAAATCTTAACAACCTGCTTCTACTACACATTGCTTTTTTAACATTTATTTTGACCTGATTTTAGACTGATAGTAAAATGCACAAGTAACACAAAATGCCCCCTATGTCCCTCACCTTACCTCCCTTAATGTTAAAATTTTCAAAGCCATCTTTATTTTCTCTATAAATGAGTAGAATTCTCCTTGTACAGATTTGGAAAGATTATAAAAAGATAATGTACAAAATACAGTAGCTGGCATGCATAAAATGTTAAATAAATATTAGCCATGCTTAATTGTTTTGTTTAAGTCTACATGAGCAAAGTTTTGGTAGAAAGATAGACTAAAAAAAAACAGAAAATGAGAATCTGTGATCTGACTTCAGGCTTCTATGACTGTACTAGTCTGTTCTCATGCTGCTAATAAAGACACACCCAAGCCTGGGTAATTTATAAAGGAAAGAGGTTTAATGGACTCACAGTTCCACATGGCTGGGGAGGCCTTGCAATCGTGGCAGAAGGCAAAGGAGAAGCAAACGTATGTCTTAAATCGCAGCAGAGAAAAAAAGCTTACAGAGGGAAACTCCCGTTTTAAAACCATCAGATCTCGTGAGACTTATTCACTACCATCAGAACAGTATAGCAGAAACTACCCCCAGGATTCAATTATCTCCACCTGGCTCCATCCTTGACTTGTGGAGATAATTACAATTCAATGGGAGAGCAGGGTGGAGACACAGCTAAATGATATCAATGACTAATCAGGGTTACGTCCAGAACCTACTGAAAACCTGTCTGAGGCCAAGTTCCCTGTAAAGCAGATCTGAGACAGAGATCTAACTCCTGCGGGGGGATGAGAGAAGTTGAATTGGATGAAGGCAGTTGAGATTTGATGCAGTCACAACAAATACCTCGGCTAATCACAAGAGAAGCTCAGAAGCTGGGATGGCCCTTCAGAGTTGCCCAAAGTTGAGGCAGAACTATAGAGTTTTGATACCTTTCATTGGCCACTCTTCAGATATGAGTTGTCCCCAAGGATGGACATCAGCGTAAAAAGTTATTAATTAGTTCCCCAAGAATAAATTTGAAAGAGAATCAGCTGAGAAGCACGATCTACCAACATTCCCAATAGCTAGGCATACTTCATATTTGAGGGTGGATTTTGGTCACACACAATAGTCTCCACAATCAATTATTTGTGAGAAATTTTATGTAGGCAAAGCTAATTCAGGGCCAGTGAATCAAAACTACATAATCTATTTGGTTAAGCAACAGAAATTAAAAACATAAAATCTATATATTAATACTAAAAGTTTTTAAAGCATTTGCCTGCATTTCATATATTTTGCCTTGCATTTATTTATTTTTAAAAACCTTTAGAGAACAATTACTCATATATTATGGAGTAGCACAGCATAGAGGAGAGAAGCTAATTCTCTCCCTCTTCCCAGAACCTGGAACAGCTAAAGATCCTAAGCATTGTCAACTTTGGTATCTGATATGGTTTGAATGTTTGTCCCCTTCAAACCTTATGTTAAAATGTGATCTTCAATGTTGGAGGTAGATGCTTCCTGAATGGCTTGGTGCTGTCCTGGTAATGAATGAGTTCTCACCCTATGAGTTCATGCAAGATCTGGTTGTTTAAAAGAAAACTGACACCTCTGCCCTGTCTCTCTTGCTTTCTCTCTCACTATGTGACACGCTGGTTCCCTTTCACCTTCCACCTTGATTGGAAGCTTCCTGAGGCTCTCACTGGAAGCAGATGCCAGTACTATGCTTCATGTACAGCCTGCAGAACCAGGAGGCAAATAAACATCATTTCTTTATAAATTACCCAGCCTCTGGTATTTCTTTATAACAATGCAAATGGGCTAATAGAGTATCATTCATAGACGGTGTATTAGTCCATTTTCATGCTGCTGATAAAGTACCAAAGACTGGGTAATTTATAAAGAAAAATAGATTTAATTAACTCACAGTTCCATATGGCTGAAGAGGCCTCATTATTATGGCAGAAGGCAAAAGGCACGTCTTACATGGCAGCAGGCAAATAGCAAATGAGAACCAAGTGAAAGGGCTTTCCCCTTCTAAAACCATCAGATCTCATGAGACTTATTCACTACCACTAGAATAGTCTGGAGAAAATCACCCCCATGATTCAGTTATCTCTCACCAGGTCCCTCCCACAACATGTGAATTATGGGAGCTACAATTCAAGATGATATTTGGGTCGGGACACAGCCAAACCATATCAGACAGTAATAACTTTCAACTGAATATAGCTAGGCTTTCTGTCAGTAGGCCATAGCAGTCTAGAGAATACATCAAGAAACTCTGAAAACAGCAGATACAGAGGTATTTTGAACAAAGTATAGCATTACAATGCATTGGTGACCACGGACAAAAGGTGTTTGTTGCTGTTATAGTTTGTTTTCTGTCTTGTTTTTCATTACGGGAGGACAAAAAGAAACAATGAGGGCAATGGTGAAGGGGAAAGGAAAAACTTTTGTATGGGTGGAAGCTACTGAAGGAGACAATAAATTTGGATTATCCAACAAATGCAAATCAAGTTAGAAGCATGAAACGCATGATTAAGGTCATGGTTCTTATAGAGATCAACCAGTGGAACCAGAAGCATGCCACACCCAGAGAGGCTGCATGAGTCCTGGAAGCCATTGCCTTCTCTGCTATCAATGCTAAATTAATGAAATTGAACTCACAGAAGCACTATGTAATTAAATATTGGTGGGATAAAAGCAAATTTTGAAAATGTTTGATTTATCAGTGATGTAAACATCTTTTGATATAAATATCACCTTAAAACATTTCAGGAAAAAAAAAAGTTTCCCTCTGAAAATATTTAACTTAATTATACCAATTTACTTATATTTTACAGAATACATTCTGATATATTGTTATGTGTGTTAAAGATGTTAGATCCATGTCACTGTGGAAGAGTGTTCTAATCAAAATATGTTGGAAGAGGATTCTAACTTTTTTCAACCCTTCTCAAATTTGCACACCTAATTTAGGCAGTGATGCAAATTCTTTTCAAATTCTTTAATCAGTGTGTTCACTTTATTTTCATTTCAAATACAATAAAAAATTATAGGAGACTATCAAAGTGATGTTACAAAACCCCACTAAAATTTTTTGAATTCTTCAAATCACACACACACACACACACACACACACACACACACACACACCACATACGTGCATTTCCTTATACAGCCATTTTGGAGCGGTTGAGCAAATAGTTGTCATTTTATTTTCAATTTTTTGATATTGTGCCACTGCACTCCAGCCTGGGGAACAAGAGCAAAACTCCATCTCCAAATAAATAAATAAATAAAATCAAAGACTTACCAAAAAAGTTGCAAAAACACATGCCTTTTCAAAGTAAGGTCTTGAGAAAGTTGTTTGGTGTATTCTTTGTAGTAAAAAAAATCATGCGTGTATGTTTTGCATTAAATGCATGCTAAGATTGTTAGACATGTGATTTCACTAGAGACTCCAATATAGAGCATAGCTGTAACTACAGCCTAAGAGTGTTCTAATTGAAATGTGTTGGAAGAGGAATCTAATTTTTCTCAACCCTTCTCAAGTTTGTCGTCAGCAGATTTCCACTCCATAAAAATAACTCCTGTTCTGCAACTAATGTTCACAGATAAGCTCCAAACATATTTATAGCCCCATTTAAGTATAATGTACACACAGTAAAATTCACCATTTTAAGTGTGCAATTTAATGGGTTATAGCAGATGAATATCAACATTTAACCACAATCATGATGAAGATACAGAAAACAGCATCATCACAAAATGTTTTCTTTTACTGTTTTGCATTTGATCTTTTCTCCATTCCTGAACACAGGCAACCACTAATCTGCTTCTATTGCTAGTTTGCATTTTCTACAGTATCCTATTAGTGGAATGACACATTGGTATCTTTGATGCCTAGCTTCTTTCACTGAGCATAATGCTTTTGAGATTCATTTATATTGCTGTAGTGTCAGTTTGCCCCCTTTTATTGTTAAGTGGTACTCCATCTATGGACTTGCCACCACTGGTTTATCCATTTACAAGCTGATGGATACATCTGCTATGAACTTCAAGGACAAGGCTGGGCATGGATATGTTTTAATTTATTTTGAGTCACAGTGGAGTTATTTGGCCATGTGATCAGTACTAAGTTTAATGTTATAAGAAACTACCAAATGGCTTCTCAAAATGTCTGCACCATTTTGAAATCCTTGTGAATAGCAATTCTTCACATCATGTGGTATGGTCAGCTCTGCTCACATCAGCCACTCCAGTGGGTATACAGTGGTACCTCAATGTGGTTTTAACTTCCATTTCCCTGATGACAAGTAATATTAAGTATCTCTTCATTTGTATATTAGACATCATCTCATTTTAAATTTAAATATCTGTACAAATTTTTGGCCCATTTAGGTCAAAATATTATGTTAAATGAGTTGTGTCTTGTCATTGAGTTTTTTACTTATATGAACTTTCTAGATACAAGTTCTTTAGGACATATTGAAAATTATTCTGTCTCAATCTGTAGTTTGCCTTTTCATTTCTTCATGCTATTTCTTAAATAGCAAAAATTTTAATTTGATGAAGTCAAGCTATTTTTTTCTATTTTCATCTATGCTTTTCTTATCTAGAAAACTTTTTAGCTATAGTATGATTATTAAAACTTTTTCCTACTATATTCAGTAAGCTTTATAATTTTTATATTTACATAACATATATGATACATGTTGAGTTACTCTGATGATATAGTGTGAGGTAATTCTGAAGTTTATAGTCTCCATTTAATCCAATTTTAATAGTACCATCTTTATAAAGACTATGATTTCCTTACTGAGTTACTTTGGCAACTTTGGCTATATAAGGCTGGATCTCTTTCTAAATTTTATTCATTTTCACTGATATATGTCTCCTTGAAATATCATCTAATAAGTATTAAATATTTATCAATAAACTTGCTATATATTACCATTTATTTAATATTTAATGCAATCTTTTAAAGAACTGGGGAGAGAGGACATCATTGCATTTTTCACAATCTTATGTAGAAAGTATTAAGGCTTTCACCATTTTAAGTATGATGTTTGCTATAGATTTTTTGTAAACATGTAATCAGTGTGAACATGCACTCTTCTATCCTTAGTATGCTGGGAGTTTTTAATTTAAAAAATTGTGTCGCATTTTGTAAATTCCTTTTTTTGCATCTGTTGAGAGTGTCACATGATTTTTCTCTTTTTCTCTGTCAACATGGTAGATTTTTAGTTGTCGAACCCAACTTGAGATAAACCCCATTTGGTTATAACACATTCTCATTTTTTAATACTGCTAGACCCAATTTGCTAATATTATATTAAGAATGTTGCATCTAAGTTCATAATGGTTAACAGTCTGTCATTTTTGAGTTGTGACGTCTGTATTTGTTTTTGGTATCAAGATATTCTACACAAAACACCTACTTCTGTCATCAGTAATAATCTGACCAGGACTAACACCAAGAGTTACAGAGGAAGCTGTCGTTACTTGTGGCAGCAGAGATATCAGAGATGCCAAAAAGAAACGCAAGGCTAAATTTTCAAATATGATCACACAAAATATCAGAAAGCTAGAGGACAGAAACATAGGAGAAGCAATGTCCTGAAGGTCAAAACAAGTAGTTAAGTACCACATTTGATAATAAAAAATAAAGTCCTTTCCTAACGCATAGCCTGGCTGCTGTCTAGCTTCCTTGACATTCTTAGGGGGTTTCATGGGCTTAGAAAGGCTTATAATTTAGGTAAAGTTACAGTCAGGGAAACTATAGGTATAGGTTGGCTCTGTACAAATGAAGCAATTATAGGAACACTGCAGTTAGCAAGAAAATGGTACTAATGATACTTTGGTCATACTAATAATACATGCTAATGATAATCATAGCAATCATGCTACTGACAAAATATATATATATAATATTAACATTCATCTATTTGCACATATACATAGGTGGATGGAAACATGAGTTTAAAGATATGAAAGTATAGAAATAGCCTACATCTGATAAAGATACGCTCATGCACAATAACAAGCATCAGTATAAATAGAGGTTTTTGTGTACCAAATAATTCTCCAATAGACCAAAGGTTTGACATTATGGGAAATGCCATTTTATCATTTTTAGGACTTTTATTGATCTCGATGATCTCTATTCTCTACTTCCAACCCTCCTGGAGACTGAGCTCAAGGATTAGTAAACATTCTCTAACTTAACCATAGCAGATTTCATTCATTCCATATATGTTTGTTATTTTGCCCCACTGGCAGAAGGCTTTATACCATAAAATATAAAACATATCTTTGACAAACCTGACAAAAACAAGCAATGGGGAAAGGACTCCCTATTTAATAAATGGTGTTGGGAAAACGGGCTAACCATATGCAGAAAACTGAAATTGGACCCCTTCCTCACACTTTATACAAAAATTAACTCAAGGTGGATTAAAGACTTAAATGTAAGACCTAAAGCCATAAATACCCTATAAGAAAACCTACACAATTCAGGACATAGGCATGGGCAAAGACTTCATGACTAAAACACCAAAAGCAGTGGCAACAAAGGTAAAACTGACAAATGGGATCTAATGAAACTAAAGAGCTTCTGCACAGCAAAAGAAATTATCATCAGAGTAAACAGGCAACTTACAGAATGGGAGAAAACCTTTGCAATCTATCCATCTGACAAAAGGGTAATATCCAGAATCTACAGGGAACTTAAATTTAAAAGAATAAAACAAACAACCCCATCAAAAAGTGGGCAAAGGATATGAACAGACACTTCTTAAAAGAAGAGATTTATGTGGCCAACAAACATATGAAAAAAAAGCTCATCATCAATGGTCATTAGACAAATGCAAATCAGAACCACACTGAGATACCATCTTATGCCAGTTAGAATGGCAATCATTAAAAGGACAGTAGACAACAGATGTGGAGAGGATGTGGAGAAACAGGAACACTTTTACACTGTTGGTGGGAGTACAAATTAGTTCAACCATTGTGGAATACAGTGTGGCGACTCCTCAAGGATCTAGATAAAGAAATAACATTTGACCCAGCAATCCCATTACTGGGTATATACCCAAAGGATTATAAATCATTCCACTATAAAGACACATACACACATATGTTTATTGTAGCACTATTCACAATAGCAAAGACTTAGAACAAGCCCAAATGCCCATCAATGATAGGCTGGATAAAGAAAATGTGGCACATATACACCATGGAATACTATGCAGCCATTAAAAAGGATGAGCTCATGTCATTTTCAGGAACATCAATGAAGCTGGAAACCATCATTCTCAGCAAATTAACACCAAAGAAAGAAAACCAAACACCACAAGTTCTTACTCATAAGCAGGAGTTGAACAATGAGAACACACAGACACAGGGAGGGGAACATCACACCCTGGGGTCTGTCAGGTGATGGGGGAAGAGGGAAGGGATAGCATTGGGAGAAATACCTAATGTAAATGAAAAGTTAATGGGTGCAGCAAACCACCATGGCACATGTATACCTATGTAACAAATCTGCACATTCTGCACATGTATCTCAGAACATAAAGTATATATTTATAAAACAGGTCTAATAGTGTTTAATTTAAAAACTTCAAAATGGTAACAATAGAAGTATGTTCCCAACACAAATAGTGGCATAATAAAGCAAGCTAGAATATATGTTTGAGTAAAAAAAAAAAAAATTGCTTAGAAGACATCTTGAATTCCATTCTGAGGAAGTAGTTTTCAAAAGTTTATAATCAGATTTCAGTTTGGCAAAACACAATTTGAAAATAATTTCTGAAAATAGCTTCTCCAGCAGTTCCACACGGCAGTCCTGATATAAGGAAGTAGGGGTAATTTTGTTACAACCAGGAACATTGAGTTTCTTTTCAGATCTTGAAATTCTGGGAGGCCCTCCAATAATAATTACCTATAATCTTTTATTTTACATAGAAATATTTTTATGTAAAATGTTAATATAAAAGCTTGCATATGAACTAAAATTGTCAATCTGGCACTTTTAAGAAAGAAGAATGCTCTACATCCCTAATCTATAGTGAGCAAATATGTTCTATAAACAGTTCTGGAAGAAGGCTACACTCAGAGCATAAATTGGTATAGATCGCTTTGCTCTCACAGAGAGCGACACAATATTTTCTGCTGAATGAGAAAAAGTTTGAAGGCATAAATCAAGATAAAGCAATCATCTGACAAAAAATTACAAAGAGGCTCCATACGTTTTTCTTAGTGAATGTTATGTGGCATATCGATTTTCCACTGAAGATAAAAGCCAAAATCATGTGTCATCAATATATGCAAGCAAAACTATTTGGTTCAATATGTTATAGTACTTAAAAAACTTGCAGAAAAAAGACAAATCTGAAATGTTGCACATGATTCAAACAAGTCTGGATCAGCAGAGACATTTCAGAGTTTGCTCCTAGAGAGTCAAGGATACATTAGAGAGAAATAAACGCCTGCTTTTTTGTTAATCTACCTATATACACAGATACTAACTAAGGTGACTGATACCAGGTATGCTATGTGACAGTGTAGTTATTTACAAAATAATTCATCCCTTGTGATCTAATGCAATTTTCTTCATATTACACCTTTACATATGTATATTTAAATACTTCCTTGTGGAGGCTAGCCAGGTGGCTGTTAGCATATCCAGCACATTCCTGCAAATTCCAAAATGGCAAATAAAACCGCAGTTGAAATTTCAACCCAATCTAGCATCCCTCAGCTAGACAACGTCATCACAGCAAAAATCTACAAAATCAGACATAGCCATCCCAGGCACAAAGTCTATGTTTCTCATTTCATTCTACTAAATCTAGCCAGGAGGCAGGGTGAAGGGGCTTGGCAGTATCTATGAGCAGAGAGGGTTCAAATGGCTGGTATATGTGGTTCTGGGGAACTGAGGAAAAAAGGGAGGGAGGGAGGAAAAAAAGATGGAAATGCAAGGAGAGAGGAAGCGAAGGAGGGTGGGAAGAAGGGATGGGTGGAGGAAGGGAGGGAGAAATAAAAGAAGAAAATTACACCAAGTTTCAATATTGGCCACAGACTGAGAAGGGTCAAAGGACAAGCTGAAATTAAAGCATTTATGTTCACACTCACTATTTTTCTTACCCATCCTGCAAGTTAGTAATTTAAAAAATTTCATTTCCACAAATTCAAATGTTTTCTTGTTCCTCTCTTTCCTCTGTCTTTTTCTTTCTTTCCTTTCTGCCTTTCTTTTTTCTTTGTTTTCAACATAGGTTATATAAACGTGTGAGAGATGTCACCAGTCTATATTAATCATCAGGATATTCCTGTGTATTTCCAATTAAGATGACCCATAATAATATTCTACTGTAAATTTGGAGGTTCCAAAATACTAGATGGCATTTAGTGTTTTAGAAATCATAACAAGACTAACAGAACTTAAATAATAAACTTATTAAGATATTTGATGTGCTTTCTTGCCTATACACTCCTTAATGAGCTCGGCTTAACCTTTTCTTTTTCCCTTCTCTAGCCGTAAATTCTTCACACTGGAAACCAAGCTTTGCATCAGTGTTTAATGAAGAGGTGGCATAATAGACCATGGGTATATTTTAAATTCAGCTAAAGATGGCAGATGAGAAATCTCAGATTGTGAAGCAAGATTTACTGTGCTGTTCAGTAAGCAACAAATCTGAGTGTTGCTCACACAGGGTTCATACCAACAGGCTCCTAAAACCTTTCAATGCAAATTCTAGTAAATGCACACTCGGAAGAAAAATGTTCCATGAAGCTGCATATTTAATTTACACTTTCAGCATTTATATATAAATTTCAGGGAAAGTGGTATCAACTTAACATATTAAATATGGTTCTATGTTATTTACAATATAGATTCAGAAACATTTTATTACCAGAAGTACCAAAAAATGATGTACCATTTAGGATTTAACACACATCCCATAAATGAAAAAACAAATTATGATTATAAACAAGATTTTAAAAAAATCATGCTCTTTCATTGCAAAATCCACCTGGGGTAAAAAAATATCTTTTTCTTCACTATTGAAGGATGTTATCAGAGCACAGTGGAATTCTTCCAGATTTAGTCAGAAGGTTCTATGGAGTTGAGAAAGCTATTGGAGAATATTTTCTTTGAAAGCCCATGTCCTTTCCCCAGGCCTACATAATATATAAACATTTCAGGAAAAGAGGCTATGTTAGGAAAAAAAGTGAGTTCAAGATCGTGAGCCCTGTTTTCAAGGTGCCAAAGAACTCATAAGTTGCAATAAGCTGGGTTTTTGTAACACTTCTCTATGACTGTCATTGATAACTGAGCTACGCCAAGGAACTCAGCCCTACCAAGGAAAAGCAGAAGGAGAACAGGTTTCAATTTTGTATGAGAAAATATTTCCTGTCTAGGTCAAATTCTTAAAAAGAACGTTATTCTCAAGCTAGTTGGAATGGTAGCTAATTAAAAAAATTAGCATTCTGTAAGTCTGATAAAAACATTTATGGTGGGGCCAGGCGCGGTGGCTCACGCCTGTAATCCCAGCACTTTGGGAGGCCGAGGCGGGTGGATCACGAGGTCAAGAGATCGAGACCATCCTGGTCAACACGGTGAAACCCCGTCTCTACTAAAATTACAAAAAATTAGCTGGGCATGGTGGCATGTGCCTGTAATCCCAGCTACTCAGGAGGCTGAGGCAGGAGAATTGCCTGAACCCAGGAGGCGGAGGTTGCGGTGAGCCGAGATCGTGCCATTGCACTCCAGCCTGGGTAACAAGAGCGAAACTCCATCTCAAAAAACAAACAAACAAACAAACGAACAAACAAAAAAACATTTATGGTGAACAAACAATAGAGGCGGCTGAAGATATTTGTATAAAATAGTTATTTTTCATTTTGTACCTGGACCTTCATGTAAGAAATTATACTTTTGAAAGGTTGGTGGTAAGCTCAGCGTATGAGAGCTGAAAAGTTTTTAGATGTTATTGTCAGAATTTTGCTTTAATAATGTGGTAAAGTGTCCATTCTCTCAGTCTTATTTTAATTCAACAGTCTCTACAATTGAGCCCGGCTCATCCAAGGCCTTTCCCTCTTGAAATATGACTCCTCCCATGTCCCTCTACATAGGATATTCTCTAACAAATTATTTTGCTATCTTGATTTTTCACAGAGACCTCATGCTAGTAGTAGAGAACCAGGACAAAGTGAGACGTCCTATTAAAAAAGTCTGCTAGCAAAAGGAACCAGCACTGAGTTCTAAGGATACTAAACTTTTTAAAAAAATGAACGAAGTTATAACAAAATTAGATAAAACAATGAAAATTATCCAAAAAGAAAAAATACATCAACTGTCTAGGTTTAAAAATATTTAAGGCTGCCATCCAAGGACCATCTACGATAACAAGTACAGTAGTCTGTATTGACACAAAGTTTTAGTGATAGACATAATTACATTCCTTTGCTGATGGTGTTCTGGAATAAATGGAGTATCTGCTGACGTAATCTGAATGCATCCCATAATATTAGAATGTAGGATCCCAGATCTACAGGTACTATCTCTTTCTCAGATCTAAACTTTCAATATTATGTTAAGTTAAAATGAGAAATATGATAGAGAATGTCTTTTAGAAAAGAAACATTGGCTGTGTATGGGGGCTCATTCCTGTAATTCCAATACTCTGGGGGGATCTCTTGAGCTTAAGAATTTGAGACCAGCTTGGGCAACATAGTGAGACCTCATCTCTATTAAAATCTTTTTAAAATTAGCTGAGTGTGGTGGTGCATGCCTGTAGGCATAGCTACTTGGGAGGCTCAATCAAGAAGATCACTTGAGCCTGGGAGTTCAAGGCTGCAGTGAACTATGAACATGGCACAGTACTCCAGCCTGGGCAACAGAGTGAGAACTTGTCTTCAAAAAAAAAAAAAAAAGAAGGCAATGTCCTTTGTAGGGACATGGATGAATCTGGAAACCATCATCCTCAGCAAATTAACACAAGAACAGAAAATCAAACACCTCATGTTCTCACTCATAAGTGGGTGCTGAACAATGAGAACACATGGACACAGGGAAGGGAACATCCCACACTGGGGTCTGTTGGGAGATGGGGGACTAGGGGAGGGATAGCAGGGGGTGGGGAGGTTGGGGATGGATAACATTAGGAGAAATACCTAATGTAGGTGACGGAGGTATGGGGGCAGCAAACCACCGTGGCACATGTATACCTACGTAACAATCCTGCAAGATCTGCACGCGTACTCCAGAACTTAAAGTATAATTTAAAAAAGAAAAAAGTGAATGAAAAAAAAAGAAGAAAGAAAAGGAAATATTGCACTACATACCCTATGATACTCTTATATAACCTATTTCTTTGCAATATTCTAGGGGATTTAAGATCAACTTACCATTTAATAATTTAGTATGGCATATTATATTAGTATAGTATGTTATGACATAATTAGTGTAAGGGACCAGTGCTGCAACAACCAAACACATTTCACCAAAAAGTATTGGGATCCTAAAAAGCTACACTATCTAAATGTCATTATTCTCCTTCATAAGACCATTAAACCATAATTTTTCAGCACCATGAAAACCTACAAATGCCCTCTAAAATATATTTAGAAATGTGGGAAAAAAACAAATACAGTTTCAGAAGACTCATATAATTTGAAAATTAGCTTTTTTGGAATAAATAAATCATTCTTTATGACACATAAACAAACACATTTTTCAGACTAGTGGGGTAGCATTTGGATCAGTCAAAATACTTAAATTACCAAAACTTGTAATCTTATTAAAAAATGGTTTACTCAGGGAATCATTGGAAATATTAGCCTTCAAGTTGCTATATATTGAATCTGAAGATCAAAATAATTAAGATAATATTATTTCATTTTTCAGTATATCCCCTTAGTATTGTTGTTTCCTGTTTAATATGTGATTATATTTACTTATGTGAATAATATGGATGAAGATCATTACTGTGTGAAGATCACTGGGTTCAGATCCCAGAAACCTAAAGTCTCTTCTTTGTTCTTAAATACCTACAAGACTTTAAAGAAGACAGAGTTTCTGGACTCTAATTTCTCTATTTGTAGAATAAATGGCTTATTAGACCAAATAACTCCTTTCTGCTTACACCTTTTCTAATTGCACGACTGAGCTTACACCTGGAAAACAGTGTATCTCCTGTACAAATTAATGCTGGAAATGAAAACTACCATGTCCATGAAATTAGCCACATAAATATTAACATCAACTGCTCCAAGGGACTTAAGTGCAAGTGTAAAAGGAATTCTGAAGCACAGAGAACACACTCTTCATATTTTCAAAGATGTTAATAATTTATATAAACACAGTAGCCTCTTCATAAGAAAAAACAAAGGCAGCATCTTAGTATATTCAGGGTTCAACTAAAACTACTACTTGAATGTAAATCAAAGTAATGTTCGCCTAACTATCATAATTGGTATGAATAATTTTAAGTAAAACACTTTTATTTGATATTAAATGTGAACATTAAGCCAAAACAAAGAAAATTAATAAATTGATCAGTTATTGAAACTGAAATAAAAATGCATATTTTGAAGCCTCTTATATATGTAAACCAATCATTGCTTAAATGAACTGACATCTAGCGCCATAGTTTCAAGTTAGTAAGGAATTCTTGTGAACACAATAAAGAAACCAAAGAAACCAAAATTAACCACCACGAATGATGAACTGGAAAGTAGTCCTGGCTTTCTCTCTGCTAATTCAGAGTACAATCATTCAGTCAAATAGTCATTCAACAAACACTTAGCATACAGTTTTTGGATACCAGGTACTGTAGTAGGTGCTAGAGCAACAAAGGCATAGTCCCTGTGTTCAGTGAGCTAAAAGCCAAGTAAACCAGTAAGTATAAAGACTGCATGATAAATAAACATCTACAAAGGGCACAAGGGAATCAGCGGCTTTGCCTGAAGGCATATGGAGTGGTCAGTGTAAGCTGCAGGAAAAGGTAAGAGAAACTGAAGGAAAAAACTAACCTGAATCTGAAAAAAATAAGTAGGCATTTTCCAAGCATATTTGAGGGGAGAAGTTGCAGGATACGGAAGTCTTCCCAAGTACAAAAAGAGAATGAACTCTGGATACTGGCAACTTACGGCACACGGGAATCAGTAAATGCAGAGATGAGAGGCACACAGAAATATGAGACAAAAACAGGAATTTTGACTTTATTCCATAAATCAGGGAAAACCACCAATGGGTTTTAAGTAATAAAATACTAAGACCAGGTTTGCATTTTAGAAAGATCAATTTCATTTCAGTGAGTGGGTACAAGAACAAGAGCAGCAAGGCCAGATAGAAAGTACTACTGCAACTAGCTATGGTTGGAGATGTAGCCCAAAATTAAGGCGAAATTATTTTGAAGAAAGAGCGTGGACATAAGAGCCACTGGTTTGGCTTTTCCATATCTTTACTGCTATATTCATAACATGGGGATAAAAAATTATTTGCATTTAAGGTATTATTGTTACCTGAAGATTAAACAAATAATATGACAACATCTGATGTTCAGGAAATATTCATTAAATCTTGAGAATAGGAAAGATGGAAGAAAGGAAGAAAACAGGGAAGGGGAGGGAGGAGAAGGGAGAGAATGTGGGAATGAAAGAAGAGGGAAACAATAAGAAAGAATTAGAAAAATATATAGTATTCTTAACCAACAGAAGCAACTTTCATTTTTCAATACTCTGCCTTTCTAATGTATCACTGACAAGAAAAGAGGCTTGAATAACTGACTGAGATCAGAACAGGTAAGGCTTGACTGAGGTCAGAATAGGTAAGGCTTGACTGAGGTCAGAACAGGTAAGGCTTGACTGAGGTCACAACAGGTAAGGCTTGACTGAGGTCAGAATAGGTAAGGCTTGACTGAGGTCAGAACAGGTAAGGCTTGACTGAGGTCAGAATAGGTAAGGCTTGACTGAGGTCAGAATAGGTAAGGCTTGACTGGGGTCAGAACAGGTAAGGCTTGACTGGGGTCAGAATAGGTAAGGCTTGACTGGGGTCAGAATAGGTAAGGCTTGACTGGGGTCAGAATAGGTAAGGCACTCCACCTGTGAATACACGAGAGGACTTAAAAAATTCATGGGAAATGCATGTTATGAAAAGAAAACTATGCAAGGATTTCAATTTTGGCAGCCAAATAAACTCATACTAATTTGTTACAGCATGTCTGTACAGGATCTAGTTTGAGACACTAAGAAGGAGAACCCATCAGTTTGAAAAGAGCCCCTATCAGAGCAATGTAAATTCTACTAAAATTGAAGCAAGAACAAACATTAAATTATTACAAAGCTTGGGAGAAAGAATGGTGAAATCACTCATGCTTTACAAGAAGCTTAGGGGACAATGCCCCAAAGACATTAGTAGTTTACAAACGGACAGCTTTTTTTCAGAAGAAACAAGATGATGTGGAAGATGAAGTCCACAGGGACAGACTGCCACATCAAATAGCAAGGAAAAAAACTAATCTTGTTTGTGCCCTATTTGAAGAGGACTGATGATCAACAACACAAACAATAGCCAACATCATGGACAGTTTAATTGGTTCAGCTTACACAGTTCTGACTGAAAAATTAAAGTCGAGCAAACTTTCCACTGCATGGATGCCAAAAGTGCTGTGCCCGGATCAGCTGCAGACAAGAGCAGAGCTCTCAATGGGAATCTTAAACAACCAGGGTCAAGATCCTGAAGCATTTCCCTGAAGAACTGTAACAGAAGATAAAGCATAGCTTTCCCAGTATGATCCTGAGGACAAAACATAATCAAAGCAACGGCTACCAAGAGGTCGAAGAGGTCCAGTCAAAGCAAAAGCAGATCACTCATGAGCAAAGGTCATGGCAACGGTTTTTTGGGGACATTCAAGGCATTTTGCTTGTTGACTTTGGGAAGGCCAAAGAACAATAATATCTGCTTATCATGAGAGTGTTCTGAGTAAGTTAGCCAAAGCCTTAGTGGGAAATACCTGGGAAAGCTTTAGCAGAAAGTCCTCTAACGCCACAATGTCCCTGCTCATTCCTCTCATCAAACAAAGGCAATTACATAAGAGTCGCAATGGGAAATCATCAGGAATCCACCTGACAATATTGATTTGGCTCCTTCTAACTTCTTTTGTTTCCCAATCTCAATAAATGTGTAAAGGGCACCCATTTTTCTTAAGTTAATAGTGTAAAAACAACTGCATTGACATTGTTAAGTTCCCAGGACCATCAATTCTTTAGGGATGAAAAGCAAAGATCACATTTTTAATGTTTATCTTTTCATTTCCACAAACTTTTTGAAGTTTCTCCATACAAATCAGCATTTACAAAATAGGCAGAGAGTCTCATTCAATGAACAGGAAGTTCTATGTCACTTAAAAATTATCTTAAGCAAGTTCAATGTGTAGCCACTGATACTGGTAAATATCAGTTAGGTTGACTTCTGCAATGACCATGACGGAGTAACAAGAACTAGAGTTTCTCTCTCTCCTGAAACAACCAAAAAAAATGGCCAAAATATACACCACAAAAGTTTGTAAGACACTATAAAGTCAGTTTCAAACAAGGTGAGCCAGACAGCTGACCTAATTTAAGCCTGGAGGAAGTTTCCAACCCATTACTCTAAGAGAAGAGCCCAGGAGGAGCTCATTGTTCTCCCTGAGCTGAGGGGACAGAGCTGAGAGTCCAAGGAAACCATGTTGACATGAGCTTTCAGGACAAGGTTTCAGAGAAGAAGGGGCTGCATAGAAAGTGAACTCCGGAGCTCTGCAAAGGGCCCCCTAAAATACATAGCTAAGTACTTGTGAGGACAGGCCAAGAGAAACATGCCTAAGGTTGGAGAAAGAACACCCAAAAAGGATAAAAAATAACAGTACATATGCTCACCAAGGTCCAGGAATAGTGCTTATTTTATCAGCCACACCAGAAACACTTTGAGATTCCCAGGGATACACAAAATGGTCTTGCCTCACTAGTTGGGAATAATTAGCTCTAAAATGAGCACTGGTTTGATCCCACCTAATACATTTTAAAAACAAGACGAAAACGAGTCAAACTCTTTCCAACTAACTTAAATGCATGCCGATACAAAGATCAAGAATATTTTTATATATTTTCAACACTCAGTAAGATAAAATTCACCATATCTCACATCTAGACACAAATTAGCAGAGATGTGACAGCAACAACAAGAAGCAGAAAAATATGGCTCATAATAAGGAGAAGAATCACTCAGTCAGAACTGATCCAGAGTAAATACAGATGTCAAAATTATCAGTTAAGGACACTAAAATGCTTATTAAAATAGTATTCTACATATTCTACAATAGAAACATGCAAGATAGAGGCTCATATCAAACTTTAAAGCAAATTTATAATGTGTGAAATGAAAAAAAAGTACCACAAGGGACTAATAGCACATTAGGCATTAAATAAGAAAAGATAGACACCCCTCAAAATAAAATACAGAGAGGAAATAAAATTAAAAATAAAAGCATGAACAGAGTGATAGTAGACAGTAAATTTCAAGTAACAATTTATGTGTAATCTAAGTTCCCAAAGGAGAAGGAAGATGTGAAAACATTTGGGACTTTGAGTAAGGCAAAGCTTTCTTTGATATGACCCCAAAGCATGATTTATAAAATAATATATTGATAAGAAGAACTTATCAAATTTGAAAAAAGAATCTGCTCTTCAAAAGAATCTAGTAAGAGACTCAGAAGACAAGCTACAAGCTGGGAGAAAATATTTGCAATTCATATATCTGATAAAAGACTTGCATCAAGAATATATTTTAAAAGTACAAGATTTAATAATGAAAACAAACAACCCCATTTAAAACTTGGGTGAAAGACTGGAACAGACATTTCAAAGTAGACACTTGTTTGGTAAATAAGCACATGAAAATACGCTCAACATAATTAATGCTTAGGGCAATGCAAATTAAAACCACAATGAGACGCCACTATCTATTTTTAAATAGCTAAGATTACCATGACTGATAATAATCAGCATTGGCTTGAATGTGGAGAAGCTGAAACTCTCATACACTGCTGATGGGAATAACATATTGTAAGCTTTGAAAAACAGTTTAAGAGTCCCTTAAAAACTTAAACATACTTCTATCATAAGACTCAGTCATTGCACTCCTGGGTATTTACCCAAGAGGAATGAAAGTAGGTGGCCAGGCATAATGGCTCATGCCTGTAATCCCAGCACTCTGGGAGGCTGAGGCAGGCAGATCACAAGGTCAAGAGTTTGAGACCAGCCTAGCCAATATGGTGAAACCCCATCTCTACTAAAAATACAAAAATTAGCCAGGCATAGTGGTACATGCCTGTAGTCCCAGCTAATTGGGAGGCTGAGGCCACAGAATCATTTGAACCCAGGAGGTGGAGGTTGGAGTGAGCTGACATCGCACCACTGAACTCCAGCTTGGGTGATGGAGCGAGACGCCATCTCGAAAAAAAAAAAAAAAAAGTAGGCGTTCATATAATTATATCAATACAAATGTTCATAGCACATGTATTTATAATAGCTCAAACCAGAAACAGTCTATCCATCAATACATCAGTGAACCAACTTGCTTTATCCAAATCAATTATTGATAGATGCTGTAACATGAATGAATCTCAAAATAATTGTACTGAATAAAACAAGACAGACTCTGGACTTAAAATATGCCCAGAAAAAAACATAAAATGTCAGACAAAAAGTACAAACTTAATATTTTATTTATAGAAAATTTTAGACTGTATAAATGACTGTATAGCGACAGAAAGCAGTTCGGTGGTTGATAAGGGCCAGGAGTGAGGGGGCAGAGAAACGAACTCAGGAAACTGTTGGAAGCGAAGTATACTTCCATGACCTCAATTATGTGGCGATGGTTTCAAAACTTTCAGTATGTTTAGTTTTTATATGTTAATTATACAAAATAAAGCTTATAATAAAAATATGAAGACTGAACCGAGGTTTCCTGTGTAATGATTTCCTGAGCCTTTACTGACCATGGCATATACAACACTGGCTGATAATTTCAATTGATATTAACAAGCAAGCTGGTTCCTGTACACTTAAATGTACAATTTGTTCCCATCCTATGTCTTCCATTTTAAATGAGTAATCTTGAAAAATCTCTGCATTTTTCTTTACGCCCACATGGCATGAGCACCTGCTATCTGCTGGGCCCAGTGCTAGGTCATTCCACCTACCATATCACAGTAAATTAAAATGCTGGTTGTTATTTCTGCTCTTTCTCAGAAACTATGTCTATCTATTATTCAATGGAGAAAAAATATCCTGTTCCTTAAATCAGTGCCCTGCCCAACTTCTTTTTTTTTTTTTTTTTTTTCTCAGAGAAGTCATGCACTGTCACCCACGATGGAGTGCAGAAGCAGCTCTCGGCTCACTGCAACTTCCACCTCCAGGTTCAAGCGCTTCTCCTGCCTCAGCCTCCCAATCAGCTAGGATTACAGGTGTGTGCCTGGCTAATATTTTTGTATGTTTAGTAGAAATGGGATTTTGCCATGTTGGCCAGGTTGGTGGTGATCTACTGACCTCAAATAATCCTCCCCCTTCAGTCTCCCAAAGTGCTGGGATTACAAGCATGAGCCAATGCTCAGGCCCCATTTTTCACTCTCTGAATGACAAATCCACATAGTATGGATGATCTCTGATTTCATCTTTTCGGGCCTGAATCTTTATTTATTTATTTTTTAAGGCTAAAAGAAGCCTTAGATAAAATCAATCAGAACATTCCATTTGTAACCCAGGGTAGGTTTCAAACCTCAAGTTTCACGTTTGAGGTTCACAATGAAAGTGTTCCCTGGTTAGTCCCACATTGACCTGGCTATGAAGCTATGAAGCTGCTTCCTTGCAAAGTTGATTTTCTCTTGGAAGCCAATCCTTGAGTAAATATCATGAGAAGGGCTTATCCACTACCTACTAGCTTGATGCAAACTATAATTGACCCGACGAGACATTAAGAGTTAATTTGAAGGAGATAAGCCATTATTACATAAAAGTGAAAGGACTCCCTTTCCATTTCATTCCGTGTGATTACTTGTACCTTATGCTTGTGGCTGACCAGAACGATACCACACTATAGATGGCAGATTAGTTCTCATGGTTTCGGTTTATGTCTATCTGGACAAATCTCCCATTCCAATGCGTCTTCACTGTAGAATCTACATCTATGACTTTTAGAAGCTTTCAAAAGGTGTCCCGGAGCTAAGTTCTTGGTTACGAAACTGTTAACTAGATTTAGACATTTAGATAGATATAGGGCTTTCAATTTGGGTAACTAAAGAAGTTTAATATATGCAAAAAGAAAAAAAAGTTTAGCCAGGGACAGATAAGACATTTTTTCCACTATATTATGTATAGATCAATTTGATTATACAATGAAAGAACAAGTATTCAATCCCCCTGTATGTTATAGACCGCGTGATATGCTGCAAAGTAAATAAATATGCATTAATTAGAAACAGTGAGTTCTAGTCCAAATCCCAGTTCTGCTGCCCGTAAGCTATTTGGCCAGGGATAAACAATCAGCAAATCTAAAAAGGTGGCTGAAAGGACTTCTGGCTTACCAAAATCAGAAAATTCCTAAGAGAATCAGATAGATAGTATGTAAAATTCCTTTACAGAACTGTAAACGCCACACACACATTTAAGCTTGCTATAGTAAGTCTGACTTTTAGAAAACAAAAGGGAAAATCTGAAGTAAAGAATATTTCCCAGGAGTAAGGAGACCTATCTCCAAACTCTACCTCTTCCTCAGAGAAGCTGTCTAATTGCTAAATAAAGCCTGGATTTCTGTTGCTTACCTATAAAATGATAAAAGTAAAATGAAATATGCAAAATCACAGATTTCGGTGTCTGTACTTTTTGCAAAATATCATAGATCACTAAACTCTCCCCTCCACTTCCAGGTTGTTCATTTCAGTAGAACAATTACTTGAAATTGGATGGACCTGCAGCTATTTCCAATGGCCATGTGTTCATCTACAGAGATTCTAATCTTAAATTATTAGGGGTGGTCAAAGAAGAAACAACTTAAAGAGCTTTGATACATCCTCAATTAAATGATAAATGGGTGTCAATGTAACGCTGATCAAATTCAAATTAAAAATTGAAGAACACAGTGATCTTTCATACTCCTTAGTCCTAATGCATTTCAAATGTACATTATAAAACCCATTATCCATACCTGAAATGGCTGCCTGCTGGAAACGTTGAGGTGTTTCCTTATCCATCTGTTGCCTTGATTCCCAAATATCTGCCACAGCAGCTGTCCTTTTGTGTCACTCCAGATTCGCTGGTAGATTGCCAACCTATAAATGTGCTTTCCAAACATGTGGTAATAGAAGCGGAAAGTGCAGCCTTTTGTATCAGTGGCATGAAGGATTGGGCTGAGTAAGGCAGCACTGTCTTGAAAAGCCTGTGGCTCTGAAGATTCTATGTAGAGATAATGTCCTTTAGCTGTGCCCAGAGTATTATCTTTCATTGGCCCTGTGTTAAGTGTTGACGTTGGACCTTGGTTCCTGGTCCAATTGAAGTCATCCTTTGTATCTTGTTCCCAGTTACAGATTCCATTTTCAAAGTTACACTGCAGCTCAGGTGCTGAAATTCACATTAAATTAGAGTAAAAGATGATTAGGGACAAAAATACATGCAACCACATTCTATTTATTAATATTTAAAGAATGCTAGTTGATACTTTGCTCATGCCAAGGTAGCCATTTTATTTTTAAAATGAAACAGTGAAGTTTTTTAAAAAAAAAAGAGTAACTACAACCTACATGATACATCAAGTAATAATATTTTATGAACTAAAGATGGAATTGCTTTGGACATTTTTTTCCAAATACTTTTAATGCACATCTCTTCACCATTTCTGTGACCATAACTCCAGGCAAATGATCATGACTCCATGTCTGGCTCACTGTGAGAAACTTCTGGCTCAGTGGATTTCAATCTCAACTGAATGTTCCAATTGCCAGGAAACATTAAAAAACAAACACTAAAGCCAAGAATTCACCTCCGGAGGTATTGACGTAATTGCTCCTAGTGGTAAAGCCATGTATCAGGATTTTTTTCTAAGTTTCCTTGGTGACTCTAACAGGCAGAGCTGAGAACAATTGTTTGTTAAGAATCACCCGGAACTCATGGTAAAATTGCTTAATTCATGGTAAAAACATTGCAACAGATATTAGCTTACTGGATATAGGGTGAAGCCCAGAAATCCACATTTTTAACAAGCACCCTAATGTAGATGTTTTCCTGACCTCAATCCCAAAATCTTGCCTTTGGTGCCATCTCATCCCGGTGTCTGAACACATCAGTGCCAAAGGAACAATCCTTCAATGGCAGTTATACCACTTTCTTCTCTAATCCAAATTCTTTCATACATGCTCATAGAATCGAAACTGAAATCAAAACTCTTCTGTCTTTCAGACTGTACTTTCCCCATATTAAAATGACTGCCTGGTCCCTAGCTATTCTTCCCCTTAGCCTGCACCACCTTCCCCATGTATTCTAAACACCCCACCTCTTTCTCCACCTCTGTTTCCCCTAATGTTAGGTACATTCCTTGCCATTTTTTGCTGTGATCTCATAATTACGGGTCTTTTCTTCTCACTGGATTACAGCTCCTTCGAGCTGCAGCTTTTAAACTGCCAACTTCCTTCAGTCCCTAGACCAGTTCAGACTTATGAACAATCTTACAGCAGTCCCACCTTATCTGATGTTTTACTTTTGGCAGTTATAGTTACCCACTATCAACTGCAGTCAAAAATGTGAAATGGAGAATTCTTGAAATAAGCAATTCATACATTTTGAGATGCAGGTCACTCTGAGAAGCCTGATGAAACCTTGTACATCACAAATAGTAGCTATCTCGGTTATCAGATCGACTGTAACAGGATCACAGTGCCAGTGTTTAAGTCACCCTTACTTTACTTAATAATGGCTCCAAAGTGCAAGAGTTATGGAGCAGGCATATTGTTATAATTGTTCTATTTTATTAGTAGTAGTTGTTGTTAATTTCTTACTATGCCTAATTTATAAATTGAACTCTATCAGGCTGAGCACAGTGGCTCACTCCTGTAATCCTAGCACTTTGGGAGGCCACGGCGGACAGATCACTTATGGTCAGGAGTTCAAGAACAGCCTGGCCAACATGGTAAAATGCTGTCTCTACTAAAAAATACAAAAAAAAAAAAAAAAAAAAGAAAAAATAGCTAGGCATGGTGGCAGGTGCCTGTAGTCCCAGCTACTTGGGAGGCTGAGGTAGGAGAATCGCTTGACCCGGGAGGTGGAGGTTGCAGTGAGCAGGGATCCCGTCACTGTCTCCAGCCTGGGCAACAGAGGGAGACTCTGTCATCTTAAAAAAAAAAACAAAAAAGAACTTTATCATAAGTATTTATGTACAGAAAAAAAGAACAATATATATAGGACTAGGTACTTTTCTCAGTTTCAGACATCCACTGGGGATCTTGGAAGCCCCCAGGTAAGGATGACATCTACCATAGTCAATAATTGAACACTCTATCTAAATTTCTGAGGTAATTTAGGAACGCGTTCATTTTTCAGAATGTGAGGATATACTGACACCTGATATTCACCTTAGGATAAATAATATAAAATGGGCATTTGAAAGTCTTTGAGAGAAGGGAACAGGTTTTAGAATTAACAAGTAGTTCCACATTTTAGCTTCATTTACATGTTAGTTTTTTAAAAATAAATGTCAACTGTCCTTTAACTATTCATCTTAGTAATGGCACTTGGTGCCAAAAGTGAACAAATATTCTGCAACAATAAATAAAAGGGTATGTGAATAAAGGCAGCCAGGCAAGAATAAGTCATCTGCCTTAGAAAAATCACAGAAGAGGAGCTTAGACCTTATGAAGGAAACCAAGTGAGTAAATGTCAAGTGGGAGATGAGCTTCCTTTTGATATTTCCTCACTTGTGACTAATCAACTTGTGAATGACAAGTTGCTGCATTTCTGACATAAAACTGATGCTAAAGCAAACATATTTTTCTATTGTCTGTCTTGGTGCTGTCTGCACACTCAAACTTCACTTCCAAAGGGAATATGCCTAGCTCCACCTTTCCGTAAAAGACCACATCTCTAAATATATTTCAGGAAATACAACATGGATTTGTAGATCTCTAATGTATGCTATGTAATGAAGTAATATGCCTTGAGGGAAGGCCGTGTGAGAAATTGACATTCTTCCACTAATACATAATCACAAGAGGTTTTGTGATATTATTGTTGGACTCCCACAATCCAATTCTGCTAAGCGAATATAGGGAAGTTTTAGGGGCAATTTGCTTATTTTTAGCAGCAAATCACCATTTTTTAATGAGTGGGAATTAGAGAACTTGAAAAGAGGAAAAGGCTTTCTAAATTTGCAAAAATAAATTGGCCTTAGGAAAAGTTACACTTTGTATGCTAGTCATTGTCCAAATCACAAATTTTAATTATATCCACTCAAATACTAGTGTGTAAATTTCATGAGAGGCATGGTAATTCTGAGTTTAATAGGCCTGACTTTGATATACCTTTGATAATATGGGTACTGAAGATTACATATGTGCAAAACTCTCTACAATGATTTATATGGAAATTTTTAAATGTTTTCTATGATGTAGTAAGCATTTTATGTTTCTACTTTTGTTTGTAATTAGCATCCCTATTTCATGAACATAAATCTAACACATAAAATAAATTTAATACATAATTTATAAAATAAATTTCATAATAAAATATGAGTAATTTATTTAAAAAATGTAATATTCAAATATCTTGAGTTTTAAAAATCATTGCTATTTCTGGATGAGGAATCTGAGTCCAAGGAAAGATGCAAACCTTTTCTTTTCTTGACAGAGTTTTGTAATAAAAAATGAAAAAACAACTATGCATCAGTAAGTGCGGTGGGCAATACTGGCAGTAGATTCAAACTGTATGGAAACATACTAAAAAGGCCTGCAAATCTGACCTTCCCCACACCTTCATCCTTTCCATCTCTTAGGCCCTCTTTCCCCTTCATCTCCTTGCTCTAGCCACACTGCTATTTTCCATCTGCCGTGCACCCACATCTCAGGGCTTTTAGATACATCCTTTAACTTGTGATTTTTCTAGATCTGATCTAAGAACTTTCTGATCTATAAACTTTCTATAATCTCTAGAAAGTCCACTGTCACTATTAAAGTCACAGCACAAAGCTACCATTTAATATCTCTTTATTAAATATATAGATATTTGTATTTCGATAAGATTATAAGCCCCCACAAGGGCAGGGACTCTGTAGTTGCGTTTATCATTATATCTCTAGTATTTGGTATCTAGTATCTAATAAATCTACTTAATAAATTGACTAATTAACCACACGTAACATTCAACAGCTTTGGAGCTATGATTACTGTTATCGGTTTGATAGGCAAGACAGAGTGAACTCATTAAGGTCATCACTTTCAAAATGAGAAAGAGAATCCCCCAACCAAAAAGAACTTACCACAGTTGACTTCATCAGTACGATCACCACAGTTATCCACCAGATCACATAACTGAAGCTTTTCTATGCAAGCCCTGGTGTGGTGACACCAGAAATGATCCGGCCCTTCACAGCTCTCAGCAGGAAGGGGGAGAGTACAATTTTCAAATCGGATGTCATCAATAGCTGAGACACCATCATAAATGCCCAGACTGACTTTATCTAGTGACAAGTGGAAGGGCTGAGAAAGGCGCCCTAGCTGAATGATTGCCTCCGACCATTGGTTGCCCTGATTGTATAATACTCTCCAAAGCACTGTTGAGTCATGAGATTTTTCCATATGTAGTTGCAGCTCAGCTGCTCCCACTGACAGGCCATAGTTATAGAACCTAAAAAAGAGTAAATGTAAGAAATGCAAGTGATTTATAGAATAGACTACATATGTAGCCTTTAGACTTTTCTACTCAGTCAACAGTCAATTTTCATGAGTTACCATGAAAGACATTTTTCTTTCCTGCAATAACGGTGGCTGTCCATTTGCAAGATCTTATCTGCTGAAGCACACGCTCTGTGATTCTCACAACCCTGGGAACTTGTCTCAAGGAGCTCAGTACAGAACAAGAGGAAGCAATCTTAATTAAATTATAATCCACAGTTGGAGGGAAAAAGCCCCTTTCATACTAAGGAAAAAAGCAACATATACTGATAACATGCTCCTAAGTAAAATGCAAATTGTGTGAATTGAATGCAACAGTTATTTTTGGAGTAAAACCAGCAGTAAACCACAGTAATGCGTAAGTCCAGAAGAGTGCTTGCAAATCCTTGACCAATAGGGTAACTGATCACTTTGTTTAACATTTACCAGAAGGAAAGTATGCATCCAGGTCCTGTCTGGCTGAAAGTTGGGCTCTGGAGCCTAGCAACTTGCCACAAGCTGCTGCTTTCCTTCAGAATGAACATAAAATGCCCTGTTGAGACACAAAAACAAAACCTTCATTAACCTACTGGACTCTAAAATGAGACATCTGTCTCTTAACCCTACACTGAGCAAGATCACTGTCCAACTGAAATTAAAGTTATACAATAAAAAATCAATCAGTGACTCCTCTTAGTCAAATTTGCTCTCATAAATGTTGAACCACTATCTACATCTCATGCTAAATGATACCAAAAACAATTAATAATTTCAGGCAGAAATATATCTATATGCCATCTGTACCACCCATAAAGGAATCAGTCCATGCAGCAGAATTATAATTGACAATATTCCAACTGACAGTTTGCTGTAGTATCACAGAACCATACCAGCTTCCCTCTCTCTTCTGAGGTTTAACTGCACAGTAAGTAGCAGTGGTTAGAAAGTCCCTGTTTGCTTCTTACCTTGAGATGTGTTGAGACTATGATCCCGAGGTGGAGCCTGGTACTCAAAATCAGCAGAAAGTTCACTCTGAGAGCTCCGTACCCAATCAAAATGGTCACCACTAATTGCTTCAAACCAACCACAGCTGTTTGCTTCAAAATCACACTTGGAAACTGAAGAACAAAAATATGGCTCTTATGCTGGCTCTCCAAACGGCCCCCACACTTTGAAAAGGCAGAGTTCAAATGGAAATCACCTTATTATGCTTCTCTATGTACATGAAGGGCATGAAGGGACAAATTTGAGAACATAAAAAAAAAGGATCCTTTCTCATTTGCAAAAATGGAGTTGCACTTTCCATACTGGAAATTGACAAGGCAGAATTCTCAATTCAAGAAATTCAATTTTTTTTCCAAATATTCTAAGAAACAGCATCATTCAGTTCGGTTGCTTATAGAATTGCCAAGGTATATCTAATTCATGCTGATACTTAATGTTAGTTTCCCAGCTACTATTATATCAGCTGGAAGGCGTCATTGTTTCTGCATGGTGTTTTATGTTAACCATGAAAAGCTGCTACTTCTAAACAATTTAACATGTGAAGAATCTCAGATACACTCTATTTAATACAATGTGTACCCCAGATTTGTACAGAGCTTAGTATTTCACAAAGTATTACATGCACTGCCTAACTGTTGCAGAAATAAAAAATTTGAACTATTTTCAGATAAATATGCAGAGAAATCAGTTATATTCTGCAAAGATATTCTAGAAGAGGAAGAAGAAAAAAGGAAAATGAGAAAGAGAAATTATAATGTTAGTAGTGTAATAGTACAGCTAATAGTTACTGAACACTTTATGTAACAGACCCTGTGTGGAATATATAAATCTAACTTTCACAAACAGCCCTATAGGAAGGTATTACTGTTGTTATTTTATAAAAGATGACAGAGAAGTTGAGAGTAGTTATTAATGTAAGCAAGGTCAAATAGTTAAGAAGTTATAGAGTGGGATCGTAACCCAAATATTGTGTGTGACTCATGGGCTAATATTCTTTCTTAAACTGTTGACAATAAGTGTTAAAAGTCATTAGATTGAACAAAAGTAAACCAAAAAGGCATAATCTGAATTTACTTGGAATGAACATTCAGCTGTTACTACACAGACCAAGGTAAAATGAAGTTCAATTTCATTGATGATGATTACACTGAAATTCTTACCCATTAGTTATTTTTATCCAGGAATATAGTCATAAACTGTGTAGGCATACCCTTGTAAAATAAATTAGGAAAGTAAACAGTGAGTTTAGGGTAAAAAGGTATAAACTAAATCACTAAATGGGATTACAAAAGTTAAAATTATAAAATCATTTTAATCTAATAACAAAGTTATAGGGAATTTAACCTAATTGTAAGAGCATTTTAACCTAATGATGAAATTATCCTTTTGAATCTTGAAAATGCCTCTTCTACATGGAGAAGAATGTGAGATGATAATATTACAAACACCGTTTAAGTTTTTATAGTTTCTATGAAATGTCTAATTTCAAAAGCATATTTGCTTTCTATCAAATTTCCTGGCCCCAATTTGACTAGCAAAGTAGTTCTGAATCTTATCAGAATCAAAGGGAATGTATAAATACATCTATATATCTAAAAATAAAAACTTTAAAAATAACACATCTACTTTAATATGCAAGAGACAGTTATACTTCGGTATATAAAGACAAAAACAAGTGAAATGAAAGCTTTACTATATTTAAAGATTTTTCAAGTAAAGTTTACAAATGTGTGATAAAGCAAAATCATATACTGCTCAGAAATTTAAAAATAATAATAGTAAATAATACAAGTTAGAAATAAAATGCAAAGGATATTTGTCTTCATACAGTTAAAAGCTATCTCCATAAGTATATACTATACAAACAACACATAAATATACATAGAGTCTAGGGTTTTCAAAGTACGTAGATGTCATTTTGATACCTGGGAAGCAAATGCTTTTGATTCTTATTTCAGACAATCTTGGGGACTGGATCTAGGAGTTATTGTTATGTAAATATAAGAGGAAAACAGGTTATTGCTACTGTATAATATCTATCTCACACACCTACCTGGAAAGGAAACCTTATTATCTGCTATTCAGGGAGATACTGCTATAGAAATAAGAGACTATTCCAATGGTAGCAAAATTTCAAAAATCATTGCAGTGACTTTGTCGTTCTCTTAGATAAGACTCTTCAAAGATAGTGATTTTTCAAAAGATAATTATGCTGTTAAAATTCAAATATGCATTTCTAGTGTTCTTTATACTCAGATTTAAAAACTTTCCTTGATTGATCATAAATGTAATAATCAATCATTTATTTTGTTTTATTTATTAATTTATCTTTTTGAGATGGAGTTTCGCTCGTTGCCCAGGCTGAAGTGCAACGGTGCAGTCTTGGCTCACCACAACCTCCGCCTCCCAGGTTCAAGCAATTCTCCTGCCTCAATCTCCCAAGTATTTGAGATTACAGGCATGTGCTACCACGCCCAGCTAATTTTATTTTTAGTAGAAATGGGGTTTATCCATGTTAGTCAGGCTGGTCTCAAACTCCCAACCTCAGGTGATCTATCCACCTCAGTCTCCCAAAGTGCTGGGATTACAGGTGTGAGCCACCGCGCCCTCTAGTTAGCTATTAATTGAATATGTGCTTCACTAGAACAGCTTTGAAAAATTATATACATATATATAATTTCTACATATTATATATCATAAATATAAATATAAATATAGTATGTGTGTATACATACACACACCCATGCGTATACATATATAAAATTTCTAAGTTAGAAAAGGAGAAATACAGTAGCCCGGGAATGTTTTAATAATTGAGGTTCAAGAATTCTTCAGTTTCTGAAGCATTATTAACTTTCTCAGTTATCATCATCAAAATTCTCATTATTTGCAATAACAATTGCAATTAGCATTTACTCGGGGTTTGGTGTATAGCAAGCTTTGTGCTAGGGGCTGTGACAGGCATAACATGATGCCCATTGACACAAAATTCCTGTTTAGCACATGTACCTCAAAGCCCAAAGTACATTAAAAATAAAATTATGACTGTCTATACTATGGCTACGGGTTGAAAAGCTAATGATTCTACAGCAGCTTTTAGTTACCGTGAGAAAAATTACCTGAATGACCTCTACTAATTATGTAAATATCATTACATCAGTTGCCCCTGGAAAAAAGGCATTAGGGGATACTTCGTGGGCTGGCTCACAGGTCCATCCCTGTCATTCTTTGAGCTCTTCATTGAGATAAAAGAAATTGAATTTGTGTAGAAGCCAAAAATCCTCGTGCAGTGGGGGGAGGGGGGAAGTTCAAAAACAGCCTTTATCATTTCAGATTCACTGTCACAGAACTTCTCTGATGGTTTAGGATGATTCTACTGAGGTCTGTTGGCAAGGAACAAACACGAAGTGTACAAAAGAGAAGTCTGAAGTCTAAGCTGGTAATCTGAGCCTCACACAAAGATTTAAAAACTCCTAGAAGGAAATAACGTCCTGACACATCATGTGGTTGAACTTTGAACAGGTGAACTCCTTCTGGTGTTAGCCACAGAGGCAAGATGCTCATGTTGAGTGAGAAAAACAAAATAAAACAAAAACAAAACGAAGGCTGAGCATGTGAGTAGTACTTTTAACAAGTTAAAACCCAGACCCAGGTGAGAGGTGCCGCTGTGACTTGCAGAAAGATCTGAATCAGAAAGAATATACGTGTAGTGTAAAAAACATCTGTTGATACATATGTCATCTTATTTAATCCTCATGGAGTATCAAAGGAAATACTGTTGTCCTTATCTTATTTATTTTTATTTTGAGACGGTCTCATTCAGTTGCCCAGTATGGAGTGCAGTGACATGACCTCAGCTCACGGCAGCCTCAACCTCCCAGGCACAGACAATTCTCCTGCCTCAGCCTCCTGAGTAGCCGGGAACACAGTTGCGTGCCACCACGCCTGGCTATCTTTTTTTTTTTTTTTAATTTTTGTTGAGATGGGGTCTCCCCATGTTGCCTATGCTGGTCTGAGGGCTCAGGCGTCCTCCTGCCTCGGCCTCCCAAAGTGCAGGGTTTACAAGTGGTAATCCACTGTGCCTGGTTGTGTCCCATTTTTATATTTTATTTTATTTTATTTTATTATTTTATTTTATTTATTTGGAGACAGAGTTTTGCTCCATACCCCAGGCTGGAGTGCAGTGGCACGATCTCAGCTCACTGCAACCTCCACCCCCCAGGTTCAAGCGATTCTCATGTCTCAATCTCCTGAGTAGCTGGGATTACAGAGCCCACCACCACGCCTGACTAATGTATGTATTTTTAGTAGAGCTGGGGTTTCGCCATGTTGGCCAGGCTGGTCTTGAACTCTTGACCTCAAGTGATCCACCCTCCTCAGCTTCCCAAAGTGTTGGGTTAACAGGTGCGAGCCACTGCATCTGGCCCATGTCTCTGTTTTAAATATGAGACATATGAAATTGAAAGAGGAGTGACATATAATTTTTCAGTGCTCATAACTCCTGTGATGATTCTAACACAGACCTGATGGCAAAGCTTATGCCCTTTAAAATTATACAGCTTCTATTAAGTTAAATCATTAAGAATAACTATAACAATTTTAAACAGCTGTCCTATACCAAGCACAATGCTATGTGTTTTTAACAGAAGATAATACAAAATCAAAATATCATGAGCACGGGGCAGAGTCTGGAAATAGGTGTCAAACCACACAATGATAAAGGTGTTAAGGCCACCACAGTGACTCTTCTTGTCCCTTTTAAGATTTCTTTTCCTCTAGATTTTGTGTCCCTACTGAAAGCTGCGTGAAGGAGGACGAAAGTTAATTGAGTATTCTAGTATGTTGGCTTAGGTTCATAGAGGTTGTCCTTTATTTGATTAAGCATTTGTTATAAACTCCAAATGCGTGAATACCATATTCTCTATTTTGGAAAATGTTCTGTAGCACTGTAATTCTTTTGAGTTTCAGCCTTTTCCATGCATTTTAATGATTATGTGTTTGAAGTTATCATAAGGTTGAGGCAATTAAACTCTAGACTTCATCAATAGTTAATAGTCATTAATTATTTAAAACAAAATATCCAATAGTAAGGGAATGTTTGCAAAAGTATCATAAAATTATTTTAAAGATGTGTATATAAATGAATAGAAATAAATAAATATTTAAACAATGTCAATAACATAAATAACTAAATCATTATTGTATTTGAAGTAAGAATAATTAATTACACTGTTCTACCTATGGCTTCAAGGGTCTCCTGAGAGCTAGACAATGCAGATATTATTGGGAGACAATTCCTCATGGGTCTCTTACATTTCTACACAGGTTATGAGCAGGGCCATTAACTGCCCCTTTGCTCCAGCCCTTTCAAGGATATTTAAATAGCAGAGCTATGAAAGACAGATAGTGACCCCTTCTACAACAGAAGGCAAGTTATTAGCCTGTAGAATAAAGATAATGTCTCCTTCTAAAGAAAAGGTCAGAAAAGTTTGTTTGCAGCCCATTATAAAAGATTTAACTTCCGTAAGTTTAGGGCCTCTTTCGTGGTGATGCAGGCTTGCCTCACGTGTATACCTATCTACCTGGGCACCTCTCTGTTGCCCCTTATTCTGGGAATATGGGGAGCAAGAAGGACCAATGCAAATATGTTGCTCTTAACATTTGTCACACCATTAGTGATAAAGTCATCTGTCTGTGACACAGGAATCTTACCTCTTCTGTCAGCATCCATGAAACAATGGCAGTCTAACTTGTTTCCTTACCAGTCGGGTAAAATTTTAGACCCTTCACAATACTTGACACTATAGTAAATACCTATGTATACTATCACTATTGAAAAGCTAGAATCTAGTGTGGAGAATTCATAAGCAAGTAGGCAATGATGATAGAGTAAAAATCACTATGTGCTCATTCATTCATTTGACAAAAACTTAGCAAATACATGTCATATGTCTGCCCAAGTATAAAGTCTAAGAGCACAGCAGGAAAAAGAAAGAAAACCTCTGTTCTCATGAATTTTACGTATAAGAGTGAGGGGGGTGTGGATATTAGGGGAGATAACAATAAGAACACAAGACAAGTGAGTAATAGTAAAAGGGCTAATACAAATGAAATGAGGAAGAAAATTGAAAATGTTACAGCAAAGGGCTGTAATTGTATCAATGATCAATGAATACTTTATAGAAAAGTTGGCAATTAGGTAAATGGCTAAAGGAGGTAGCTGAGGAAGCAAGTCATGTAGCTACGCAAGTAAAGGACACCCACCACCAAGGGAGCCGCAGGGACAAAGCCTTGAGGCCAACGCATGCTTCTCATGTTTCAGATTTATGCAGAGACCAGGGTGTTGCAAGGACAATGAATGAGGGTAGAATAAGAAGACATTAAATTAGACAGCTCACATCTATTTTTTGGCTGTAATGTTGAATGAGATGGGAAACAACTGGGACATTTTAAGCAGGGTGTGACAATATCTGACTTTACTGAAGAGAGTAGAGGACAAAAAAAGGAAAGAGAAGAATATTGCAAAAATCCAGACAAAAATTGAGAATGGTCAGGTTCAAGGTATAATATGCTTTGGCTCTGTGCTCCCACCCAAATCTCACCTTGAATTGTAATTCCCAGGTGTTGAGAAAGAGACCTGGTGGGAGCTGATGGGATCATGGGGTGGTTTCCCCCAGGCTATTCTCATTATAATGAGTGAGTTTTGATGAGATCTGATGGTTTAAAAGTGGTACTTCTCCCTTCATTCTCTCTCTCCTGCCACCATGTAAGATGTGCCTTGCTTCCCCTTCACCTTCCGCCATGATCATGAGTTTCCTGAAACCTCCCCAGCCATGCAGAACTGTGAGTCAATCAAACCTCTTTCCTTTATAAATTACCCAGTCTCAGGTCATTCTTTATAGCAGTGTGAAAACAGACTAATACAGGATGGTAGCAATGCAGACAAAAATGGGACATTCTGGAGATACTTGAAAGCAGGCATGACAGGATTAATTGATAGCAAAGGTGTAGTATGAGAAAAAGAGAAATTAATAGGATTTCAAAGTCTTTAATCTGAGCAGGTCAGGAGACAGGTTTGAAGGTTGTTGGGGGAAACAGAATCTCAATTTTGGATGTGTTACATTTGCTGTTCCTAATAGGTATTCAAGTGATCTTGTCAAGTCAAGGGCTGGAGGTATGAGTCTGGAGTTTACATAAGTTTAGGCTGGAGAAATAAATTAGAAAATTACCAAAATGACAAAAAGAGAAGGCATAAAAATGGGAGGAAAAAACCAGAGTGGTGCCTCATGTCCTGGAAGCCAATTCAAGTTTAAGTATTTTAAGGAGGAGGGTGATACCATCTGTGTCAAGTGAAGATTGAGAACAGATCACTGGATCTAGATGACTTGGATAAGAACAGTTTCTGTTGAATGGTGACAGCCAGAGCCTGATTGGACTGAGTTAAATAGAAAGACTCAGAAGGGAAAGGTTAAAGAAAGTGAATGCAGTGAATTCTTTTGAGGAGTATAAAGGAAAGGAGGAAAATGGAAAGGAAATGAGAGAAAAATGGTATGTTAGCTACAAGAAGTGAGATCAAGAGAAGATATTTTTAAGATGTGAGAAGTAAAAGCGTGTTATGTTGCTGATAGAAAAGTCTGGTAGACTGAAAAATTTTCGGCAGTAACGTTGAACAGGCAGAGAGAGGTTCTGCATAAAAGAAACACGGACAGTTTACTTGGGTTATACGAGAAAAGACTGACTTTACAAGTGGGTAGAAGTGGTGCTGGAACTTCTGAAAGTTCTTTTCTTGCTGTTTCTATTTTTTCAGTGAAACAGTATGTAAGATCATCAGTTGAGGCTAGGAATAGGGAAGTAGAAGATAGATGTTAAAGAAGACAGAAGAAAACTGTGTTATTCATTGGGGAGAGTGGGGGAGGAAATGTAGTGGGGAAATCACATGTGCTTGCTGAGTAGCACTGAGAACACACTTTAGGGCAGCAATCCCCAGTGTAAAGTGACAACAGGTGGCACTGAGTTTTTTGTTTGTTCGTTTGTTGTTGTTGTTGTTTCCATTTCTAGCCCCATTCAGCTATGCTTTGTTGACTGGATATGGAATATAAAGAAAAGAGTAGAGTTAAACATGAGTACAAAGTTTTCAGCTGTAGCAACTGGAAAAATGGTGTTGTCAGTTCTAACCCTGGGCATACTCTATGACCATGTTTGGAAGAAAATCCCAGGAGCTAGCAGCTGGCTATGAAAAATTTAAGATCCCAATTAAATATCCAGGGGAAGATGTCTGAGAGTTAATCTGAGTCTGGAGTTCAAGGAAGAGGTTTAAACTACAGATACAAACTTGGGAGACATGATAATATCGATGGCATTTAAAGGTGGAGACTAGATGAGTTTTCTAAAGCAATGAAGATAAAAAATCTAAGGTCTAGACATCAGAGGCAGAGACAAGAACAAGCAAAGATGAGAAGGAACAATCAAGGAAGTTGAAGAAAACATAGGGAATTTGCTATGTTGAAAACTTAGTGAGTAAAATGTTTTCAGGAAACAAAATACGGTTACTTGCAAACATTGTTCATAGTAATCCCCATTTATTTACATGGGATATTTTCCAAGACCCTCTCGTAGATGCCTGAAGTTCTGGATTCTACTGAACACTACATAAGCTGCTTTTCTGCCATTCAAGTTGACTAACAAGCATGGGGGTCAGAGACAGTGAGAATACACTGGACAAAAGGATGATTCACATCCCAAGCAGGACAAATAAGGACAGCATGGCATTTCATCACACTACTCAGAATGGAGTGCAATTTAAAACTTGTGAATTTATTTCTGGAATTTTCCATTTTATATTTTCAGACTGAGGTTGTGGAAAGCAAAACTGCAGATAAGGTATAAATCAGGATGAGGGCTAATAATTTACTTTTGAATATAATAATATGAGGCCCTTGTAGGTTCTTGATTATAGGTGAAAAGGCATGAATGGAGAGAATTTAAGAAAATACCGGAAGAGAGAATAACTTTTGACAACATCTTTCGAAGACTTTGTGAAGGAAAACTGAGAAATGAGGTGGAAAGCTGTCATATAAAATGGGGTCAAGAGAGTTGAACAGCATGTTTATCGAGGCTCATGAGGAAGCCACAGTAGACTGGGATAAAGTAGGTAAGCTTCGCTGGAGAGACACCTTTCAACAGTAAAGAAAGGATGGGATCTAGTTCACAAGCAGAAAATATCAAAGCGTCCAGACAGCTCATGTATGGTAACAGAGTGACAGTGTCATTATAGCAATTGTATTTTAGAAACTGGGAATAATGAAGAAACCAAGGCTGCTTGAGTAGCACCAAACCCTGACAGTGAAAGTGAGAGAACATTTTGTTGTTACTGGATAAATGACTCTCATCAGGAACCCTTCTACCTCCTGAGTCCTTAAAGAGGACCTGATAGGCTATGGAAAATATTTCAAAAATACAAACAATAACTGTGTATTAATTCATACTAAATTTTTACAGGCTTACAAAGAACCTATGTTTATTTTCTTTATGTTTATATTTAAAAGTAAATATAATGTAGGCTCATCAGGGCCTCTAAGGAGGACCCACAGTTGTGTTTGAAAAGTGAAATTGCATCAAAGAGCTTATGTTAATATCAGTAACCATTATTATGCTTATATTTATAAGAAGATTGTTAGTGCTATGGTGATATGAGGTGGGTTGTTATTAGACAAATAATACAATTTTTTTAGATAATCACATTAAGGGTATACTATAGTAACATAGATGAACAAAAATATGATTCATAAAAGACCCTATTATTTTTTCTCTGGGAATAGGCAGAAATTAGTGAAATATTTTAAAAATAATTTTTATCATATTAAATTTTTATTTCTATCATGTTTGCATATTTTATATATATATGAGTGTATATATATAAATTATTTTTTCTCATACTAAGCTAATGATCTCAAATGTTTTGTACTTCTCAGTAAAATCTCAATGACCTAAAGAGTTAAAACATGAATATTTTAAGCTAAAACTCAGGTTGCTTGGTTAAAATTTACAGGGGTCTTTGATTACCCAAGATATCCTGCGCTCCAGGTCATAAGAAATCATTTCTATTAACCCTTCCCCATTTTTAGAACCAAGTCAGGTGCAATTGCATTAATATTCCCATACATCTTATAGCACTATTAAATAATTCCATTTTTTTCTCTTTTTTATATTGCACATATATTACATTATATATATTTTATATATTGTTATATAAATTTATTTATGTTATATATTAGATATATTTTATATATTATATTACATTTATAATGTATTGAAATTTAATCTTAAATAATCGTACAAAAAGATTTCTTATTAAATGCCTGTCTTTTATTCTCAATAGAATTTTCAACTGAGAAAGAAGAATCACTTATTTTCACTAATACCCTGAATTCTCCTAATTTAACAACATGGTTATCTGCAGCAAAGATTGATAAAAATGGCATGAGTTATTTACCAGATTTTACCTGTCTATAGAAATACTTTTCATTTTTCTTTATCAGTGATCAATGACTTCCATAAATGAGGATGAATGGATGTTTTCTCCACTTCTTGGTTTTATGCCACAGAAATGATGAGCCTTCTCCAGAAACAATCTCCCATTAGGGTCTTTCACAGTGACATCTGCCTAGAGGGATTTGTCTGACTAGAAAATTGTTCTCTAGACTTTAAATTTGAAGACAAAGAGAAGAGAATGGAAATCTAGTTTACTAAAGAAAAATAACTAGATAGCCTTATTTTTCCCTACAAAGACTTATTTACCCATATGCATTTAATATAAAAGGAAGATACTCAATAATTAGCAAATTTGGGTATATGTTGAGACTTTTTCCTTGTATTCAGGGCTATGGAAAAAGAACGTAAGACATAACACAGAAAACAGCAGCTCATTTTCCCAGGTCATATTAAATTAAAAGCAATTAGTAATTATACAGAGAGACACATTACAGAAAGCTTTTGATATTATAATTAAGATTAAATATCTCCAATCTCACCAAAAAGGCCTTCTCAGAAACATTTTTTAGAAAATAAGCTGAAAAAAAAGTCCTAATTCAAAGAGTAAGATACACACACACAAATAGACACATACATTCTCAAAAAATATAGAGCAGAGAGTTGTATAGGAAATTCAATCCTTCTCTCATGCATTTATGTAATAAAAGAAAACATATGTATCAATGCAGAGTAACACAATTATTATTAATCAATAAGGAGTACATAAGATACATGGCTTGAAAAGTATCGACACATATGAAATGATTTTGTCTCTTTTACACACATCTGCTGAGGAAATGCCAGTGTCTAATGCACATATTTTTGCATTTAGCAGATATACTAGTTTGAGGAAAATATATAACCAGCACCTAAGATTGAATAAATAAATAAAAATAATAATAAATCACTCCTTTTTCCTTGTACTATTCAACCTGCCTTGGCTAAGGTTTTATTGAATTCAGCTACTCAGCAGAGACTTAGATGGTTTTTCTCATAAGTAGACAGAAAAGTAGAATATAGAAAGTTGCTTAGACTTTTTTTCGTAAAATTAGTACATGCACTTCAGACTAAATACATTTTAGACAGAAACAAATTATAGTGCTCAGAATTATTGTTTGGAAATATTAAAATATCTTTACAACTTACAGATCTGCGTTAAGTAAATTTTGGCTTTCTTGCCTATGTTATACGGCACAGCTAGAACAAAATAATTTATATATGTCCTGCTAATCCAATGTGGATGTGAGAAAATGTATCACTGATATTATTTGACACATATTATCCTCATTTTCCAATATGCACGTTATCTCCTGGAACTAAAGAAAGCACTACCTAAAGTAGCATCATTTATTTTAGTCTTGAGGAAACAAAATATTGGTTCCCAAAAATAGAAATTTATAAATAGTATTTGAATAATCATGAAATGTGACAGTAAATTTCAGAATGGACTGCAAACACAGGGACACTGCTACAGTTCTACTTTGTTGATATGACGGTTTATTAGCATAACGTTTTGGGGGAAACATTTGGCAAAACGCATTGAGTGTCATTAAATAACAATTCAGGCCAGTCAGGCTGGTCATGGTCCCTCATGCCTGTCATCTGAGCACTTTGGGAGGCCAAGGTCGATCACCTGAGGTCAGGAGTTTGAGACCAGCCTGGCCAACATGACAAAATTCCATCTCTACTAAAAATACAAAAATTAGCTGGGTGTGGTGGTGCACACCTGTAGGTCCAGCTACCAGGGAAGCTGAGGCAGAAGAATCACTTGAACCGGAGAGGCAGAGGCTGCAGTGAGCCAAGATCATGCCACTGCACCCAGTTTGGGTGACAGAGCAAGACCCTGTCTCAAAAACAACAACAACAACAAAAAACACTTAAACCAAAAATTTCCCTTTTTATGATCTAACCTAAAGGAACAATTCAGAGTAACAATTTTGATCTAAGAAAATAACAATAAATTTTCAAAAAATGATGAGGTGGCAATTTGAATGGCTTCTTCATCAAATAACCTGTCCAGGGGAAATGGACTTTTCAGAACACTGGAATTATGGGAAGACACATAACTTTGCTCTCTGGAGCTCACTCCCAATCTGCCTCCTTTTAGGGTTTGTCCTGATGCCAAGTTTGGCTTGAGAGTGAGATGTGCAGATCATGTTTGACATTGTCTTAAATGAAAACACAGAGTATTTGTCTAGCTCCTCATAAATGGCAACATGACCCCAGGCCTAAAATCCACTCTGGTATGAACTTTTCTGATATGTTGTAATTCCACCATGTCCAAGCAAAAATTGTTTCCAACAGTGATTCACCCTGCATCCTGTCCCCTCAGGGGTTCTGAAAGCCCAGAGAAGTTTTGTTGGGATATATTGTATCTGTCATGCTGTGCAGGTATTGCAGTTCTTCAATTAACATGAATAAAATATCAGAGAAAATCTAACATCATAGTCAGTGTGTGGTGTTTTAACTGGCAGAGAGACTCCTTGAAAACCTGTACACCTTGGTTACAATTTAAGTAATTGCACTTTTATATCATAACATAAATATAGAAACATTCAATTAAATTATCCAAGGCTCTCAAAATTCTGCAAAACTTCATAACCTCCATGCATCCTCAACAGTTCTCCAACAAATCCAGTAACTATTTTTCTCTCATTTATCAAAAGTGGTTACAATTTATATTTGCTATATTTTTTTCTACAAAATCTGAAGACATTTCAAGGCACTGAAGATCTAAATTCTTAGCAAACTTAATAACTTTTTTGAGGTAGGCCATAATCAGTCTCACGTAAAGGAGAAAGTAAATTGTGTTAAAGATGGTTGTGAAAGTGAGAAAAATTTAAAAAACAGCATTAAAATATTAAATGTTTGAAATTCAAGAATAAGAATAGCAACGATCCTTTTTAGGAAGATTTAAGTTCATAAATAGAAATCCTGAGGGTGACATTGCCTTTTCCTTATTATAGGAAACCCCTGTTATTTTCAAGCAATTAAGGTCTCTACAAGAGAAGTGATATGCTCATTTGTTCAGCACTAGAATCACGGCCTAAATTTTGCATGCTTCCTTCAACCCTGCAGAGAAGACAAGGAAAAAAAAAGTCTCCTACTTCTCTGTATTCTTCAGTCTTTACCTCACCTCAACTCATTGCCAGAATCTTTAATAAAAGGATTCACAAAAATGGGATGAAGAATTAGCATTTCTATGAATAAACAGATTCACAGTATAAAATTAGCTTTTTCAAAAAAAAGCAGGCAAAAAAATAAAACCTCAAAATAAGACTTTACAGAAGTGGAGTTCATTTGCTAATTTTCTAATTCAATTCCCTATGAGGGTGGGTCCATTTTCCAAATAGTGAGCTTTTATTTTCTCTATAAAATTATCTTTTAAGTCCCTGAAAAAACACTATAAGAAGTAAAAGTAATATAATACATTTAAGATTTATAAACTGTAATATGATTTAAAAAATAATTACTAAGGAAAAGGGATTAAGTATTATTTTTTAAAGACATTGATTCCTTAAACTTCTAGGTAGCACTTACTAAGTGACCATTTGACATTTAAGGGGACTAAGGGCATCGTTTCTCCTTCAAAAGTAAAGTTTTGATGACTGGCTTCAAAGTTTTTATTGTTTAAACTGCTCGTGTAGGGAACTTTTCATAGTTTCAAAAAAAAATCATTCTCAATATAATGACCTTAAAAGGATAGAAAGGCTGTATTATTTTTTGTTAAGAATGTAGGTTTTGGAGGCAGACTGTGTTTAAAATGGAATTCTAACTGATAAGAAACTAAATGATAAGAAAGTAAAATGAGGAAAACAGTATCTATCTCTCAGATTTGTTTTGATGATTAAAAGACTATATAGGTAGGGTTCTTAAACCATGCACATTTGGTAACAGTTTTAATGTATATTAGAGACAGGCTGTTCATCTCTGGCAGAACTTGCAATAAATGCTCCTCTTTCTTATACAGCAAGAAAACTAGAAAATATCTTTAAGAAATTTCTGCTAAGGACTCACCTACCTTCTATTGAATATATCCTCCAACTTCCTAGAGTTAAAATAGCTACTTGTTTACATCTCTATTCCAGCTATCATTACAACACTATTAAATCGATATATTTCTTAACTAATAGGCTAAGCTTCTTCTCTTAATTTTTAAAATAAATTTTATTACATATATTAAAGATACACAGCATAAGGTTATGGGATACATATGGATAGTAAAATGGTTATTATAGTAAAGCAAATTAAATATCCATTATCTCAATTACCCTCTTTTTCTTTTTCTGGTGGCAAGAGCAGCTAAAACTTAGTAATTTATCAAATCTCAAATACAAGAAAGTGTTATTAACTGTAGTCCTCAAGTGTTAACTACAGTCCTCAAGTCTACTGTAGTCTTCCTGTTGTACATTACATCTCTAGACACATTTCTCCTCCGTATCTGCTACGTTGTATCTTCCGATCTACATATCCCCGTTCCCTTCCCTTGGCCACTGCCTCTGGTAACCACCGTTTTATTCTATATCTCTGTACATAATTTTTAGATGCCACCCATAACTGAGATCATGCCATATTTTCCTTGCTGTGTTTAGCTTATTTCACTTAGTATAATTTCCTCCAGATTCACCCATGATGTGAAAAATGGCAGAATCTCCTTTTCTAAGGCTGAATAGTATTCCACTGTTTTTTAGATACCTATTTGTCCATCAACAGACATTTAGGTAGTTTTCATATCTTGGTTATCATAAATAATCCTGCAGTGAACATGGGAGTGCAGATAGCTTTATGAGGTGGTAATTTCATTTCTTCTTGGTATATACCTAAAAGAGGGATTGCTAAATCATATGGTAGTTTTATTTTTTAATTTCTTTAGAAATCTCCGTACCATATTCCATAGTGGCTGCACAATTCATATTCTCACAAACAGTATAAAAGCTCCCTTTTCTCCACACCCTCTCTAAAATTTGTTACCCTTGTTTTTACTACAGCCATACTAATTGATATGAGGCGATATCTAAGAGAGGTTTTGATTTGTATTTTCCTGATGATTACTGCCAATGAAATGTTGAATACCTGTTTATATACCTGTTGATTACTTGTATGTCTTCCATGCAGAAGTGTCAATTCAGGGCCTTTGCCATTTTTTATCTATTTATCTATTTTTGAGTCGTATAAAACCTTCATAAATTTTGAATTTTTTTTTTTTTTTTTGAGATGGAGTTTCACTCATGTTACCTAGGCTGGAGTGCAATGGCGCGATCTCGGCTCACCGCAACCTCCGCCTCCTGGGTTCAGGCAATTCTCCTGCCTCAGCCTCCTGAGTAGCTGGAATTACAGGCACGCACCACCATGCCCAGCTAATTTTTTTTTTTTTTTTTTGTATTTTTAGTAGAGACGGGGTTTCATCATGTTGACCAGGATGGTCTCGATCTCTTGACCTCGTGATCCACCCGCCTCGGCCTCCCAAAGTGCTGGGATTACAGGCTTGAGCCACCGCGCCTGGCCCATAAATTTTGAATATTAACCCCTTATCAGATATATGGTTTGCAAATATTTTTTCCCAATGTGCAAGTTGCTATTTTATTTTGTTGAGTGTTTCCTTTACTGTGCAGAAGCTTTTCAGTTTGAGGCAATCTTATTACTTATTTCTGCTTTTGTAGCCAGAGCATTTGGTGTGACACTAAAAAATCATTGCCAATCCCAATCTCAAGGAGTTTTTCCCTATTTTCTCTTCTAGGAGTTTAATGATTTCAGATCTTAAATTTAGGACTTTCTTAAATTTCGAATTTATTTAAGTGTATAGTGTAAGATGAAGATCCAATTTTATTCTCTTGCATGGGAATATCCAGATTTTCCAGCACCATTTATTGATGAGACTATTTTTTCCCCACTGTGCCCTCTTGGTCCCTTTATCAAAACTTACTTGGTCTTTCATGTTTGGATATATTTCTGAGAGCTCTCGGTAATAGATTGAGTTTCTTGAGGGAAATCATCACATTTTCTCCTTTACCAAATCTCTTGGTATAGAGAAGATGCTCATAAGGTTTTCTGCAGGTCACAGCATGGCTGCTTGCCAATGTATTAACACTTAGCAACAGTCCTGCTTGTTCTCATCATTCTCATGTATGTTTTGAATGCAGAGGAAAGAATTTCTCCAACTCTATACCTTACCACACCTACAGAAAATGTCTGCGTTCTTCCATTGTCTTGACCCAAAACCATGTTTGTTTTCACCTCAGGTGTGGGTTATCAACAAGACAGGATGCTTCTCCTACCTTTCCTCTAGACTTTTTTTGTGTGTGTGTTCAATAGCACAGTAATTTAAATACTATTGGAAAAGCTTATCGACCAACAGCCAGTCTTCTTTTATTTTTTTTCTTCTTCATTACTTTTTCAGGGATGCTAGGATAGCTTTAGTATCATTTAAGTAGAATGCAAAAAGAATGGAGGCATTGCCCTGTAAAATGACAAATTGAAAGGACACTCTGAAAGGTGTAAAAATATATACAACTATCCAGGCTCTATAGTTTTATGACCATAGAACTATTTATTTGTACACTATCAATTGAAAGAATATTCTTTAGCATTATGAAGTCCTCTACTGCTAGTTGTACTGAAATAGCAACTGTTTAAGACAATATTATGATGTTAAAGATAATAAAGAAATGTTTATAATGCATTTATTGTGATAAAGAAAACAGGAGATCTACCCTCTTGTTTATGGGGAGGGGCAGACAGGGTCTCTGTCTGTCACCCAGGCTGGTGTGCAGTGGTGTGATCTCAGCTCACAGCAACCTGCACCTCCTGAGTAGCTGGGATTATAGGTGTGTGCCACCGTGTCCAGATAATTTTTGTATTTTCAGTACATATAGGGTTTTGTGATGTTGGGAAGGCTGGTCTCAAACTCCTGGCCTCAAGTGATCCACCTGCCTCGGCCTCCCAAAGTGTTGAGATTACAAACTTAAGCCACCATGCCCAGCCAGATCTGTCCCCTTAACACATTTTTAAGTGTACAATACACTGTTGTTGACTATAGGTTATACAGCAGATGTCTAGAGCTTATTCAACTTGTTTGACTGAAAAGGTATGCATGTTTATTAGTAATTTTCCACTTCCTCTCCTCCCAGAATCTGGTTACCACAATTTTACTCTTTGATTCTAGAAATTTGACTACATAGATACCGCATGTAAGTGGTATCTTGTGGTACTTACTTTTCTATGGCTGGCTAGGTAAATCCTTGTCCTTGTCTTTTGAGTTCTACCTGCATTTATTACAAACGTTATAATCCAACACAGCAAAATTGAAAGTTAACATGATGTTTTCATTCATTGCCTCTAGTTTAAAGTGAATCTGGTTTGTTCTCACTGACAAGTCATTTCCATCATGCAGAGGTCTCTGTTCTGATTGTCTTCATCAAACAATGTTCACTTGAGTAGTATGCACTTTACATTCAGAGAGTAAATATGTACATACAAATATGGGCTGAAGGAGTCAGTACATGCACTTACAGCAATTAGCTTCATTTGCTCCCTTTGGGCACTCAGCTACAAAATCACAGATCTTCCTGAATGAAATACAACCTGCATCTTTACCTGGCACAAATCTGGCTTCAAGATTAAGAGCATAAAACAGGCTTTCTCCCTTTAACAAATAAATAGAAAGCTTAATTGTTTCATCATCACTAGGTTTTAAATATTCTGAAGGAGAAGCAGCTTGATCAAAGGCCAAATCAAAGTAGCACTTGTGATTTTCATCATGTGGACTGTGTTTTAAACGTGAGCAGAAAACTACAGCTCTAAGATTGCTTTGAAGTGGTGCAGCCATTTGTATGCCAATTAAACATTTCAAAAGCTTCAAGTCCTGTACAGGGTCTGGGTAAATCTTCGCCCATTCTGCTCTATACACTTAACAATTTACTGCTAAAAGAGCATGACACATTTTTAAATTATCCTTTCAGCTTCTCTCCGTAAACTTCTGCCCATTAGTAATTCTGAATTCCACAAATGAGATCCTGTAATCATCTGCTGGACATATTTGCAAAAACAGTAAGAAACTCTTTTTTATTATTTGTGTATAACCATTGATCTTTCAGGAATCATTCACGTAATTTTTCCTAATTAGAGATATAATCTAACCAACTAATCTGGTGTTCAGATGAAAGCATATATCCATGAATCCTGAGTGAATCTATGAAAGGAATTCTCCATAAGCAATATGAAGTAGTCTCAAAAACTTTTGCTAAGGTTAACTTTAGTAATGATTTAAAACCATTAACCACACTTTTGCCTAGGCAGGAGCTCAGGAAAGGCTTTGAACTAAAGGAGACTGGGAAGTACCCGAGGAGCAAGGTCACTCTGATCTTCCCTGACCTTTCTGTGTGAGCGCCGGTCATAAAGAAATACTCTGGCAAACCACCAGATAATTTACATAGGCTTTACACAGGCACATGTATACCTATGTGACAAGCCTGCATGTTCTGCACATGCACCCCAGAACTTAAAGTGTAATAATAAAAAAAAAAGAAATTCTCTGACTTATCTTGCCTGAAATTAGGTCATAAGATGCTCTTTCTAAAGGGGTCCTCCCCTGCTCTCAAGGGGTTAGAAATTATACACAAGGGAGTCAAGGAGACTCTGAACACAAAGGCCTTGCTGGGTTTCCCCACTCAATCTGTTACCATTGGATCATACCCTTTGGTCCAATCACATTTCACAATGACTGTCTGTCTTCCTAAAAACTAAGCAGAAAAAGATACAGTTTTCAGACTAGGGAAAGGGGCCGAAAAACAAACAAAAATGAAAAAACTGAGATAAAGCACATGGTTTTCTCTAGGTTTCTGCATCTTCATTTCTGAAGACTCCTATGTCAAGCAAAACTTTGATAAACAAATTTGCTATGCTTTTCTCTCATTAAACTTTCATTCTAGGAGTGTCTAGGAAAGGTTTTTGTCACATCTTTCTGCCCCTACACCTCCAAGTACTACATTCCAAGAGAACACTCTTCAATGTCAACTTTAATGCCTTTCAGCTATTGCGATTCTGGTGATGTGGTATTTAATTAGGAGAAAGAAAATCTTTAATTAAACAACAAAAATAAGATAATGCTGTTTAACCCTTAAAAACTTGTAAATCTTTAAATTGTCATTAAATCTGCTGCTCTGCACTTCTCAGTGTCTATCAGAACCACACAGACATATGCACATGCACACACATGCACATACATGAGCATGTTTTTTTTTAAAGAAGGACAACACATTTAGTTTTATTTCAGTCAAATCACAACACAGTTTCTTTTCGAACTGACGCAAAGTGCATCTGCAATATTCTATTACAGATCCATTTAAAAAGGTTTCTTGTGACGTTACAGCAAGCCTCTTTTTTTCAAACAGAGGAATAATGCCAAATTATTTCTCAAATAAAAATAAAAACTGCTTTCCAGTAAATGGTAAATAAATAAAAATTGCAGTAAGCCAGACACCTAGAAGTCTTCTAACGGTTTATTAGAACGAATGTAGACATTTTTAAAAAGCCCCACTGTCATG